>NC_035109.1:235697918-236013552 GCF_002204515.2 Aedes aegypti
ATGTTCCGCCATGTTACCATCTTCTGCCATCCGGATGGTAATCAACTGTCGCACTACGTGGATTATGCTGGACAGAGATGAGCGCTCGTGGTAATCCTTCAGCGCATCCCACATCTCCTTTGCCGTTTGCTTCGTCATCACGTGGATTAGCTGAGTGTCCTCCAAAGCCAGACCGATCAGTGCTTGCGCCTTCTCGTCTTCCGAGGTCCAGGTCGCATCAGCAGCTTCCGGTTTCGGATCGATGACCACTCTCAGCAGCTTCTCCTTTGTCAGAAGCAAACGCATTTTAAACTTCCACACCGCGTAATTTCCGTCGTTCAACCTTTCGACCGTCGCTTTTGTGTCCGCCATCTTGTTTTTCACAAGCACACCGACGACACTTCCGATCCGAAAAGAACGATCCGAAAATCCACTACCACGCTACAAATGTCCTCAAAACTCAAGTACTTCCAACGCTAACTGGGCCCATAACCTATTGGAGTTGAGGTTACAGCGGAATGAAATGCCGAGTTTAATTAATTTACGAAATAAAACGGAACTTTATTAACAACGATGTTAACTCTACGAATTCACTTTCACTTTTGCTTTTGGCGCGTGATGCGCAATGATGCTGCTGTTGGTAAAGACCTACAATAGAGAGAGGCGCAACATAAAGAGGTCACCTTAAAGAGGTGCAGAGTGGCATGCTCGTTGTCTATATCAACAAATTTTACAGGTAATTGCACTTGAAATCTTACATTAGCCTCTTTTGTGTCATTTATTTAACACTTCTTAATGGTATCTACCAATCACAGGGCGTAAATCTTCAAGTATTTGGAGGTCATACAATGTATTCGGTAGGTTGGCATCTGTTCCTGAAGATTGGTAAATAATATATTTGATAACCTCGTTAAGGAAATAAATAACAATGTACATTCTCCAACAATGCTCTGAAGTTGTTTATTTTTTATTTGAATTCTTTTAAATTATTAACTACAATGGAATGGGGATTGCTTACATGCATGTATGATAATCATTCAATTTGAGGCATCTATTCGAAGGATAAAAATCATTCCAAGACTGGATGATTTTCATTAAGAGTGATTTGTAAACAGATGATTTTCGCGCAGATGAAAATCATCTTGATTGTGTCTGAAAATAGGTATGGGGCTCCGATGAGTCAATGATCATTCAATGTACGACCGGAGTTTTCGTTCAGTGTAATACACTACAAGAGGCCAGCACTCGACGTTTGCACATCAAAATTAACACCAATTTCAAACATTTCAGGCCTCAAAAAAGTGTTCAGCAGGCGAAGGACACATATTTCTGTCAATATTGCCTATGCGTTGAATTTCGCAACTTACACACGCTCGTTCAAATCTACTCAAAAGAGAGTAACTTTGACTCACTTTTGTAGTTTCAAGTTAGCTGTCAAAAGTGAGTAACCTTATTTCATCAAAGTGAGTAACTTTTTACTCAACCATGAAAGAAAACGACCTTACTCACTTTTGAGTAAACACAAACATATTCGACTCACTTTGTAAACGTCAAAGACTTGTGAAAATTTCGCGCGCTCGAACTGACAAATCCTCCGTTGTGGTGAAAATTTTTCCGTCGACGTGATGTCGGACTGTTTTCAAAAACAGTCGAGACAAAAACCGAGCCGGCAGAGCAATGGTAGTTAGTTTGCATAAACTTCGCTTCGGAAGTCCAACCGGCGAATTCCAGATTAGTGCTGCGAAGTCAATAATCGAAGCGAGGTCGGAGTGAAAATGACTAAGTCCTGGTTTTGATCGAACAACCGCAATAAAAAATATAAACAGTAAGTTTTACCGTCGTACTTTTTATTGGGCTAATTATCAATTCTTTACAGTCTAACCGGGAAGGCTACTGGCACGGTCAAACTACATCCTCCATGGTTTCATCAACCCCCCAGAGATTTATAACATCCGGGTATCCATTCCAGAGCAGCGAAATTTTCAACACAAATATCATTTTTTTTTACTTGTTATCATGTATTATTCATATAGTAATGTAAGAGATAATGAATAAATGTTATGTTTTTTGTATCTTTCTCCTGATTTTATGAATAACATAATAAATTTATTTCCAAAAATATTATTTCCTGAAGTGAGTGACATCTACTCACTTTCGCAAATTTCAGATCAAACGAAGTGAGTAAGTGTTACTCCCATATTGACATTTGACAATGTTACTCTAAAGTGAGTAACGATGGTGTTACTCACTTTTGAGTAGTTCCACTTTGTTCCGAAGTGAGTCGAAATCTACTCACTTGTGAGTAGATCTGAACGAGCGTGCAGAAAACTTACGCATCAAGCAAAATGTAACCGTTAAAACCGTCGCGCTGCAACTAAGAGAAATCCAACAATACACTCAAGAAAATGGGTCCCTTGAATTCATGTGGATTTGCACATACGTTGCTCAAATTTTCAAAATCATTAGTTTTATTTGTGCCATATACTCACAATGATAGTATTAAATACCTTCTATTTGCAGCACATATACACCATTTGAAACATATTCAAAGTATGTGCAATGTATACATTCTTCTGAAGCACATTGTGCAAAAATATGACATCCGTAAAAAGTTTTCGTGGTAGTGATCTTAATAAGCTGCATTTGTCCAGCGATACTTTGTTAGCATCGGAAGGTAACTATGACTGAAAATCACCGCTATGACATTGTTTAAACTTAATCTACTTTTATGCAGAGGAAGAAATCGAATTTCATCAGAAGCAATAAATGATAATCGACTGATGAACTATCCACCTCGCTGTCCACAGAGATGTGACGTAGAATTATGACCAATACGAGTTGCCTCAACAGGTTGCCAATTTTTAGTTCGTCTGCTTCTACCATTTATTATAATTAATTGTTATATCATACCACATATATTGTGGCCGTTGCAATGTGTCTATCAATCTATATAATAAACTATGTTTCTTCATTTTTGCTCATTATTGGATATAACAAGGAAACCCAAAAACGTCCATTAATATGATTTGTCTGATGGAGTATATTCCATTGAAGCCGCCCATGTAAAGTATGTGTCTGGGTTATGAATCGGATATAAAGTAATCATACTTTAAATGGAAATAAAGATTGGCGACACCTCATTGATTTCGCACATACCTTCCATGTGCAAACCCCCATTGCAAAAATCCATACGGGTTGGCACATGCATCAAATGAGGACATTATCTTGAGTGTACATCATGTGCACACACTATGGGGCACGCAGGCTGGGGTGGCACCATCAATAGGGTCCTAAAGCCCTGTCCCAATTTTAGTGCCAAACGCTTAAGTTTAGGCCAATAACACATGTTTACTTAATTTTCTAATGTTTTCCGTTGGTTTGAGCTTAAAAAACATTTTTTTAAATTTTGTCACACCCCTTGGCTTAAACTCAAATTCTGGGTGTATTTTGTTTTCCGTGTCCCTTCCGAAATGTCAGATAGGAACAAACCCAGTGCTAAAACTAAAACCCCTGTGGTGTTTTTGTCGACTAAGCGAACGTCAAACATGATCTTAAATGTCAAGGTTCATTCACAGAGAAACAGACGTAACACTTAGAACAAATCGCGATCAAAATCATAGTCGCGAAAACATGTACGCCCAATGCTAAAAACACTGTAGGTGGCCGATGGACCAACAGGTGGCGGTAGTGTGTAAACGTCAAACACGAACAAAAACGACGCGAGCGCTGCAGGTGGTCGATTGACCACCTACCATATATTCGAATCGAACGTTAAAAAGTTGGTCGATGGACAGCAGAGAGAGTGTTTGACGTCTGGTTCATTTATGGACCCAATTTTTAAATTAAAGTTTAAACATGATATAGCCGTTATTTGAGCGGGAAAAATTGCTAAAGTAGTCGCAGTAAGATGCTCTTTCGTGTTATTGAATAAAAACAAGATTTCATTAAAAATTTTAGGACCGCATTCATGGTTGCCAACAATTATGTTTCATTTTTTCTCTATAACTGAGATGGTATGATAAAAAAGTGTGAACATTTTCGCAAAATAATAGTTATTGAGCGGTATTAAATATGTTGTTATTTGTTTTGATTGAGTTGGCCGTAAACAGTCTTTGATTTGTGATGTTTAACGGATGATGGTTTCAATTACAAATGATCATCATCCAACCAATTGGCAACCTTGCCCATCAGCTGCTGTCCGGATTCCTCCCCATTCCCTCCCATATTTTTGTAAACAAACTTATCGCAAGAATGAGCATGACTTCGTCCGGAGAACAAATTGAAGTAAACTTCGTTCAAAGAAAAAGCCTTAAAATCAGCTTAGAATCACGAAGAATCAAAACGCATCGCACTTGCTCAAGAAGTGTTCGAGGTGATTTATGCAGGAAAATGCATTCGATGATAACGGTCAAGAAAATGATGTGAATCTATGCAAATTTATAAATGAGGAGTCAGAAATTTAATCTTTCTGCGAGTATGAAGCAGAAGATATAGACTGTGTACATATTTCATTTGAGGATTTCATTGTACTTTACATTGATTTTTTTTTTACCACTGCATTGAATTTCAAAATCAATGTGGAATGAAATGACTATTTAGTTCGTTGTGATACTTCATTTCTGATATAAGTTCAAGAGTTTGAAACAAAAACTGAGATAGAGATAGGGCTTTACCACCCTGTTGTTTGCATCAATAATTGTTGGTTGGTCGGAAAAGTCTTAATTCTACCAAATAAAATAATCAGAATTCAACCACATACAATTTCAATACTTCTCAACAAAACGTTACTTTGAATAAAAGTAAAACACGTGTTTCTGACGTTTCTGATACTTTTCTTACACGCGCGCATTCAAATTGATTTTCTGTTAGACATACCAATACAATCAAATTACAGTCATTGATAATCTAAACCGAATTACGTAGCGTTGAACGTTATTGTGCTCTGCAAGATAAATCCACGTAATGCAATTATCTGAAAATGTCGATATACCGTCGCAGTGGTAATTAAAATCACCAAATGTTCCAGATTCAGCAAATTTGAAACATTTGTGTCCTTGAAAGACGAAAAAATCCAAGCCTACTTGAATTTTGACGTTGCGTTTGAATTGCGCGCATATCTTCTGCGCGTTACCGCCGCCGCTGGATGTGGATTTAATATAAGCGCCGCAATAACTTAGCAGCGTAATCGCCGATGAAACGCGGATACGGGAACGACCGACGGAACCAACGGATCGACGAAGGATCGCAGCAACTTCCAGCTAAATATGACAAGTATCGATACAACAGTATAATTTGGTTCAGACTTAAATAACAATTTAACATTGACATTTAAGACTATAATCTCTGTGGTGGTGGTTGGTCCCAACTGATAAATCCTACCTCCGTTCTGGTCACGATCTTCAGATTATCGTGATTCGTCAACATTCTTATTGATAAAGTGGGGGGACAGGCTTGAAGTGGTGTTTGAAAGAAAAGAATGTCAGAACAGGTATCCACCGGTGACGCTAAACGGACCAACGTAATGTGGTGTAATTTGGGATTTGTGGATTGAATACTGATATATTTTGCCAAGCATCAATATGGGTGACTTCCGAGGATAGCGAAACGTAAGAGGGGTTATGACAAGGTTGTGGGTAAATCCATCACATTGGGGTTGTGACTCTGTGTCTTGTCAGGAATAGGGTCTGATTGGTATTGTAGTATGCAATAGAGTTCGGAATTGATAGACAGACTTTGAGGAAAGAAGTTTTGAACGTAAGGCAGCAGTTTTGCCTCGCATAAATTATGGGAGGTATTTGAAAATGGTTTCTGGTCCAGATTGTGTAACGCAAGAAAGAATCTTTAGCTCTGCGTTATATTAGGAGGTTATTATAGTGCAGGGTCGAAGAGAGGATGAATATTTGATCACTTAAACTTTACGCTGCAAGATATTCGTAGTCGTTTTTCGTTTTTTTCTGATGTACAGATATAAACAGGTATATTTAGCCTAAATAATGAACAATCATACGCGTAGAGCCTACGGGTCATGAAGTTAGGATTGAAATCAAAATAATATTGCGCATTTCTTTCACACCACAGGATTATCGCAGAAGTTTTTACATGTGCGGAGGTGCCGGTAGAGGAGCGCGATTGCGTCGAGTCGGGTCGGTGTTTTCAGCGGACTCATATTTCGCAAATCGAAGAATGAGTGCTCTGAGGGCATCAACATGATTCGATGCGGTCCCACACTTTTATCTGTGCTTTTGCACTTGTCTTATTAAATAGGAATACTTTGTGTTAGGGAAAGTGTACACTCAAGATAATGTCCTCATTTGATGCATGTGCCAACCCATATGGATTTTTGCAATGGGGGTTTGCACATGGAAGGTATGTGCGAAATCAATGAGGTGTCGCCAATCTTTATTTCCATTTAAAGTGTGATTACTTTATATCCGATTCATAACCCAGACACATACTTTACATTGGCGGCTTCAATGGAGTATATTGATCAGACAAATCATATTAATGGACGTTTTTGGGTTTCCTTGTTATATCCAATAATGAGCTGTCATGTCTACCTATCTCAAGTGATATTATTTATTCTTTATTTACAGGATATAAAAGTGGCGACAAGGATCATGGAAACGTGTGTTGAAGATAATCGATTTTCTTTGGGGTGGCGAATTGCCAATTGTATCTGTTTTTGAAAGTGTGGTGAAATTGCCGATTTGAGTTGAACCAAATTATTCCTAAGAGCTGACGAAATTGTCGTTTATTGTGAACATAGTTGTTCTTTTGTGAAGCGATTGCTGTATTAAGATGAACGAAATTGTTCTTTAGTGTTGACGAATTTGGCAAATGTAATGTTGAGCAGTAAAATCCAATGATTTGAATGTTTTGTTGTAGTCATGGATTTAGCAAATTTGCGTATTTCAGATAAGATCGTGGAATTCTTTGGATATATTTTCGATTGTTCGTTGTACGAGTTGTTGCAACTTGTAGGTGGTTTTAAAGAGTTATTAGAAAGTTTCTAAAGGGGAAAGGACTGTCATGTCTACCTATCTCAAGTGATATTATTTATTCTACTTTTTGACTTGGTACCTTTTATCTGTTCGTACCTACGGTATTTCTGAGATATAAGTACTGGCTGCAGTTGGCACAGGAGGTAGACTTCCCGAACTGTGGACTGATTAACATATTATTTTATTCTTTATTTACAGGATATAAAAGAGCAAAAATGAAGAAAAATAGTTTATTATATAGATTGATAGACACATTGCAACGGCCACAATATATGTGGTATGATATAACAATTAATTATAATAAATGGTAGAAGCAGACGAACTAAAAATTGGCAACCTGTTGAGGCAACTCGTATTGGTCATAATTCTACGTCACATCTCTGTGGACAGCGAGGTGGATAGTTCATCAGTCGATTATCATTTATTGCTTCTGATGAAATTCGATTTCTTCCTCTGCATAAAAGTAGATTAAGTTAAAACAATGTCATAGCGGTGATTTTCAGTCATAGTTACCTTCCGATGCTAACAAAGTATCGCTGGACAAATGCAGCTTATTAAGATCACTACACTCAAGAAAATGGGTCCCTTGAATTCATGTGGATTTGCACATACGTTGCTCAAATTTAAAAAATCATTAGTTTTATTTGTGCCATATACTCACAATGATAGTATTAAATACCTTCTATTTGCAGCACATATACACCATTTGAAACATATTCAAAGTATGTGCAATAGAGTGGTTCAAAAAATCGTTTTTGCTCCACACCGCTCATTCGATTCTAGCTCAAATTCTGAGTGTCCTCCCAAAATTTGAGCTCATTTGGATGAAAACTGAGACTGCACAAGCCCTTTAAAGTTTATATGGGAATTACTATGGGAGAAGCAAGCAATTCATTCAATCGGTCATAGTGTTTGCCCATGTGCTCTTGGGGATTAGAACTACGTTGATACTGTAAGATACATTCATCAGCTGCAACTTTGCCGAAGATCGTTTTTAAATCGGACGCCCCAGTAATTAGTTATTGATTTTTGAATGAGTTGTAAAACTTTGGCTATAATTATTGGGCTGTTCTGCAGGCATCACTGGATATATGCAGTGAAACATAGTAGCCATGATTTGTGCGTGCTATCTTTCGCGCCAGGTGCAGCAATGTTGCCTGTTCAGAAGTAAAATGAGCACTGCTGAAGAATTTGTGACTAGATATAAATCAATAACTAATTACTGAGGCGTCCGATTTGAAAACGGTCTTCGGCAAAGTTGTAGCTGATGAATGTATCTCACAGTATCAACGTAGTTCTAATCCCCAAGAGCACATGGGCAAACACTATGACCGATTGAATGAATTGCTTGCTTCTCCCATAGTAATTCCCATATAAACTTTAAAGGGCTTGTGCAGTCTCAGTTTTCATCCAAATGAGCTCAAATTTTTGGAGGACACTCAAAATTTGATCTAGAATTGAATGAGCGGTGTGGAGCAAAAACGATTTTTTGAACCACTCTAATGTGCAATGTATACATTCTTCTGAAGCACATTGTGCAAAAATATGACATCCGTAAAAAGTTTTCGTGGTAGTGATCTTAATAAGCTGCATTTGTCCAGCGATACTTTGTTAGCATCGGAAGGTAACTATGACTGAAAATCACCGCTATGACATTGTTTTAACTTAATCTACTTTTATGCAGAGGAAGAAATCGAATTTCATCAGAAGCAATAAATGATAATCGACTGATGAACTATCCACCTCGCTGTCCACAGAGATGTGACGTAGAATTATGACCAATACGAGTTGCCTCAACAGGTTGCCAATTTTTAGTTCGTCTGCTTCTACCATTTATTATAATTAATTGTTATATCATACCACATATATTGTGGCCGTTGCAATGTGTCTATCAATCTATATAATAAACTATGTTTCTTCATTTTTGCTCATTATTGGATATAACAAGGAAACCCAAAAACGTCCATTAATATGATTTGTCTGATGGAGTATATTCCATTGAAGCCGCCCATGTAAAGTATGTGTCTGGGTTATGAATCGGATATAAAGTAATCATACTTTAAATGGAAATAAAGATTGGCGACACCTCATTGATTTCGCACATACCTTCCATGTGCAAACCCCCATTGCAAAAATCCATATGGGTTGGCACATGCATCAAATGAGGACATTATCTTGAGTGTACCACGAAAACTTTTTACGGATGTCATATTTTTGCACAATGTGCTTCAGAAGAATGTATACATTGCACATACTTTGAATATGTTTCAAATGGTGTATATGTGCTGCAAATAGAAGGTATTTAATACTATCATTGTGAGTATATGGCACAAATAAAACTAATGATTTTGAAAATTTGAGCAACGTATGTGCAAATCCACATGAATTCAAGGGACCCATTTTCTTGAGTGTATAGGAGAATGAATTATGATTTATTAGAATTTTCTGATAGAGGCATAGTATTGAAAGCTAATGGGGATTTTGACGGTTCGATTGGCGGCTTACCGCCTACTCGCATTTCTCCCTTTCAGGATCTCTACTCACAACAATAATTATTTAACACAAAACTAATATCAGATGGGCCGCCATTCTGTGGAGTGGTGTGGCCCCTTCCTTTCCTTGTTTTCTAATCTTTCCAGAACAACCGAAATGAAGAAGGAAACCTCCAAGCCATTGTGGAGAAGTGATGTCACAACAGTAAGATGTGCAAACCCGGCACGCAAATATTCGCACCTTAAGGTCGTTAACACGTAGAAGGTCGTAAATCGGTGCATTACAATTTGATTACATGGATAATAATAACTATTTACACCCTGACAGAACTGCCTATCTCAAAAATAGGTAGAAGGGCGGGACGATGGTGCGAGCCTACCCACTCTGTCATCGGTAGGCGTCGGGCGTGCTAACTGGTATAGCATAGCCTATGGGGCTCTGCCTGCACAAATCATGTTTTCTTTCTCTTTCACTTTTTTGTGAATTGCTAACAACAATGCCATTAAAGTAAATCCAATACAAGAATGCAGTGCAGAACCTCATAACGCCTTTTTCGGTAAACGTATTTCCCAGCGTGGGGTTTATAGGGATGTTTGTGTAAACAACGCAGATTGGCCATGGCTAGGGGGTGCGTTGATATTAGCAGATTAGCAGACATTTAAGACTATAATCTCACGTAAAATATAAGGGTTTATCACAGTAGCATGACTAAAAAGTACACTGAAATGACAAATTGTTTTAAATTATTTCGAGTAGACAGTAATAACACAATAATGAAACTACTTTTTCAAACAAATTCGGGACGGCTTATTTTAACAATGTTTCCTTTTCAAAAAAGCAAAGAAATATGAATAAAAAACTTAGGGCGTAAAACAAATCATTTCAGAATTAATAATTAGTTACACAGATGTGCAAACCCGGCACGCAAATATTCGCACCTTAAGGTCGTTAACACGTAGAAGGTCGTAAATCGGTGCATTACAATTTGATTACATGGATAATAATAACTATTTACACCCTGACAGAACTGCCTATCTCAAAAATAGGTAGAAGGGCGGGACGATGGTGCGAGCCTACCCACTCTGTCATCGGTAGGCGTCGTTACACAGGTTGTTTACTTGACTTTGTTTGTAGAAGTTTAGATAACAAGGTGGATTCTAATTACTGAAACGACAAATCAGAATGAAGATTTAATTCGACAGACAATACTTAAATTGGAAATATTATACAAATGACATGACAAAAACAAAATCTTGGTACAGCAACGACGTTGAACAAAACTTCAATACACGCAGTTCAGATGAATAGCTACGAAATAACAGATTTCTTGCTTTACTGCTTGTTTCGCTACATAAGTAGAATAGCCGAGAAAACGATGAGTATTGTCAAGTCTACCTATCTCAAGTAATATTCCTTATGACTCTGGTACCTTTTACTTGATTGTACCTACGGGATATCTGAGCTATAAATACTGGCTACCGTAGGCGTAGAGGAGGGGGTTCCCGGACTGTGTTATTCTTTATTTACAGGATATAAAAGTGGCGACGAGGATCATGGACACGTGTGTTGAAGATAATCGTTTTTCTTTGGGGTGGCGAATTGCCAATTGGGTTGTTTAGTGATGAAAAATTCACAGTTTTTTGTAGTTTGATCGAAAGAGCACATTTTTCTAAGTGTAACGTGGTTTTATTGCGCTCTAATGACTTAATTTTCGTATAGTAAATGATCAAAAAAGATTTCAATCCGTAGACTCAATGACATTTCAATTTACATAATGACAGCTAGTGCCGAAGTAAAATTTTCCGAGGGGTGATTCAAACACGATTTCCATAGTAAATTCAAACGTGTTTTAAAAATAGTTCCAGGGCACGGAAAATTATGAATCTTTGGATTCTGGCTCAGTTTTTAACGGAGAATCAGAATATGTACAAAACAGGATACCCCTAAACAAGCCAATTGTATTTGTTTTTGAAAAGTGTGGTGAAATTGCCAAATTGAGTTGAACCAAATTGTTCTTCAGAGCTGACGAAATTGTCGTATATTGTGAGCATAGGGTAACCAATATATTTTGGACCCCATGGGACATTTTCCTGCGAATTTCCCAGTTTAAATCGAAAGACCAACTCTATTCGCATACCATTTGGAAAGATAGGACTATTCCGCACTTGTACCAACCGTTTGTACATAGAAATTGTGGCTGTTTTATATGAAGTTAATTTAATTTAATCGGTTCATCCATGCAACCGTTACAACACGTTACACGTAGCAATTGAAGCCGTCAGAAATTTTTCAAATGTAAACAAAAACTTTTTTCAAATTTCTGAACTAAAAGCGTAGAATTTCTTCAGTTTTCCATTGTCAATTGATTGATTAGACTATGGGCAAGCATATTATACCGATGTGGGGTATTTAGAGGTGCGGGCGAACATCAAATCAGTATTTGTGATAACATCAGTTTTGAAGTGGTAGTTGTGCAATGCTAACTTCGGCGAGCCGAAAGTTCACGAAGCAGCCGAAGATGACGTCACGTTGAGGAAACTGCGAACAAATTTTTTCGCAGCCTTGTCGTCACCATCAGCTGATCGTTTGTTTACATCTTTTTCGTGACTAATACAAGCAAACACATACTAAGAGCTGGACCTATATGAGCCTATGCATGCTATAAAACGTTTGACTTTTACTGTGCGCCCTGTTTTCAAAATGCCCGTGAGAGAGAGTGAGACAGCACCAACACACGGCGCACAGTAAAAGTCATGAGAACAAAAGAATTTATGGCACGTACAGAGGCTCATATGACATTGATATTATACAACCAGTGTCGTGGGCTTTATCGCCAAACAATAAAAAATGCCGGGGGTCCAAAATATATACTTTTAGGGTCCAAAATATATTGGTGTGTCCAAAATAATGGAAAATAGTGCTTAACAATTTAATTATTTTCGACGTTTTTTTAATTCCTGCATGACCGTATGGGATTTTTTTCTCGTAGAGGTAGTTTTTCTCTACATTTTGACATGTGCTTTGACTTGGTTACGTTGTGTAATCAATTATTTGGGACAATAAACTAAAATCACTTCCTTAGGGGGTACAAAATACGACCGTTACCCTAGTTGTTCTTTTGTGAAGCGATTGCTATATTGAGATGAACGAAATTGTTCTTTAGTGTCGACGAAGTTGTCAAATGTAATGCTGAGCAAAGCAGTATGAATCCAATGATTTGAATGTCTTGTTGTAGTCATGAAATAATTAATTGTGGAATTTTTTGGGTATATTTTCGATTTTTTCGTTTTATGAGTTGTAACGGGAAGGCGGCTTTTTAAAGAGTTATTATAAAGCTTCTAAAGGGGAAAGGACTGTCAAGTCTACCTATCTCAAGTAATATTCCTTATGACTCTGGTACCTTTTACTCGTTTGTACCTACGGGATTTCTGAGCTATAAATACTGGCTACCGTAGGCGCAGAGGAGGGGGTTCCCGGACTGTGGACTGATTAACATATTATTTTATTCTTTATTTACAGGATATAAAAAGTATAAAGTTTCTATAATCCTTCTTATAATAAATTGAAAGGTATATCAGATTAACTAATTATTCAAGTAATAACAAATTTATTCCACAGAGCTATTTACAAAACACCACACATAATCCCTTCTTTCCCAAATTCCTTAGGCAAAATACTTCACTACCGCTATATGTAAGACTGATTCCAAGTTCTTTTGACCTTGCATCATTCATACGTGTAGTGGAAGTCTAGAGTAGAAGCAAAACTTCTGGTCAAAGATGTTGCGTTGCCTACTTCCCAAACTCCAAAACCCCCGGTGTATTATGGAAGGTGTGAGTTTTTGAACTTATGCTGGAGACATGGCCCCTGACCCCCTTGTACATCAATAAAATAAAATAACATTAAAAAAACATAGTAAGAGCAAATTGTAAAGTTTATTGATAGCTTTATGTTACAGACATAATGACATTCACAAAAATCACTTTTCCACACACCAGTTGTAAGCTTCGGCAAACATGGAATGCCAAGGGGAAACCTGGAAATCGAATCCTTCCGAAACGTACGGCCATTGCCACATTTTAGCGCACCGTTCGGGATGTGGCATAACAGCCAAGTGGCGCCCATCAAGCGAACAAACTCCAGCAATACCTTCAACGCTACCATTGGGGTTCATCGGATAGACTTCGGTGGGTTCAGCCTGATCGTTTACGTATTGCATTGCAATGCAGTTATTTTTCTTCAGTTTGTCCAGAACCGGTTCGGATTTGAACGAGAAGCGGCCTTCGCCGTGAGCAACCCAACAGCCCAGAACACTGCCCTTCAGCTTGCGCAGCATAATGGAGTTACTTTCGCCGATTTTCAACGTACTCCAGCGACATTCGAATCTGTTCGACTTGTTCGGCAAAAGTGCCACATCCGGAACGTCGGTGCTATTGGATTGCTCCTCCAAAGATACCCAGCCGATTAATCCCATCAGTTGGCAGCCGTTGCATACGCCGAGCGAGAACGTATCGCTGCGGGTCTTGAAGTGTTTGAACTGCGGCGACAGCACGTCACTGTAGAGAATGCATGCGGCCCAGCCTTTAGCAGAACCAAGAGTATCGGCGTAGCTGAATCCTCCTGTGGTACAGAAAATGAGACAATAACTAACAAATGTAAACTAAGGTTAACAAGTTAACCCATAGACCATGACTTAATTTGTGGGTGTTCTGTTGCAACCAAATAACAAAAACCTCATAACAGTAGCGCAACCAGGATTTGGTTCTAGGGGGGGTTTTGCAAACTCTAAAATACTTTTTGAGAAGATATATTTTTGGTACAAAAAATCTAGTTTAAAAATTTAAGTACATATGTTTTATTTTTGGTATAATGACAGGGTGTCTACTCGTTTAGCAAAATGAAATTCCCTGATATTTCCAGGTTTTTTCCAGGTTTTATAAAAATAATTCCAGGTTCAAGAAATACTGTAATTTTATATGTCTAAAACAAATTAATGAACGGAACTTTCAAGTGCATCAGTATGTGTCTTCTTGAAAGTATTTTTTGTACAGATTATGTACCATTAATTTCCATCGGTCGTTTGGATAACTTAGACAGCTTCATGGGCGCTAAATTAAACTTTATTTGGATATGTGGAAATATATCTGCAATCTAAATTAACACAAATAATTCGTAAAACTTTTGGATCCCGGATCCATTTTTTTATGATAGAAACACGGATTATCAAGCCCCTGGGTAATCGCGTTCGACCGTATAACATTTGACTGTGGTAATATGATTAAATTATAAATGTTTGCATTTCATTCGAAAAAGTTCTAAATTAGTCATGATTGTTACGAAATTTCAAATTGATTGTTGTTCAAGTTCCAGTTTACTTTTCGAATTTTTTTTTTCTGATGTTAATTTTAAAAATGAATGAGTTTCTTGAAAATATGAAATTTAGAAACCTCTTTCCAGGAAAAAAGAGATTAAAAAGTAACCAAAAAGAGACCGAAAAGAGACAAAACAGTAATCAAAAACCGAAACCTAAAAGGAACCAGGACAAAATGGTTTAATCAGACCAGACATTTCTCTGAAAATATTTTTAAAACTTTTTTTCAAATATTCTTTTTTTTGCGACATTACGATGACATACCAGCAGATGTGCCAGTAAAGGACAAACATTCATTGATGTATTACGACGACATAACGAAAGGGATGGATTCATATCTATATTTAAGATATTCACTCTCCAAAAATTTTCCTAAGAAATTCCTCCAAATATTTGGTTTTTTATATCTCAAAATAGAACCAAGATTTTTCCAAACATTATCACAAAAAATACCACAAGGCTTTCATCAGAAATTTCTTCACATATTATTTCAAATATTTTTTGTAAAAAACCCTTAGTCCTCGAGGATTTTATCCGGTGATTCTCCAATTAGTTTTTTCTAGAACATCCTCCAGGACTCCCGTTTAAAACATGTTGTAATATTCAACTATAAATTTCTCCAGATGCCTCCAAGGATTTCTCAGGATTTTCTACAAAATTGTTCTTTAGAATTTTTATTAGATTTTGACTACAAATTTCTCTGAGGATACCTTCAGGATTGCTCCTAGGATTTCTTCTCGGAAATTCTTCTATTAATTCTAAGATATTTTTCAAGGAAGTTTTCAAAACCTTTTTCTCAAGCATTCTTCCAGGAGTTTTCACCAAGGAAATTTGAATGTAATTTCACAGAAAGCTGAGAAATTAAAAAAAAATCCTTGACGTAAATTTATGGGTATCTTCTGTTACAGTTACTTATGTAATTTCTTAGGCCACCCTTGATTAAAGAGGATTTTCAGGAAGACTTACTCTTGAATAACTTTTAGAAGATTTCCAAGATTATTGCTACGATTAGGGTTCCTAGTACCGTTCTCTTTTGACGAGTATCGGTTCTACGGTACTGTCACTCTCAGTACCGGTAGTACCGGTAAAATACCGGTACTGGAAGATTTTTTGCAATCAATATAAAGCATACAGTATTGGACACAAAAAATTGCAACTTTTTCAAATTCGTCAATAAACACAATTTTTATTCATTTTTAAGAATTATCACACTAACAAAATATGGTGTTAAATGATGAGTTAGCCGTTCTTACTTTATAACTCCGAAAGGATTCAAATACGACGTCCATCGGTTTCGGGTTTTCTAGATCCCCTCTCCACATTCTGTCACGTTTTTCCAAATACATAATACATACACTGTAACACTTCTGTAGACTCCTCCCCTTCCCTAAATGATGGACGCCATTTTTGAATGACCCCTCATGAAATACTAAAAAAATATGTTGAAATTCTAGTTTTGTCTGACTTGATGAACCACATTCATTCAAATCTGTCCTTTAACCATCCACAGTTTACCATTTTCTAGGAAACACGCAGAAAATTCTTGCATGATTGACATAACTTTTCCGATAGTTGCTTTAACATGCCAGGATACAATTGTTACAAGCATATTTTCGGTGGTTCTAAACTGACAGCATGGTTTGCCCATTCACTTTTGCGTTTGTTTCTGTCTTCCATCTCATGATTATTTCAATTATATTATTGTTGAATTAGCTTTCCACACATTTTTACCTTGAAACGTTATGAGCTGTACCGCGAAAAACCGCTGTTTACCAACAAGCGATGTTGGACTAGATGTAAGTTAATGCGCTCTCACTCTCAAGATAGTGGTTTGAATTCCTGCTCCCATTTTAATTTACATTTTGTCGCGTTTTTGCAATGTCGATAAAGAAGATTCGTGACGGTTTTGACAACACAACATCAACATCAATATCTATGATTGATTCAATTATTTTGTGTAGTTGAACCAATCATACCAAATAGTTAAACCAACCATAGATATTGTTGAATCAATTTTAATGTATGGTTGACTGAAATCCAATGTGATTGATCTACCAGCAAATATGATTAACTGGACAATTCTTTTTTCTCAGTGAAGTCTTAAAAGTTGCAGATGTTTTGTGTAATAAGGTATGTGGTGCGGAAAACGTTCAAAATTAATCATTTATTGACTTTTTTCATTAATAAATTAGGATTTGAAAGTGCAACGCGTGTTCAGTTCAATGATTAACTGTCATACGTGTCCATCCGGATCTTTCTCGAATTGTTGCATCGTGAAATGTCAACACATATTTCGCTTAAAACACAATTGTAATACACCGAATTAATGTAATTAATCCGAACAGTTGCCATAATTGAAGCATTTTTAAATGCTTCAATATTCTGCAACCTTTATTATTTTTGTGCCTATTTGTCTAGAAGGCTCGATATTCACAATCAGCAGGTTTATTTGTATTTGAAAATCGATAATTTGTTAATCCTGTTGGTAAGAATGTAAGAATAGGATCTTCTGAATCATTTCTGTCAATAACTTCACCCTCCATTTTTTTAAATGTCCAAAACATGTTTTTAGCGGAAACAAGAAGCAAATAATGAGCGTGCTTCTAACGTTTTTATGTACGGAGATAAACCATACTTAGTGCTTAAAAGATGATAATTAGAATAAGCAATTATGTAATACGTTCGTTGATCGACCTGAGAGATTCGCCATCAACCCAAATTATGTACCATTTATTGTGAAGGAATTTATTGAATCAAACGATTATTAGATTTTTCATCAGTACCGGGCCCAGATAGCCGTAGCGGTAAACGCGCAGCTATTCAGCAAGACCAAGCTGAGGGTCGTGGGTTCGAATCCCACCGGTCGAGGATCTTTTCGGGTTGGAAATTTTCTCGACTTCCCTGGGCATAAAGTATCTTCGTACCTGCCACACGATATACGCATGCAAAATGGTCATTGGCACAGTAAGCTCTCAGTTAATAACTGTGGAAGTGCTCATAAGAACACTAAGCTGAGAAGCAGGCTCTGTCCCAGTGGGGACGTAATGCCAGAAAGAAGAAGAAGATCAGTACCGAAAATACCGGTACTCAATGCTTGCCAATACCGTTATTTCGGTACCAAAATATAGTCGGTAGTACCGGTACTTTCGGTACCGGTACTCCCGGTACCAAAACCCTAGCTACGATAATAAAATAAAAAGAAAAATCATAATATCTCGCAGGATATTGCGCAGGATCTCCTGGAACACAGGACGAAATTACTAGAAAATTGTGTAGGAATAATCATTCCTACAGTCGAAGGATTTCATAGAAAAAATTGCTGTGGTGTTAAATTGTGTGGAACCTTAAAAGAAATTTTCAATATTCCATGGGGATTTTTCGAGAAATTCATTGAAAAATGTTTGGATGAACTCCAGTGATCCTTGGATGAAATGCTGGAGAAATTCCTAGAAAAAAACTCTAAAGAAACTTAATAATGAAACACAGGTCGAATTGAGGAAATTATTTGAAATGTTCTCAATATATTGACTCGAATAACGCCTCGAGGAGCTTTTGGATCTATTCTTTGGAATAACCGTAGACAAAATGGCGTTGAAATTCTTGTCAAGTTTTCTTGGGAGAAATTCTGTGGGAAACTTTGGATATCTCTTTGATTAACGACTGTAGAATTCGGTTGGATAGTTAGTGAAAAAATATCTGGAGGAAGTCCTAAGATAGTATTTGTTCAAAGTACTGCCTGAGAAAAAATTCTAGAGGTATCAACGTTGAAATGTTCAAGGATTTCCTGAAGCAAATTATGGAGGAATTGCTGTAAGCATCCTATGAAAAAAATGCTGAAGCAATTTCTTGAAGAATTCATAATAAAATCTCTGGAGAAACCACAAGGATATTTCCTGAGGCTGTTCTCGAGAAATACGAGAAGAAATTTTGCATCTCAGTCATCTGCAAGCAAGATAAGGAAAGAAAAGAGACTTTAGATACTATTTTGATTCAAATAGAGACTTCAGACACCTTTTATCAAAAATAGAGACTTTTTAGAGACTTGCAAAAAAATGGTATCTAAAAAGAAACCAGCCGTAGATATGTTAATCCTTTACCGAATAAATTTAGATACATTAAAAACATCAATCATGTTTTGATTAGCTGATGAAATTCCATACTCGAAAGAATTCTCACTGAACAGCTCATACAGTTTTTGGAGAGCGGCGCAGCCGAATTTTTTTCGAATGAAGATAGTTTTCTGGCAATTAATGATAGCTCTGGGTTATAACGCAAAAATCCTTTGTCGTGAACATATTCTATCATGAATTACTGCTTCAAAATAATTTCCCTGATTGTGATCGAAATTCCCTGAGAATTCCAGGTTTTTTCCAGGTTGAATAAAATTCCCTGATAATTCCAGGTTTTCCAGGTTTTTCCAGGTAGTAGACACCCTGAATGAATTGAGAAATATATCAATCAACTAGCGTGATGCTATTTATCCGCTCTTCTTCTGTGTTGTTCCTTATATGTTTGTCCTTTGTTGTTTTCTATATGCTTGAGTTTTTCAACAATGAGAATGACTTCGAGGATAATCTTTAAGCGCAACAATTTGCAATCATTGACAATATTGTTTGACGCTGCAGCCATATTTCTTATGGACAAGTGCAAGTCACATATTTTCAAGTTTTAAATACATTTCAATTTTTTGATTTACAAAAAAAAAAAATTCATTATCCACACTTACAAAATCTAAAAATTGTAAAAATTCTCAAAAGGGCAGTTTTTTTTCTCCGTAATCTTAAAAAAAACAATGAATTCGTATGCTCTGAAGGTCGCCAAATTTAGCAAAATGCTGCAACTATACAAAATTTTATATTTGGGTTACGGGACCAATTCAAAGGTTCCAGTATATGTAAAGGTTTGACAAACTATAGACACAATGCCTTCAGTTTGTTTTTTTTAAAGTCTAGTTAATTTTGTTATTCATCAACTTATTTTAGTAATAATTCGCATTAAGTTTTGTTTTTATCAAACTCCCTGAAGATTTTAAGAGTTAAAATAGACACAGCTTAGAAGAATATAACTGTGAAAACCACTTATATAATAATTTTTCGGCTCTGGGGGGGGGGGGGGGTTGACCCCCCCCCCCTTGGTTGCGCCACTACCGCATAAGGAATTGGTTTCCATCTACGCGGTTCCGCCCACATGAAAACCTTTTAAGTCCTACATGGAAAACGCGTAGATGAAGTACGTCCTACATCGAGGGATAGCTGTATAAAGATTTATCATGACTTTGTAGCTTTATGGTAGCCAACGCTTCTAATGGAATCAAATATAACTTTTTTGTTGAACCTATAAGCACACTTACCCGGGAAAATAACACCACGGTAGTTGTCCAGACATGTTTTTCCAGTCAACAGATCACTCATCGTAACGTCGTGCACTTCGAAATTAGCCTCGTATAGAGCGGCGCACATTTCACGGTCGCCATTAGTGCCCTCCTCGCGTATCACAGCCACTTTCGGTTGAGAACTGATGGCTTTGGAAGCGTAAAGCACATCAGGATTGATGCTGCATTTGTAGGTTGGCCCGGTCCTGTAGTCGAACGTTTCGTACTCTTGCACAGCGCACGTTTCATCGGCTTGAAGCTTTTCGATCTCGAAACTAGTTCGCTCCCACTGCTTGAACAGATTGATGATGCTGGCTTTAACTACTTGAGATCCATTCATGATAACCGAGGCTGAGTCGCTTCCGTGGATGTCAGTTTTGTATGCATGGCCAATGGCAATGCACGGCACTCCTGTCGATCGATAGGCGTCCAACACATTGGAAACGTTCTTAGTATCTACCTCAAGAACCCAGCCACACTCTTCTGCGAAACAGATGTGTTTGGCAGCTTCATCTAGTGTTTCAAAATGCTTGCCAAATTTCTTGTATACTTCCGTTAGATCCAGTTTGATGCCTGTCAGTCCAGCGAAAGCCATTTCCAAAACGCATGTCAATAGACCACCATCGCTGACATCATGGCCAGATAGAAGTGTTCCAGCTTTCAACAGTTTTTGTGTGACGTTGAATGCTTGCACTAGAGTCTCGGCTTGTTGGACATCCGGTGAATGCATGCCGAGATGTCCGTAACACTGAGCAAACACGGAACCACCAAGCCTGAACTTAGTTTCAATGGATACAAATAGCAGTGAAGTTTCCACTCCCAAAGACGCAGCCTTCAAATCTGGAGTTACTTTCACCCGAATATCCGGGCAAGGAGCGTACGCGGAAATTACAAGTGTTCCGGGGCTTTTAACAGTTTCTGTATTAACACGTGCTGCCATGGAAAGAGAGTCTTTGCCGCCATCAACCGCTATATGCAACTTTGCCATAATGTCGCACATGGCCTTGCATGCATCTACCAACTTAGCACCTTCGCCGTTGAGCTTTGCAGCCCACATCCAATTGCCGGAGCATTTCACATCGGCTAGCTGTGAGATTCCCGCGAATACCAAATTCGATACCGCCTCAGCCACCGACATGCGAGCTCCAGCTGCGCTATTCAAAATACCTTTGATGGGTTGTGTTCCGATTGACGAAGCGATTCCTTCAAATCCGAAATGAGACACTGCACAGATTGAATAGTCTGCAAGGGGCGTGTGGAGCGGTCCAACGCATTGCTGCTGTGCAATCAGACCAGTAACGCAACGATCGACTTTATTCGTCAGATAACGTTTGCTTCCTACGGTTATGGTAGACAACACGCGGTTCAATGCATCCGTCAAGTTGATATTGCTCACATTTATGTCATTGAGTTTCATTGGCTTTCGTTGCAACTTGAACTCCTTTCGTGGCATTTTACCCAAGACGTTATCCAAGTGCATATCGAATGGTAGATCAACGAAGTTTTTCGGGTTGTCTCTTTTGGAGTACTTACTAGAATCAAACTTCTCATCCACAAGAGTCACATAACCGTTTCCGGTGACATATCCGACGAAGCTGATTGGACATCTCTCTCGTTCACAGATATCCAACAGTAGCTGTCTATGCTCTGGAGCAATCAACACGGCATTATTTTCCTGGTACTCTGCTCCCCAAAGTTCCATGATCGTGATCGTGGGATCTCCCAACGTGAACTCCTTAGAGAATATTACAGCACCGGCACAACCGGGCTCGACCAACTCTTTCAGGACGTTTCCATTTCCGCCGGCACCCTGGTCATGGATGGCTAGAATTGGATTACTATCGCCCATTTCGATGCAAGCTCGCACTACGCGATTCAGTTTATTCTCCATTTCAGCGTCACCACGCTGAACGGCGTTGAAGTCCAGTTCGCTGTCGTTATCTCCTTGGATTTCCACTGAACTTGCAGCGCCACCACCGACTCCAATGCGGTATACTGGACCGCCAAGCTTCGTTAGCAGCATACCTGTGGAAGATAAAAAAGGGATTTCTGTTAAAATTTTTAAATTACAATGTCTATTGGGTTGGCAACAAGGGCATTTGTTGCGCCTCTACCCTTAAGTTACGGCACTGCACTGATTGAAGTTGCCGATTGGCAATTATTTTTATTTTTCATTCCAAATGTAAACATCAATGTGAATACACGCGTTTCTAAACTTTTTATTATTAATTAAAACGACGTATTGTGTTTTTCTTCCTGGTTGACCCGGAACCTTTCAGATTATGGGCCCAGGAACGCCTGGAAGACGCTGAGGGGACTCCGATGAGGGACCACGAGGAAGCACCTGGACGAGCAGACATGACCGGGATGAGGAGCCAGAATCTAGAGTCTGGTAGAGGTTGGTAAATGCTGGGCATGGCGAAACATTGTTACCTCGCGTACCTGAACGAATAAAATAGACCATTCTGTGTAGTCCTTAGCCTCCTACACAACAACTCCTATCTCAACCTCCTCGCGGTACTGACCGGGGTACGAGCAACCTTAGGGTAATCAACCCTGGTGTGAACTACTGTCGTATGCTTACAGAAAAAAAGGGGCAGGTTTGCTTCTGCTAACATGGGGCGTTTGTACTCGATGTTAGAAGCGGTACACAACAGCGTCTGTTCCTATGTCAGGAGCGGCTGATCATCATCCGAGTGCCATTGAAGGATTCCAAGCTAAGCTGTGCACTATGGCACTCCGAACAATTAGGGAGAATGGTCCTCCGGAAATCTAGAAGTTTGGTGTCAGCCTCTGCAAGCCGGCCGTAAACAATCAAGCAAGTAATAATCAACGAGAGAATACGAACCGGGATAATCGGCGAAGACCACAGCGTCGTAAAGAGACTTGCGATTGAAAACGGTACGTGGAACTGTAAAGCTCTCAACTTCATCGGGAGCACACGCATACTCGCCGATGTGCTGAAGGACCGCGGATTCGGCTTCGTAGCGTTGCAGGAAATGTGTTGGAAGGGATCAATGATGCGAACGTTTAGAGGTATGGTATGGTTATCTACCAGAGCTGCGGCAACACACACGAGCTGGGAACAGCTTTTATAGTGATGGGTGATATGCAGAGGCGCGTGATCGGGTGGTGGCCGATCAATGAGAGATTGTGCAAGTTGAGGATCAAAGGCTGCTTCTTCAACTTCAGCATAATGAACTTGCACAGCCTCTCTCCGGAAGCACAAAGACGCTTTTTACGCGCAGCTCGAACGCGAGCACATCGACTCCGATCACTGGTGATGATTAAGGTGATTATAGAACGAAGCCACACCTCAAATTTTCAAGAGCACAAGACTTGAGAACCAAACAGCGCTCCGCGTTAAAAATCTATCCCATTGGTCACCACCAGGAAGCAAGCAAGTTGATTGGTTTTTCAATGCGATCTGTTGTCAGATACTCTCGTCTTGTGCACTTGAAAATTGAAAGTTTGGCTTCGTTTTATAATCACCTTAAACTGCGCCCAAACCTCTCCGTCGTTAACAACGTACGGTACCAACGGTCGCCCCGATATGACCTAGAGCGGCTTAAGCAACCGAATGTCGCACCTGCATACGCTCGAGGCTGCATTACCGGAAGAGGGTTAGCTGAATGAAGCCCCTCTTGATGACTGCTGGAGAACAGTGAAAGCAGCCATCAACAATGCAGCTGAGAGGAACGTCGGGTACGTGGGACGAAGCCAACGGAACGATTGGTTCGACTAGGAATGTAGGCAGATTCTGGAGGAGAATGCTGCAGCAAGGGACTCGGCAGAACGTGGAGCGTTATAGACGGAAACGGCAAGAGCAGACCCGCCTCTTTCGGGAGAAAAAACGCCGCCTGGATGAGACGGAGTGCGAGGAGATGGAACAGCTGTGCGCGGTCTCAAGAAACACGTAAGTTCTATCCGAAACTCAACGCATCCCGCAACGGCAGGATAGGTGCATTTTGACGGACGAGCGTGAGGTGATCGAATGATGGAAGTAGTACATCGACGAACACCTGAATGGTGCTGGGAACACAGGCTATGAAGATTGAGAAAACGGAGGAAATGCCTTCATCAAGTTAGATTGTGAGAACTTTCGAGCGATCATCATTCTAAATCGGCCTACAAAGATGGAATAGTTTCAAAGAATAGCCAGCTTCTCCGTCAGTAGCTAGACGAGCATTTGGGATAAACGTTTCTAAGGACCTCTACAGTTTGAACGACCTTTCCACGAAAAAAAAGCTATAACCACAATGGCGTGGACTGTGATTAGCACTGGTCAACGACGAAGAAACGATAGTTCGATGAAGAGTGCCAGAGAGTGACAGACGTGGATAAAGCCGCTGGCAGCTGCATGCTTAGGGCCGATACTCCACTAAACAGAAAGTGGCACAGGGCAGCGAGCTGAAAAAGGCGAATCTACCGCAGGAAGGAAAGTCATAACGAATAATGTGTGATAGCTGATGTACCGAAACAATATTTGGCTGACCGATAAAACGCCGGTGGCTGTCAGTTGAAGATGCATTTTCAGCAGCTGTTGAACGTTGAAAATGAAAATGTTGCAAGAGATCGGATGAACATAGATGATAGTGGTCGAACTGTGAACCCTACATCCATAGAAGAGGTTGAAAAGACCATAGCGAACTGAAAGACTTGAAAACTGCTGGAAGGGACGAGATCCTGGTGGAGCTTCTCAAACACGGAAGTGAACAGCTTTACCAATCGATCCATAGGCATATCGAACTTATAGGAATCGACGGCAGGGAAGTGAAGAAGGTCTCCATGCCTGAGAGGCAGCGAGTATAGGCTTCATTTGTATTAAAACGAAGTACATAGTTGCAAGTAGTGATACAGATAGACATAGGTTGCTCAATGTGCAGCACCAAACAGATATCCCATCATGACAAATTTGTAGAGGGAATTCAAAATTCTAATGACTTATCTACTAATTTTCAATTTTCCTTTACTAACCTGGTTCCGGATCAATTTTGTTGATTAGCTTCGAGTCCATCGTTCCGATTCCGCCGCTGAACAGAATGGGCTTCACATATTCCAACCGTTCATTGTCGTTGGTTACCATTCCGAACGATATCGTGAAACCAGACACGACAGGTTCCCCAAACTTGTTACCATAGTCCGACGCACCATTACTGGCTTCAATTAGGATTTTCAGAGGCTTTGAAAAGGATGGAGGATACTCAAGTTGCTTCTCATAGGGCAGCTCGTAACCGGGGATGTTCAGCATTCCCACGCAGTAGCCGACGGTGCCACAGATCGGTAATCCACCACGTCCTATACTTTGGACATCGCGAAGGCGGCCTCCGGTCCCTGTAGTAGCCCCGCTGAACGGAGATAGCGCTGTTGGCATGTTGTGGGTTTCGGCCGTGAATATAAGATCCGAACTTATTGGCTTGACCTCCAATGGACCTGGTTCGGCATGGGTGCTTGCCGTCAGAATTTGATGCGTGAAGCCTTTGATGGCGCTGCTGTTGTCGCTGAACTTCACCGTATTGTTCGGATTGGAAAACTTTTGCGTGTCGATAATCATATCGATCAGTGATTTTTTCTCTTCAACTCCATCGACGATCATTTTGCCTTTGAAAAACCAGTGGCGCGAGTGTTCACTGTTGCACTGGGCACAATCGAAAAGTTCCACGTTCGTTGGGTTCCTCTTCAGAACATCACGGAAAAGATTGGTGTAGTACTGAAAATCCCAGTCGTCAAATGCGAGACCTAAACAGGGAGAGAGAAGAGTATTATATTATAGCGTGTTAACGATAGAAGACAAGGATACTTTATTTGATGAATTATTGTGTTCCTGGAACGGTGTAATATATTAATTTTTTTTTACCTCTCGAGCATTCAAAAATGGCTTAAACTTTCACATGATTTGATCAAACTATTCGTTTTTGTTGTTTAGGTTAAACACAAAAATAACCCTAAACATAAGAAAGAACATTATCAATACCGAAATTATTACAAGCTTTGTTGGTTCGTATTCGTTAGTACATAAAAACTTGTTTCTATGGATAATTTTTCTTCTTATTATTTCTGGTATTACGTCCCCACTGGGACAGAGCCAGCTTCTCAGCTTAGTGTTCTTATGAGCACTTCCACAGTTATTAACTGAGAGCTTACTGTTCCAATGACCATTTTTGCATGCGTATATCGTGTGGCAGGTACGAAGATACTCTATGCCCTGGGAAGTCGAGAAAATTTCCAACCCGAAAAGATCCTCGATCGGTGGGATTTGAACCCACGACCCTCAGTTTGGTCTTGCTGAATAGTTGCACGTTTACCGCTACGGCTATCTGGGCCCCAATGGATAATTTTTATACAAGGGAAAAATCTGGTTGCTCATCCATATATTAGTATGGATAGCGCCACGTTTGCCAGGTGCTTGTGTTTGCTGGCAATTACAGCAGAGCTGTTAGACATCATCCTCGATAGCGCCGCTATAGCCGTAGCTGCCGTTTTACAGGCATATTCAAGCTGAGCTTGTCATCGATCATTACCCCAAGATGCCTGAGGGATCGCATGGACTCTATGGTGCAATCACCTTCCGAGATAAGCGCCTGTTGCTCAGACTTGCGGTTGTTGCCGACCACCACCTCAGTCTTGTGACGGGCCAGTCCTAGTTTCCTAGACCTTATCCATTCCTCAACTATATGGAGATAGAGTGGGCTACTTTCAACTCTTTTCTTCCATCGATTCGTCATAGAGCACTAGGGTGATGTCGTCGGCGAAGCCAACACCCGTCGGAAGGGGCAGCCTCAGTACGTCATTGTACATCACATTTCATAACATCGGGCCCAGGATTGAACATTGAGGTACTCCCGCGTTGATTCGAACACTTTTCTACCCCTCCTCTGTGTCATGTAGTAGAATCCTATCATAGCATTCTAGAGGCTTACACAACTGCACCGGTACCTTGATGCGGTGTAGTGCGTGGGCTATCGCTTCCCAGCTTGCGCTGTTGAACGCATTCTTCACATCCAGAGTGACAACCGCACAGTAACGGATGTCGCTCCTTTTACGCTCGATTGCCAGCGCAGCTGTCTGAACGACCGACTGGATAGCATCCAGAGTAGATTTACCTTTCCTGAATACAGACTGGCTGTTGGACAGGCCGTCCGCACCTTCCGTATGGACCGATGCACGAGTTCACTATCTGACGTTTGAGCGGTGCCGTGTTATTTATGTGACCATGGCAACGAGTGAATTCGGCACCGCTCAAACGTCAAATTAGTGAACACGTGCATTTGTCCATACGGTAATAGCCTGTTGAGGATCAACCTCCCCAACAACATAAGGGCCATGGCCTTGAGGGATGATGCGGGAAAAATACATCGATAATCGATCGCAGCAACTCGGGTGACTTCTCAAGGTGCTGTGGCGTCTTTGATCTTAGCCATTACCACTTTGTAGGCGTCTCGGCATGTGATACTTCGTCGTTGAAGCGCGCTGATTTTCAACATCGGGCTTGGGTCGAGTTACATCGCGCTGCCCTCCGCTCGCCCGGTATTATACGACATAGAGCGAATCGATTGATGATCCATATAAGTATAACTGAAACGAGACTCGCGAAGACGGTCTTCTTTTTCTGTGATTGCTGAGTTTTTTTCTTATACCACTTTGTGTTTATACTAATTATGCGCATGCTGTTCAAAACTTCACATGAACCTCTCAGCAAAAAATGATTGAGTTTGCATCGCATCGAATCATAAATAGCCGTTTGAGTGAAATTTCACGCCAGCAAACGTAGCAGACATTAGAAATAATTAATTTTCTGCTTAGATTTATCTGCAACTTTGGAAAAAACTGCTCCGCTCACTGAGGTTTTTAATAACAGTTTACTTTGAACACAATACTTTTCACTTTTTCAGCCATAAAAACGGTGGGCTGCATTTGACATTTCGTGAGAGGGGAATCTGGGCTGTATATGACGTTGATATTTTTCCTCTTCGCGAGTCTCTCTCAGGAGTATAACCGTCATCAACGCGCCAGTTCTTGGTATCTATAAGGTTAGGACTACAGATCGTCACGTCGATAATCGATTGTGCATCATTTCTCCGGTAGGTACTCCACATTTGCCAGCTCTACATTTAATGCGGCCAAGAATTCCAACAATAGTTGGCCTCTTTGGTTGGTGCGGCGACTACCCGATTCCACTGCCCATTCATTAAAATCCCCAGCCATTAGTGGACTACCTCAGAGTTTATATACACAGAGTTGCGCGAAGAGACTTCTTTGAATGCTTGTTCTTCTTCGTCCTCGAAAACAGCCCCTATAGGCCTTTTCATGTGACAGATCCGTCTATGCATTTATTTACATCGGTGGAGGACCGGTGCTAACACGGGCCTGTCATTTTCATAGAAGAAATGTCAAAGTGCTTCCCGAACAGCTGATTTGAGACGTCATTTGAATAGGCCTATCTGTTTTGCTGGGCTGCTCGATAGGTAGACGGTTTGACAGTTCGATAGGTAGATTTGGTTTCACTCTTCGCGCAACTCATCATTCATAGACTCTGGACTACCTAAGCTATAAAAAATCATAACACAATAACGAAAAGCCTTAATAGAGATCAGGCGTCAACAGAAAGATGTCAACCTCTACTTTATGGGAAAAATATAAAAAGAGTGAACAGCAACTAATACCTTTCGAATGAAGCATAAAGATCATCTCTTGGGCTTTCAGGCTATCGACATGGATGGATACACCATCTCCTATGGTGACAGAGGGCCCGATTGGCTTGTCAAATAGATCGGGCCCGGGACATCCTGTCTACTGCGAATCACTGCAGTTGGTATAGGGCATGTCCATAGTCTGGGGACTTTTCTTCATTTCAATACACCCATTTTAAAAACTGCTTCCATCCGTTGATCCACTACTGGAACACGACGGCAACTACTGGTCCAAGGTAGCACATTTTTTGCGTTATTTATTTATTTATTTATATGACTTTTTGATAAAATAAAAAGCTGAAATTTGGCAAATCGACTAAACAAGAGGCGATCTATCCACCAAAAATAGCACATGTCGTTTTTATCGAAAAAATGTACGTTTTATTCCATAGTCCAATTGGTACATTACAGCCATTGGTACCGGCACCCTATCACTACTGTCTGACGATTAGCTAGTTCGGCTATCATCCTGTCGACCATGTAGGAAAACTCCTCAATCGACCACGCCGGGTAAAGTCGGGTAGCATTATGATGTAATCCCTATCCGGCAACTCCAATCTCGACCTCCCCGTGGTACCTGTGGGGTGTTTGTATCAAAACATGCAGACGGAAGAAGGGGGCTATATCGTCTTGCCTTGAACGCTAACAGTCTGATCTAGATCAGACTATATTTTGAGCGCATGCCAGAACAGAGGGAGGAAGCCAACATGAGTTCAAGACGTAATGTCTAAGGCCGGGGACGTAAAGATGAGCCCATGACCTAACGACAAAAGGACTCTGTTGTCGTAGAAATGAGCGAAATGTCTCACACCCTACTAAACACATTAACCTAGCAATAAACCACAGACAAACAGACGTCACACTCTCATCATTGTCTATCGACCACCTTTTTAACGGTCGATTCAAAAATATGGTAGGTGGCCAATCCGCCACCCGCAGCGCTCGCATCGTTTTTGTTCGCGTTTGACATTTACACACTACCGCCATCTGTTGGCCCGTCGGCCAAATACACTAATTCTAGCATTGGGCGTACATGTCCTCGTGACTATGATTTTGATCGAGATTTGTTCTAAGTGTTACGTCTGTTTGTCTGTGAATAAACCATCATAATCAAACACACTAAGGATAGTCATAGCAATTTCACTACCCAATAGCATGAAACACAACTACCTTGAAAAAGGACTATAAAGCATATATAACTTCATGATACTAAGAAATCTTCAATGATTGACCATATAGGGGAACTTACGTATTGTCGGCAGCCTAAGCAGCTGAACTTTGAAGAAGGCAATTATACAGAACAATAAAGCAAAACAATTAGCAGGAGACACCTGAACTACACTTGAGCACTTTTAATATATTAATTATTATGCACAAAACACTATTTTGTTCTCTAAATCATCTATTTTTCCTCACCAAAGTCTCGAGGAACTTGTTCTTTTATCGGTAATGCAATTACTATTGTCGGCAGCTAAATTGTTCTCTTCGGCTATCCAAAACTGTACAAAAACTAGGTTATGTATTGGTAACTTTTCGTATTTGTTGACAATGCCTGAATTTAAACGTCACTCATTATGTTCTACTCGTTGAAAGGGCCAATACTGAAAAATACAGACTACATTGAGAACAGCATTGCAGTTAAATAGAATAGTTGAGAGTCATATTGAATACATAACGCCACTAAATTTGTGCAGACTAACGCGATGTCTACAAATAACGTAACGCTCTAGGGGTGGTGGGGTGGGTGCTGGTTAGTAGGCTCAAACGTTGCGGCTCAAACACAAAATTTATTTTTTTCATACAAAGACCGTTGTGGAGGGGGGAATGGTCGAACACGATTCTCTTGATTTGTTCTTATTGCGTATCAATTCTACACGCGGCGATCAGGACTATAGAAATTCATATACTTTGCCTTAAGAAAGATGGAACGATTATTCCAATACGGAAGCTGTATGTATCGTTTTAGCATCATTTAGTTTAGAAAATTAACTAAATCCCATATTAAGCAATCCAAGGTGGCGGCTTCAGAAAATAGCAGTCAATCGGAATTCAATTTTGATGGCTTTCACTATATTTTATACATTGGGAGTTGTAATGATTCTCTAGTTCAAGGTGAGTAAAACTAGTTCAGATAAATATTATCACGAAATTATACACTTGAACACGATTCATTCGTGCTGTTCGGAATTTGAATCATGGTGCTCGAAATATGAGACGGAATGAACGAATTGTTGGCATTTGAATCAAATTGATGTTACATACTTTTACGTTAGAACAGTAGGGTCGATGTACCAATAGCCGCATAGCTAAGAATAAATATTCGTATAAAATCGGAAAATAACGCTAGCGTCATTATTTTTAAATCATCTGAAAGCTTTTTATCTTGGTTTTGAAGGAAAAATATGAAAACTACGAAAACTCATATGTTTGTATTTATTATCGCTTGTGCCACTGTAGGAATGCTTGTTCCTATAAGGTACCGTGAGGCAAGTGGGTAATGGAATTCGTATAGTTGAGATTCTTCAAATTCTAGAGACTTTAAATTTAAACAAATGAGGTCGTGTATATTTTTCAGCTTGACTCCCACCAAATATAAGCAGCATGCTGAAATTGATTTTTATGAAAAATTAAAGAAAAAATACAGAAAAAGTTTTTGAAAAATATCTCTTTACTTTTCACTTGCCCCAAAAGTGGGGCAAGTGAAAAGTTTACCGTTTTGAACAATAAATTCAAAAACAAACAGTTATATTCACGATTTCTATTAGCTTTAACATTTGTTAAGGCTTCTCAATGAACAATAGCATAAGTAACATGTAAACAAAGAAAATGTTATTCTTTTCACTTGAATTTTCTTTCTGTTCAGTTATGTTAGTTGAAATGATTCGACAACGTTATAACTGCAACATTTCCAATGTTAGTTCTTACATTATAGGACAGCAATTGCATTTCTGCTCTGTAGAATTTCCACCGCTCGTTATTTGTTTTAGAGAAAGTCGGATATGACGTCGGATAACTCTTCGGGAGAAATCAAACGGAATCCTTCAATAACGTATTTAGAATCTTTTTTATGTGGATAGATCTATACCCCATTTTTATGTTTCGAACTAGCTTTACATAGACATTTCACGAGATTTCCCTGTGTTCTCTAATATTGCAACTTTTCAGTCAACGTCTTCCTTTTAATTGGCTGCCCGAAGTAGACATATTAATATTGTAATGTTTGGCAACATCTTTTAGAGAAGTTCCATGATTTCTAATAGCTTTTAACGCTTGAGTATAGTGTTTCTTGAATTATCAGCACGTTATGTTTTTCTATGATAATTGCGAACCATGTTTACTTGTGGCTACTTAAAGAGAAAACACAAATTCAATCTCTAATGATAAACTTTTCACTTGCCCCACCTGATAACAAAATTGACGGTGTTTAAATTTAGTTATTTTTAGGTCTACGTCGAATCAATTCTAAAACTTTTTTATTGCAGTTTGAAACTGTCACAGAGGACAACTAAGAAGTGGTACAAACAATTATTTTCCGCAACTTTTTTCCACTGAAAATATTAAAATAAGATTGTAGCCGCCAACTTGTTACGGAGTAACAGTTGACAGGTTAACAATTTTTCGCTCTATTATGCAATAATGGCTGAAAAATCTCAGAAATCTCTTACCTATCGTAATGTTCTCAATGGCCTCAAAGGTTTACCCATGAGTTTAAAACGTTAATTCACATATTCAGTAAGATATATCAATTGTTTTCACTTACCCCATTTACGCACTTGCCCCGCGGTACCTTAGTAGCACTATTTCTAATTTCTGTGCCTATAGTAGCACTAGCATCACGGCGTTGGCAAAAAACTAATCAAAACCGTATTTTCACAAAGCTTTAATATTTTTCCTTCAAAGTGTGGATCGAAAGCTTTCGTTTGATGTAAAAAAGATCTTAATTCATTAATTATTTCGTATAATAAAAAATAGTTTCTCTCAGTAGTGCTTCTATAGGAACAATAGGTTTACCATATGCGCAAGGGAGCTCAAATTTTAAGCAAAACTAATTATTTCGATCATTTTTCGAACAAAATAAAAATGTGTATCAATGGTACTTAGATAAAAAGCTGCTGACCTTCATGTCAAAACATATTTTGAAAAGATTTATAGCAAAACGGCCGTAAAAAGCCACTAGTGCGACTATAGGGGACTGTCCACTAAGGGAACACTGACACTGTTAAGTTTAAGGCACACCCAACTGTTAAGTTTTGCAAATAAATTAAAATTTTATATAAAACATCAGCTCAAATTAATGCCTATCAGATGCAATCGAAGTCACTGTTGGCCAAAATAAAATGTTGAAAACGTACCTAATTTTTTATCCACTTCCTTGAGTGCCTCCACACCTCGTTCAATAACCGGAACAGTGTACCACTTCTCGTCCGACAGCACAAAGCTTTCATAGAAATCCTTCTGCGGCAAGTTGGCTTTGGTGTACCTGCATTGGGTCATGCGATCGCAAACGATATCCATCAGAGGCGAAAGGTCCTTCTCCGAAAAACGGCTCGAATCGAAGCTGATCAGGTACCGGTAGGACGCCTCGATGCGATCGATGAATCGCAAGCCAACATTGTGACAAATGCTAACGCTGTTGGTCGAATCAGCGGTAGAGAAATTGAACCTTGGACCGATTTCGATCAGCTGCTCATTATCCTTTTCCTTTTCCAGTGCGGAAGTACCCGAAAGGTTGTCCTCTTGTTGAGGTCCCTTCAAAATCCATCGCAACAGCTTCTCGACATCGCGGGGGAACTCGCTGTACTTGGAGTTCTGTACGTGATAACACTTCTCCACTCGTAGATTGATTACGTGCGCATTGACCTGCAATGGTGGGTTAAAGATCAGCATATTATGGTATCATATGTGGGAAGTAATCGCTAAGGGCTTGTTTTGAAAATAATCCAGACTTAGTGGACAGCAACACTGTTCATTGACGCTTGTTTTTCATCTCACTCGACGGCTCAACGTACAATAATACACGTATTGATAAGTCTGTAAAGCTTTCGCAGTTTGCCAACTTCCCTTGGGGGTATGGCTCTGAATAACAAAATGCATTCCATATATTTACTATGAATGGCTGTATGAAGTAGTTGTTTGCTTAAATCGACTCGAAGAAAGCATGAGAAACTTAAATTGCTACTTAAGTAAATTCGGAGCATGAAAATCATTGAAAAGATCCTCGACCTTCGGGATTCGAACCAACGACGCGCAGCTTGACTTTGCTGCCTAAGTATGTTATAATTGAGGCAGATTAATCATTATATGACTAGATCTGGTTAATCCTGAATCAATCTTGTTATATTTATATTAAGACTACATATTTTCCAAAGATTTTCTGGATTCTTTCAAAACTTGATGAGACAATGAAGATTTACATTAAAAAATGTTTGAATCTATGAACATAGAAAATTCTACAAGGTTGTAATGCTTCCATAAAAATGTATCTGAAAAAATCTTTTTAGAGAACGTTGAATTCTATTGTAAGTCGAAGCAATTAAAAACTACCTTTCCTGCATGTTTTAAATTTTTGAAGAATAAGATTTTCTTACAGTTTTTGAAGAGCACTATTGATTATGTTGGATTACAATGGTCATTATAAAAGCTAGAAAATGTAGATTCAGTACAAGAATTAAATTTTTCATTGAGCTTTACTATTTGAATTACAGCGTTATGTAAATATTGAAATGAATATAAACTTCAATTCATCATCTTCATCGACCACATAATTATTTGCCGGTTCAACTCAACAATCTTTCTTATTCTTCCTTATCTGTCAAATTGTTCTTGAGATGGAACTGATTCATGGTTCTATACATCTTGCTGCCTTATCGTACTACTCCTCATAGCAATCAAATAGCTAAACCATTTTTTATTAAGATGACCTCGAAAGTAGAATCGAGTCTGCTATTACAAAAACCTGAATAAGCAAGAACAACACAATCAGAGAATAAGGTTTCACGCCCTTGAAATTGGATCGATGATGTTTCGCTTCCAAGTGAGTATTCACTTATCAAATTCATCAATCCATTCCGATTACGATCACACTTCATGATAACTAATCAACCCGACGAAAGTAAAACTACCTTTTGGAATCTATGCAGAATCCTTTGCCGCTGGTCATCATCGACCGCACTAAAGAACCGAACAATCACCATTTCTACTGTACTTTCTCTGATTCACTTGAAAACGTGTTTGCTTCTGCCGGTGGCTAATCGCGAACTAATACTGCTTCGCAAACATGGTAGGGCTTTTAAGTGCTAGACGCAGGGTACCTATATGACCGACCGGCCCGTTGATAGATTGTTTTGAATCCATACGGCCAAATGTTGGAGAGCACACACATAACGCCCATTCCTTCGCATACACGCATTCAAAGATGTGGTTAGTACTAAACTAAAACTCTCACGGTGGGGCAGTGGTGAAGAATTGAAAAGCCGAGACACAATCTACCTATATTTTCTCACCATTCTTCCCATTTGACATACTACATATATGTGGTGAAAGCAGTTAGCACGTGATTTTCACTTAGAGTTGGGCGATATTGTGTAACCCGAACGTTATTTAGTTATGTATAAAAAATGTTTTTTTTTTCGGCTCCGTTTTGCTCTATGTCGCTCGAGCTTGCCAAAAAACGAGATAAGTAGAAAAAATAACTAACGTAATCCGGGGGGAAATTGATCACTGGGGTGAATTTGATCAGGTCGGTACCAAACTGCATTTCCTTCCAAGGATCCTTAATGTTTTGATGTTATCACATACATTCCATGGTTTCTGTCAGTTTTTCTTAGCTTAGCTTAAGCTTAGCTTAGACTGACTACACATATCAATGGTTGCTATTCCGTGATTGACTGAAGTCAGTGAATATGCACAAAGAATCAACTAGAGTTTCAGCTGGGGTTGGCCGTAATCTTCTTCAGTGTGCATAATTCAGTGCCTCTATTTATACATGGGCAATAACGACGCCAGCCACGTCCTTGCAGTCAGATGGGATTAAGGGGAGGAATGTTAGTGTGTAACCTTTGCTATTTGGAGACCATGTTTTCCACTGCATCTCCATAAAGGTTACTGGGAGGGATGGTTGTTAATGGGGAGGATCGTTGGGTCACAGGATTCACTTTGATAAGCGATTAGACCATGATAAACGATTTTTGTGAGATATAAACATACTTAGGAATATATTTTCAATAGGGTAACGACTGTTTATTTTGTTCTCAAACGCTAACAGTTGGCGCCAGCGGCAAAAATTACAGACAACAACCTTTCGAACATTCAGTTTCTCTTACCGGCCGCCGAGCGGCGACACTGATGTTTGTTTTCCCCTCACTGATCGCGCTACGCTGGATTCTCAAATTTCTCAAACTTTCAACACAAGCGCATGGAAGAATGGTAGTCGGAGAACTGTCAAAACGTATGGAAAATAATGAAATTCGTTAATTGCTTGCAATTAGGAAACTGAATAAAATAGTAGTGATTAGAAATCAAGTGTAAAGTGAATACATAACTTTTTGTGTATAGTTCATCTTCCGTGGCGCTTTCTTTGCTTCAGGATTTCGTTTTTACTACCATTGTAAAAGAGCCATCTATTGCCTTTTCAGTTTGGAATATCACCCTATTACATGAAAAATTTTCAAATATGAGAAAATAATGTCGTTACTTGAAGTGACGAACTATTGAAAGTTTGTTGAACAAATAGCTAAAAGCAACATTCCTACAGCTGTTAGGATATTTTACTCAAATTGAAAAAAAAAATCGATTGGCTGTACCATCACATAATATTCTTATGCCGACAATTACAGTGGCGAACCATTCAAAGTCTTTTGAATATAATGAACGTTTTGCAAGTCTACACTTCTAGCACAGACAAACAGACCGAACCATTCAAAGCTTTTTTTATTTATAAAAATAAAGGTAAGGGATTTTATATAAAAAATATAAAACAAAAAAGTTATGAATAAGAATTTATGCCGACACTTACAGTGACGAACCATTCATAGTTTGATGAAAAATATTTATGTAACGATTAAATGTGCGGTCATACATATTTTACAGATTTGAAAAAAAAGCATGAAACGAGCTCACCAATTGATCCTTCATCCTTGGTTGAGCAGCCACAATCCACTTTCAGCTTCACTCGTGTGCTCGGCCATATAAAAGCACTCAGAAAAAAAAGGGCGCGCGACCCGAGGAAAAACAAACTAAAATTACTCGGGCTTTCTCCATGCACTCCAAAGAAAGCGCAACCCGAGAAAAAAAAACTGACGACTTCTCGGGCGTTCTCGACGCACTGTTTGGACGGTTATACTTATGTTATGACCACATCGGTGAGTATGCGTGTGCTCCCGATCAGAGTGGATCTTGATAAGAGTGGCGTCAATGTCATAATTGGAACAGCGGCGAACTGTCATTTCCATACAAATCCGCGTTCCAATTGAGCAGGAGACCTGTCAAAACTGGAACATGACGTCACTCTTGTTTACAGGCACTCTACTCCCGATGAAGTTGAGAGATTTACAGTTCCATGTATCGAGCTTTTAATCGTTAGTCCCTTTACGTCGCAGTGGCCTTCGCCGATTGTCCCGGTTAGTACACGCTCAAAAAAGCGTTCTGGAAAACGTGAACTGTCAAAAATACACCGTGAACTACCATGATTGGTCTCGTATGGACCTATGCACGGGTTCACTATTTGACGTTTTAGCGGTGCCGTGTTTTTTATGTGACCATGGAAACTAGTGAATTCGGCACCGCTCAAACGCCAAATTAGTGAACTCGTGCATCGGTCCATACATGATCTAGTTCACGGTGTATTTTTGCTTGTTGACGAGTTCACGCCTGCTGTTCACGGATACGAGAACGGATTTTTTCTGTGTATTCTTTCGTAGATTATTCGTTGCTTGATGACTGTTGTTTGGAGGAAATAAAAACTATATTTAAAAACTGAAATGTATTAAAGTCTCTGGCAAGGATGGTTTTTTTCATATCATTTTTAAATCTCTGAATTCAATTAATTAAAGTACGTATACAAAACATAACCTAAATTCTGAAAATTATGACAAATAAAATCATCAAAGTAGATCATACCCCAGTAATCATAGTGCTGAAGCTTAAATTTATACATATAAACGGTGTATATAAAGCTAGCATTACTGTTTAGCTTAAGTTAAAGTTAATTGAAAACGAGAATGGGCACCACTATAGCCATTAGAGTGGTTCAAAAAATCGTTTTGCTTCACACCGCTAATTCGATTCTAGATCAAATTCTGAGTGTCTTCCCAAAATTTGAGCTCATTTGGATGAAAACTTGGGCTTGTGCAGTAGTGTGGGACAAAATTTAGATTCTCGCTCCAGTCCACTTTTTGGATTGCATTTAGGTCCCATAACAACCGTGCAAAATTTCAGCTCGATCGGAGATACTATATTTTAGCGCCAGCCCTTCAAAGTTTGTATGGGATTTACTATAGGAAAACTTACTTTTGCAAAGAAATATCGCCAGAGGTCGCCCATTGACCTCTATAAAAATTCTGAACACAGACCTCGATAGGTATTTTTACGATGAAGAATATTGCCGAAGACTGCGAAACAATCCTACACTTGTGAAAAAAAGTTATTCAATGAAAACCTATTGACAATGCAACGTTGATTAACACATAAAGGAATAAAAATAATAACAAAAACGGGCAAAATTTCCAAATAGTCTATGCTTAATAACTTTTTTCACAAGCATCAGATTGCTTTGCTGTCTTCAGCAATGTTGTTCATCGTAGAAATACCTATCGAGATCTGTGTTCAGAATTTTTATAGAGGTCAATGGGCCACCTCTGGCGATTTTTCTTTGCAAAAGTAAGTTTTCCCAAATCCCATACAAACTTTGAAGGGCTGGCGCTAAAATATAGTTTCTCCGATCGAGCTGAAATTTTGCATACTTGTTATGGGACCTAAATGCAATCCAAAAAGTAGACTGGAGCGAGAATCTAAATTTTTCATTTACCCGTGTCCCAGGCTATTGTGCAGTCTCAGTTTTCATCCAAATAAGCTCAAATTTTGGGAGGACACTCAGAATTTGATCTAGAATCGAATTAGCGGTGTGGAGCAAAAACGATTTTTTGAACCACTCTAATAGCCATATTAAAGTTTTAATTTAAAACATTGACTCGACTTTTGTGGAACCCTTTCTCTCTTTAAATCAACTTCAAATGCACTTGTACAGTAAAGCTAGCCTTTTATACACCGTTGAATTGTAGCGTGAGCATCATGACTACTCGGGTAAATAAATGATTGTAAGTCCATATTATATTTTATCCGTATATACCTATCGTGTTAAAAAGAAAGCGTGACAAAGTGGCCTGCTAATGATTCCCGTATGATGATGAAATTTTGACTCTGAGGACAATAAAGCGATCCGTTGGCAGTTCTCTCGTCCCAAGAGAAAAATTACTGCTCGGTGAAGCTAACGAATTGTCAAGATTTACTCACCCTCAATCGAATCCGCGTCGATTCTGCAGCAGCGGAATATAAGGTTTCACTCAACAAGTGGTATATTGTCCTCGTCAAAGAAACCGCACCAGGCCAATATAATGGCGATATTTGCTGCCGCCGAGACAACGACTCCTGAATGAAACGACAATGAATCGCATAAATTGCACCACAGAGAATAGCAATTGAAACAAACGATTCTCAATCTCCCCCACCCTCTTCAATTGTCGGCTGGAGCCATTTTTCAAAGTTAGCTAATGATATTATTACTTGAGGGGTCGCTCATAAATTACATAAGAAAATATGTGTGGAAGGGACGGTTTTAGATTTGTTTTGAGTTACGATACAAGTTTCCAAGTTTCATAAAAAAATCCTTATTTTAAAAAAGGAGGGGTTGAAAAGTCGACAAAAATTTCTTACGAAATAAATGAATAGTCCCATGTTGACGGTGCACTCGATAATATTTGCCCTCAGCATCCTCTTGTGACTATAATTGCTCTCTGGTAGGAATTGATCTCTAAAAGTATATCCTCTTTTTCGAGCCTCAATTGGAAAATATTGAAATTCGTTTTTCTTGGTACTATAGGGTTTTAAATGTTAGTTGCTGGTTAAAAATTGTATACAGTTTTCATTTGAGAGCAAGATCTGTTCAAGCAGGGATGTAATACCAAGAAACAAAAGAAGTTCACTAGAGAAGAAATTTTCAAGGACTGAAGAGTGTTGGGACAATAGAACAGTAATTAAATACAATTAAGTAGGATTGAACGAGGGAGGCCCAACGAGGAAATTATGTCACAATAGAAGGTGCTAAAATGGCTACATCCAACTGCTAAGTTGGATGGCCACATTTCAATGCGTGCAAAAAACGAACAATGACGATGGAGATAAGGTTTTCGTCTCATTAGGTCTCATTTACTTTCAGAAATCACTGGTTGCATTATAATAGATGCAGGCATTTGATCATAATTGGAGGAAAAGTTTTACAGTTACTGATTTAGACACAAACAAACGTATGTAATTATGACGATGTTTTAATTTGACCAAAACTAAGTGTATGAGCAATCAAAAATTTCTAAATTATCAAAATTCCAGTAAAATTTGTAAGGTTTTTTATCTTATAAACTACTTTGCGTAAAAATCAACCATGCGAAACAGACACGGTTTAAATCGATTGTGCTACAGTAAAAACTTCATGAATCGATATTTCATTACTCGACTTATGGAACCACACTAAAAACAAACTTTTATGGATGGTCCCCTCAATCAGCTTTCCATAGTATTTCTGTTCCATGACTAGTCCGTTTTCCTTGAATCGATGGTCCCTTCAAATATCGACTCATGGAGGTTTGACCGTACTTTTCTCCAAACGTCGTTTCCCCGAATGCTATTTCCTGGAATGACTCATTTTCCCGAAAAAAGATGCAGCTCAACTAAATTCTAGAATAGTTCAATGACAGAATGGTTAACTAGAAAATAACTGCTCTTTTCTTGCCAGTGATGTACAAAAAACAGCAGCACGATCAAACATGTTTTTGGCTGCCAAGATGACCAATGTATGGAAACTGCGCATAATGCTACATATAATCGGAAAAAAATCTAGTGTAGTATATGTAACTGTGCATTTTTCTTATAAGAATCAAGGGGGCATTCACATACTACATTGGAAAAGCTTTAAGTTATGAATACGAAAGAAAACCTTTAGATAGCCATCGATAGATGAATATTCCCGTCTCGAACCTAGTCACCTTTCTGTGCCATTCAAAAGCATACTTACCTGGCACAGGGGTTACCGTGATCATCAAGGCGGTTCCCCCAGGGTGAGACCCGGCCATTGCACATCCGTGTTGGGTTGACCCCTGCGAATATCCCTCAAGTGGATATCTCGTGTGTGTAATTTTTGGTAGCCGGGACGTGCGTTCGCGCACATCCCGATCTCAATTATTCAAAATTATAGTTACTGAAATTAGTAATAACCGGATGTGTGAGCTATCCTGAATTTTTTTTTTCTCAATATTTTGTATGTTGATGCGCACCAGTTGATAGAAGTGGCATAAAAATGAACCATAACGTTTTGAAATAGATATATACCAAAATCCAAATAATTTGGAAACATGGGGTCTTCAGTAAAGTTGTTCTGAAGGTGGATCGCTATCTGATGGTATTGCATTTAATTCGAATTTATTTTAGTGAATATTCAATTTTAAGGCCTAAATAAAAATAGCCTTCGAACTACTAAAGGCGGCATTCATCTAAGTTGTCAGGATCCTAGGACATCTGCAAAACAAATGTTTCATGCTCACCAGCGCTGCCTGATGGCAAAATATTGAATTTCTTGGCTCCAATATTGACAGCCCTTGAGTTACCGAACAACTTTCCCGAAGACGTCATCTTTCAAAGTGGGCGGTAGGGTGCGGCTTATTTTTCAAAAGTTCTCATAATCAGTGTGCTCAACTGAATTTAAATCACATTAAAAGAAAAATCTTAAAATCTGAGCCAAAAATATTAACATTTAGAGGTGGCGCAAGCGTCTTGAAGGTAAATTTCCAAGTTATAAAAAATGACCTTCAGTGAAGTATACATAACTTTGTTATTTTTCTACAGATTTTGAATCTTTTAGCACCATTTTCTTCCAAATTAAATTTATGGATAATTTGTTGAACACCAAATTTGTCTAAAATCAAAACTTGACTAAGTTAAAAATACTTTTATCCAAATTTTTCCTCATTTTACTGAAAAAATCATTTTTGTTTGACCATAACATCATAAATACTCAACCGATTCTGAATCTCTTAACATGTTTTTGAAGCAAATTTAGTTGTTTTCAAACTGTCCATACAACATATTTTTGAAAAAATGGTTTTGACTTAGTTATTCAACAAAAACTACCCAAAAATGAATTTTTTTAATGAAAAAACAAATTTCTTTGGATTATTTAATTTTTTTCGCCGAAAATTGCATTTATTCTATTAAACTTAAATTTATAAAGCATCTTGCCTTAATTGCGAGTTGAATGGTGCACATATTTTTTAACATATGCAATCATATTTTGTTTCAAAACTATTTAAAAATTGTTGCAAAGTCATTCTTAAAGGTTTAACAAATGAGAAAAACCAGTTTCAGCTTTAGAGATAATATTTAACTGGCAAAAATTTGAAAAAAAAACTGGTATTTTTCGTTAAAAACTAATGTTTTTGTGCAATTTCTGGTGAATAACTTGGTCAAGACATTTTTTTGTGAAATGTGATGTATGAGAGGTTTGAAAACAATTGAATTAGCTTCAAACGCATGTAAAACGATTTGGAATCGGTTGAGTAATAATGAAGTTATGGTCAAACAAAGTTGAAATTTTTAGTAAAATGAGGAAAATTTTGAAGTAAATTCGTTTCAACTAAAACTTGTTTTGATTTTAGCCAAATTTGGTGTTCAACAAAGTTTTCATAAATTTAATTTTGAAGGTATTGATGCTAAAAGTATGAAAATCAATTGAAAAATAACAAAGTTATATGTACTTCACGAAAGGTCATTTTTTATAACCTGAAAATTCACCTCTAAGACATTTGCGCCACCTCTAAATGTTAATATTTTTGGCTCAGATTTTGAGGTTTCTCTTTTAATGTGATTTGAATTCAGTAGAGCACACGAATTTTTGGTTTTGAGAACTCTTGAAATATAAGCCGCACCCTAGTGGTCAGGCTCTTGAAATATTTGCAAAACAAAACTTTCATGCACATTAGCACCGCCTGGTGCTGGAATGCTGGAACTGAATAATCACCAAATGTCAGCCCTTGATCTACTTAACAATTTTGTCGTACATGGTTTATTTAATCTAGATCGCGAGCTATTTCATATTGAACCTGAAAACCCAAGGAAATTGTACAAAGTACAACGCGCGACAACCGAAAGATAAATCGTGTAAAATAACAATGAATCATGTTCTATAATTAACGAATTTTAGTCAAATTTTAGTTAAAATTTGCAACGATGAACCCACCACCGCTGCTCTATAAGTTATTAACCGTAATCCGGGGAAACATAGATCATCTCGTAAAAAGCTCGAATCAACATTTATCGATGGAAGATTTTCAAAGCATGAATTGTGCTACTTTTTCTAGTGTTCATTAAGGATTTTGTGAAAATTGTGTTTAATTTTGTCAAAAAAATGGTGTTTTTTTTTGTGAAAATTGTGCGTAAATTTGTCAACTTATCGAAGCAATTTTTTTTGACGTTGGATAACGTCTTACGGCACATACTGGGGTACAATTTCGAAAAACGAAAATCGCTCGCGTCACGATAAGTGGTTAGATTTTGACTGTTAATAACATTATAAAGCCCGGATGGATTTTCGAGATTCTTGCACCAATCGATTGGGAATCTTTCTACGAATCGACTCCAATAATGAAAACTATTGATTTTCATGACTAAACTATTGATAAATGGGTAAATATCGAGGCATGTCTTATTTTCCATAGAAAAGTACATTTTTATGCCGTTATAAGATTTAAACGTTTTGAAGTTACATGTACATGACGAAACACGTGTCAAACATACAAATTGAAATTGAAACTGTGAAAAGACACCACGTGCTCCGGTGTGGATCGAACCAACGACTCCCTATTTGCTAGATGGACACATAGATCATTGAGCGATATCTTGTACACTTTCGTCATTCAAAGGGAAACTTCTTACTCCTCTTTATTCTATTGTGTTCAGTCGAAGCCAGCCAAACTCACACCAGTCAATCGTCGACCCAGTGGCGTAGCTAGGGTTTTAGGGGCCCGGTGCGGAGTTCGATTTAGGGGTCCTCAAAATTAAGTTGTACGCCGTCTAAGTGTCTAAGGCGCTGATGGGAAATCGACTGTTGAAATAAACGATGCACAAATAGCTTTTGTATAATTATGACTAAAGTGATGGTACTTACGTTGATATGTTGTTGTAGTAGTTTAATAGCACAAATGTCAATTTATGTGCATACAGTTCTTCTTTGTTTAATTCTTGTTCAGATATTAGTTTACTGGAAACAAATAGTGTGAACTTCAGGTGAATTGCCACGGAAGTGGAAATATTCTACCAAAATTTGGACCATTAAAAAAAATGTGTTTGAAGTCGGGATTTATTTTGAAATTCATGATGAATGAAATATCTTAAAAATCAATAAATTTGCCCAAAGTTTGCTCAGATAAATTATCAAATGAACCGCAAAGATTTCTTCAGAAGTTAGTTTTGTAATTTTCACGAACTTCCTAATAGGATACCTTCAAATATTCAAAGTAGAATTTTTCTAGGGATTATCATAGAAATTACCTCAGATATTCCACCATAAATTTGTGGGCTTCGTAGCCGTGCGGTTAGTGTCACCAGGCATTTAGCCGCATCGTGCTAGGGAGTGTGGGTTCGATTTCCGCCTCAGGCCGGTAAACTTTTCGTGAGGAATGTTTTCCGACTGTGCCACTGGGCGTTGCATGCTAGTCCGTTGTCTAGTGTGGTGCTTCCTTCAAAGGGCATACATGCCCACTGGAAGCAATAACGTGTCAGTGTCTTTAAAAAAAATCCTTCAAAGATTCCTTAGGTAATGTTTTTAAAAAAATCATAAGTACTTCAAAAATGTATCCAATGAGTTTAGTATACTTTTCTTAAAACTTCTACCAAGTTTTCCGTTCATCAAAGATTAAGATTTTTTATTAATTAATCAATTAATTAGGATTCTGAAAAATATTGAGCTTTGTTTCAGAAATTATTAATGAATCTTTGATTTTTTTTTTTTCAAATTCAATATTTCAGAATGGAATCACAAAAAAACATCCGATAAAACTTGATTAAGTTTGAAAGTAACCCTTGATGAAGTTCTACAAAGATTTCTGAAAGAATTCCTGAGCTCTTGAGAAAGTATTGAAGAATTTTGAAGTAAAATGGCTCAAATGATTGAAATTACTAGAATATTTACTGTGATATTAGCTGGTATTGGTTGAAAGTACTGCAGGAGTAATTTCATATGAAATGTTGGTGAAATCTTTACAGAAATTTCTGAAAGAGCTTTATGATAAATCACAGGTCAAATTGAAAGAAAAATATCTGGAATATTGAATATTTTTCCTCGTATAATCTTTGCAGGACTGTCAGAAGCAATTCCCAGGGTGAATGTGGATAAATCCTAGATGGAATTTGAATAAAAATTTCTATTAAAGATAACTGGACAAACTGGCGTAGATTTTCTCGAGGATCTTCCTGGAAAATCTCCAAATGAATTTCTTTAAGAACTGTAGAATATTGTTTATTCTTAGAACCTCTGTAGGAAACTTTGGATATCTCCTAAAGTTACAACTGGGGAAATCTTAATAGGCACGGAAAGCGTTGTAATGCTCATGGATTTTCTGGAGCAAATTACGAGAACATTTCTATAATAATTCCTTGAAACGATACTGACAGATTTTTTAAGAGACTTGGTGGTAGAATTAATAGAGACATTTCTGAGGGTGATTCCAGAAGTTTACTTGAAGAGATTGTAACGCGATTACAAGATTATTATTATTATTGTTTTAATATTTTGTTTTTCGATTGATCATCTTTTCGCCCCGAAAATTCCGATTCAAATCGTTTCAAAGAAGAGCTTATTTATACCAGTGCTTATTTTAAACCAATTCCACGAGCGGTTTGGAACGATACCCGCTCAAGTGTTGGTGCATAATTATACTCGACAACGGAGTGTACTGACTTCTCGACGTTGGAGTTTGTATGCCTCGATTATTATTGATTATTGCTTGGTGCACATTTCCAAAATTGAGTGCACCGACTTAAACCAATAATGCAAAATTAAACCAAGTTAACGAGAATGAATTTTGAATAGGGATTTAGGCTACTCTAATCACTAATACCATTGATCATGGGGCCCCTTCACTTTGCCGATCATGGTCACCTAGTAACTGAATTTTTATCTGCCTGTTAACGTGTTAGTTTTCATAATATGCAGGGAAATTCTTACCACGATTTGAGGGCCCCTATGAGCTCGGGGCCCGGTGCGGACCGCACCTACCGCACCCCCTTAGCTACGCTACTGCGTCGACCAGCAACCGGAGATGGACTCCTACACGGAGAAAATGAAGTTACTCAACAGTGGTTCATTCCACTCAACTCCGGGGGCTCGTGCGTTAACCTAATTTTGAGTTGATGGAGTAGAAGTTGTTTTCATTTGCAGCCATGCGAAAAAATACCTACTGGCTATGTTCTTTTCACTCAACCGGTAGATCAAAATACTCAACTTCCAGTACTAGGCCACTTACTCAAATTTGAGGTAACGCACTAAGGTTGGGTTTTTGGGTTGTTTTGATCTTCGCTCTCTGACAACAATAGAAGGAGCGAATATAATAGGGAGAGAAAAACAACTCAAAAATAAGTTAAAAAATACTCAAATATGGGTTTTCCATTTTCTTCGTGTATCGCTCATCATGGCAATGGACAACCTTGATAATTGCCATCGGAGGAACGAGCAAACCATCGAAAACAAGGATGGACAAGGAAACTAGGAAGCACAAAATTACCGGCCGCATTTTAGTTGAATCGTCTTCAATAATCGTTTGGTCTGTTTCTGTTTAAGAATGGTATGAAAACCTAGTTCGATCGATGCTACCACCCACCGTCTTTTTCAGGACGACAATTTCATTTTGAAAGAGTTATGAGAATTATCCACCGCGACATTACTGGTGATTGGATGTGATTGATTCAGAATTTTGTCAATCTTTTGCATGCAATCACTCATCATGGCTAAATAATGCTTTTCGAGAATCACAGTGCCAAGAAAATTTTCCCATTGTGCGCGTGCGGGACAATCATTGATAGTGTGTGCATGAGGGATAAATTGCGGACAGCATTAGAATGAAGAATCCATCCCGGTTTGCCTCACATTTAGGGATGATTGAATAATGCCGTTGTCGTCGTCGCTACCTACATGTAAATGTATGCTAGAGATATCAGTATTATAAGTAATATCAACCTGAGAGTATCAACTTGTCAAACAAAGAGATAAAACTAATCAGCAACAGCTTTGCAGAGAAGACTGCAAAAATGCTACCGCCGCCCGTGCTGCAATTCAATTTAAGCGTGTTCTCCACGGATACGACGAGCCAGCTGGATGTCCTACGGCCTGATGCTGACACGCTTGGCGTGGATCACGCACAGATTGGTATCCTCAAACAAACCGACCAGTTAGGCCACTCGCTTCCTGCAGGACCATGACCGAGCTCTGGAATCGCAGATTTGCCTCTACATTTTTTCCGGATACCACGACGAAGCAGAATAGGTTCTTCATGGTGCGGAAGTTCTTCGAGTATCAAAAGGAGATCATGCCAATCATCGTGGCTGACAACTTTAAGGCGAAAGTTCATTGAGCACTCAAATATAATGTTGCCACCTACTCGAGCCACCCAACAAGGCGGAGCACAATGTTATGTGCGTCGGCCAAAAATAAATCATCATGTTCCATGTATACCTCCACCCACAGAATTTTGTAGGCAGTAAAACTTGCACACGTTTCATACAAAGGTATTATTGTCGATATGAATTCATCAACAACTTCATAAAAGCTCAAAATCACAATTTATTTCATTTGGTAGTGAAAACATGTTTTTTGAACAAAATTTTAAGCATTTTTCACACCATGCGTGTGTTGATTACTTTTATTTTGCAGTTTTCTCCTCTCTTCTCTCGCTTCTCACGGACGGAGAAAGTTGCCATCAGTATGCATTTGAATTCAACAGTCAATTGTATTGTATAATATCTAATATTCATTTTTGCTGTTAAATTGCGTTGTACATTGTTTTTCTCACGCATAAAAATGTTTTGCAACACTTGTGATTTTGTACACCTTTTGAGTGTTATGAAATTGTAAAATACGTGGTTGTAGCAAGTGTATGAATATCCATACAATTTTAATTCCAACCATCAATCTGACATCACTTTCAATCAGTGAGAGCTGCGCATCCGATTCATAAACAATGTTGGCTCAGTGAATTCGCGTTCCAGTGTTGTTTTTCGAGCACAAATCGATGTAGGGTTTTATACCCCATTCCTGGCACTACATGCATAGCTTTGAACTGTATGGTCCTTTACAATTGATACGAACAGCTTACCTGATAATTTATTCCTTTATGATCAAGTTTATAACTTCTCCTTTCGACAAACAACAGATAATTTAAGCAATTTTCCACAAAAGCCCTCATTCGAGCAATAATAATTCACAACGACTTGCACCAATTTCGATCACCCCGAAATATTTTTCGGCACGCAATGATTCAATTTGGCAGTCTGTTTAAAAGCACTAACACTTAGAAAGATTGAAATGTGTATTGGTCGCAACTTAGGTCTGGAAATGACAGCTAAATCCACTACACCAAAAGCAGGGAAACAATATGGATAAAGGGCGTATCCTTGTTGTTCTTCTACTATTCCTAACGGGCTTATATCATGTTGTGAAATTGAACTGATTTCCGTCATATCAATCACGGATAAAATATTACTATAATTACTCCTTGGATTTCTTCAGGAATTATTTCACGCTTAACTTCAACTTTTTCGCATCTCCCCATCGTTTGTCACGCTTTTTATATGTCTTCTGAAAAATGTGCCAGGCTTGTCACTTTGGGTTGACCCCATCACCCCTTAAGTGCATGACCCCTTTGATCATGCTCGATTTAAATTATTTTCCTTGTAAAATATCGAGTTATAATTATCAGTTACTAAACAAACCTAATGCTGAAATTTCAATACAGCCGATGCTTGTTATAACTACATTGCAAGGGACCGTCATAATAGAGAAATATATAACATTAAAATATATTTCAAGCGAAAAAAACGCTATAGAAAGCTTTCTTCACTATAAAAGTTGTCGGTAAAGCGAGATTCGACTGTTTATTACTTCTTAATCAGGTAAATGGACAGTAAAAGCTGAAACAAAATTATATGGATCGATGTATAGATTCTTTCTCTTTTTGATATCTGGTAACGTTGGATCGCAATGATTACTATTAAACAAAGGAGGGATATTCTAAAAAAAATCTTAAAAAATATCCAATAGAATCCCTAACGAAATCTGTGTAGAAGTGATAGAAATTTTTTGTACTACAAGTCGGACTCGATAATCCGAAGTATCGAGTTTTTTTTCACTCATGATAATCGAATCACTAAAAGAAAAATTAAAATTTGCGGTAAAAGAACATATTTCCAGGAACATTAGGGGTCTTGAGAAGAATACAAATTTTTAGACCAGCATCACAAAAATTCTTTTTTCAAACCCACCTTTTCCTACCTACACCCAAAACTGCTAAACCATTTATATCGTACATTGCAATATTAAAAAAACTCAAATTTATGCATTAAATCTTCAGAAGAAGAATATCAGAAAACATACTCCGGATAATCGAGTCCGACCTGTATTTGCAAATGTAAAATCTAAGATGAAAATTGTAAGAATCCATATGGAGATTTCACTGTAGAAAATAACTCTAAAATTATATGTAGGAGTAATTTTTGGATGAAACGTTAGAGATACTCCTAGAATAAAATCTTGAGGAACTTACCGACTAATCTCTGGCCGAGTTTATTGAGAAATTTATGAAAGAAACCATATGAAAATGGCCAAAGGAATATGTAAAAATAGGCGTATGAACTTTTAAGGTTTCCAATGAAAATCCTGAAACTATTATCTTCAAAAACATTAATTAAAAGCTTGAAAATTTTCTTAAAGGAATTGCTATGTGATTATTTGCAGAAAACATGCAATTAGTAGAAAAAAATAGCAAAATCTTTGGAGAATTCCTGAAATAGTATCTGAGGCCCAGATAGCCGTAGCGGTAAACGCGCAGCTATCCAGCATGACATTGCTGAGGGTCGTGGGTTCGAATTCCGCTGGTCGAGGATCTTTTCGTAAATGGAAATTTTCTCGACTTCCCAGGGCATAAGAGTATCTTCGTACCTGCCACACGATATACACATGCAAAAATGATCAATCGGCAAAGAAAGTTCTCAGTTAATAACTGTGGAAGTGCTCATAATGACACTAATCTGAAAAGCAGGCTTTGTCCCAGTTGGGACGTAACGCCAAAAAGAAGAAGTATCTGGAAAAACTTTCGTAACAAACTTTGTGAATATTATTAAAGGGGGTTGTATTGAAATTCCACTGTATTTTCCGATGCAAACTCTGCAGAAATACATCAACATATTTTTTGCAAAATGGATGGAGGAATTAATGGGCGAATCTCACGAGAGATTTTGTGAGAAATCTCTGTGAATTTCTGGAGGGCTTCTGAAATCATTTCAGAAGACATCTTCAGATATATTATAAAACAAAATCCCAAGAAATTCATAGACAATTTTTGCTAGTATTTTCAAATTTATTTGGAGTTTCTACATCAAGTTTTACTACAGTGAGAAATAGTAAAAGAGTGACTGTAGAGACATTACTTGATTAGTGCACGAGGAACGCATGGGAAAATAATCTATATGGGCAAGAGAGTTAATGCATCTTAATTTAAAGGGAAGAAAAATTCTCCAGAGAAAATTTATTTACGAATTTCTTTCTTGAGTATAGTTTTAAAAATAAAGGTTCACATTACTTTTATGTTCGAATTATCATTTTGCTAGTTTTTCTTTTCTGATTTTTATTATTTGTAATGTTTATCGTTTTTGAAACAACATTTTTACTTGTATCTGTGCTGCCTTATCTCGATGTACGAATTCTTACAGCATTTGTTGCTCAATAATCAATTTCAAGTTGTTAGAGTAACATTTTCGCTAACTTTTGCTTCTTATTATTTTTCTCAGACTTTTTCTTTTCCTTTTCTTGTTTCCTCTTCAGTGCTTTCTCTTCTTTCAGCTGAATCATCAGTTGTTTCTCCTTTTCCCTCAATAACTTCTTCTTCTTCCTTTCTTCTGCCTCCCTCTCTTTTTCTTTCTTACGAATTTCACGCATTTCCGCTCTTTTCTTCTTAAATTCTGTTTGTTGCTTTTTTCTTTCTTCAAAAAGCCGCATTTCCTCCAGCCTTTCGGAAGCCGTTAACACGATATGTGTGCGATTAACATAATTTCGATGCGTTGGGTTGCGCTTTGGAGTTGGCGGAGAAACAAAGAACTCATCAACCTGGTCTTCCCTCATAGTGTTGGTGCAGTCACGTAGCACCACCGGAGAACTAGCATCTATTGGAAATCAAAAGAGAACAAAGTATTTTTTATTTACACCAGCTTTGGCAAATACCTTCAGATATCGTACCTTCAACGGCGACAGCATCACCCGCTTCTTCAAATAGGTCAATGACTTCAACCGTATTGAAAGAGTCATTATCGAATGGGGGAGATGATCCTTGTTCGTCCTTTTCGTCGTCCTGCAACTCAATCTCAAAAGGTGGAACTTCCTTGTCAAATGAGAGATGACCATCCGCCGGTGGAATAACATCCGTGGAATCATCGAAACTTGCAACTTGCTCACACCATTCAGTTGTTAAGCGATTGTTTGGATTCAAGATGTTTTGATATATATAAGACAACGCTCGATCTTCGTTCGATAAGTTTTCTGAGTCTTCCATTAGATACAGATTTATCTTTGACTCTCCGATTAACTCGATAGCCTTCGTAACGACGTCTTCATCTACCATAATACTCCTCTTGAACGCAGTATGAGTAGTTCTTTCGTCCTCCATATTGTTCATCGCTGAAATTGGCACTGATGGAGACAATTGTGTGCTCTTTGCAATCAATGCTGAATCTGTATCTTCAACCGCGTCATCCTTCTCTGCGCTTTTACCAAGACATTTTGTATAATCAACCGCGTTTGCGTTAAACGGATGCAGACCGCAAACTGAAAATCCGTTAATAATAGTCGTTTTTGTGAAAGACATATCCATCGCTTGTTCAAGCAGCGGTCCAAAAGTTGTTAATGTCAATTTTTCTGATGGATGTTCTGCTCTCCAAGAATCAACAATCTTTCCCCAACTATTTTTTAGTGGCCTGAAAATAGCCACGTCAGCCGGTTGTAGTATACGAGTCGCATTGGGATAGAGTGCAATCATTATGATGCCCAACTGTTGGCATGCATCAGCAGCTTCAAATGCTGTATGGGAGCTGTGCCCATCTACGAAGTACAGGACAGGAAATTTAGTTCCTGCCTGCTTTAGCGCTGGATACAAAATTTGTCTTATGTACTTAACGAAATTGGCGGTGTTCATCCAACCATTTTCTGAAGTTCCAATGCCCCAATTACCAGGGAAAGCTCTCAAAATGTCTCTGCTAGGTCGTTTCATGTTGAGAATGACATCTGGAGGAAAAACAAATCCATTAGCAGCAAACGAAAACATCACCGTCACGTTCTGTTTGCTGCTAGTTGCTTCGATGAATGAGATGTCTTTTTTGCCTTTCAACGCGATTACTTCTTCGGAATAGGATTCAGACTAAATCCTGTTTCATCTCCATTCAGAACTCTAGCCGGATCGAGCAAAATGTCTGCCCAATCATTATCTTCTAGGTAGCTGTACACGTTTCGGAACCAGTTCCGAATATCCTTTTCTGTGACTTTGGAACTCGCTGCTGTTACTGCCTCAGGAGTTCGGATCGTCAGATCGGGATGGCGTCTCATAAACAGCTTGAACCACGACTTTCCTAAAAGAACATAAAAGTAACAATTGTTAGAAAATCATTATTAGTAAAAGTGTTCTTACATACCAGGTGTGTTGTTCGTAAACGGATTTGGCCGGGGATTTGATTTCAAATAACTGGATACTTTGTATCGAAGGCTGTTTTGCGAGATCGGATAGCCTTTTCGTCCCATATCTTTAAACCATGTTACGATGCGATTTTCCTTATCCGTTGAAAATATGGTGTAAGGCCCGCGTGTACCTTTATTTTTAAACTTGTCACTTAAGCGATACTGGAGAGTGCTTCGCGGAACTCCATACTTCTTTGAAGCAGTTTTGAAAGGCATAGCCCGTCCTTGAATGTTGTTGATTGCTGTTTCCAAAGCAGATTGCTGATAGTTTTTGAAGTATGGTTTTCTTATCTTCTTTGAAGATGGGTCCGCATAAGTTGCTGCCGTTTTATTTGGAGAAACGGTAGACGGCTCGCTGGGTTTTTGTTCTGAAATTTGTATTATAAAAAACTATTATTAATTAATTATTGAATTATAAAAAAAAAAAACAATTATTAAGCCCCGGGATCAAAAATATCTCAACGGATTTTTGGCTGCGATGTCAAAACCGATTTTCGTATATCGTGTCCATATCCTCAAGTTTTGTACGGTTTGAAAAAAAGGCTTTAAGAGGTGTTAAATTTCCCTTAGAGCAATTATTCCAATACATGTTTGTTTTGATAACTGAACTGTATGAGAATCGTGTTTCACTGATTGATTGATTGATTGATGACTAAGTTGATCGAAAGTATTTGTCATTTGATGACTTTCCATGGTAATAACTCCAATTTGTCAAAAATGTCGAATGTTACTGTTTAGCTGTTATGGGCAGTACAGCTCCTAGCCCAAGTCCTAGCCTAAATTAGCGTTGAAGGCATTAAAACCTAGATTCAAATGAGCAATATAATATAAGCTAGGACCCATAAAATTTATTGACATATTCCAATAAAACGTTATATGGCTGCTATACACTACAGCACGCATAGGGAGCGGGACCCTGTTCTTGATACTTTTGATTCACTTCGGCAGGGTTTTTTTTTAAAGCTACTGAGCTTTGGCCACAATATGCGGCGTACAGAAGTGCTTCTTATTGCAGAGATTCAAACTACCCGGCTAAGAAAACTCCCCCATGCTAAAGTCAATCATGGAAGTGTCCAAGTAGCTCTTTACCCTATTTAAACTAAAATTAACTAGAGCAATATTCAGCCTGTCATAGAATCCCTCCTTCACAAACTACATTCCTCGACTACAGTGCTACGAATTTGTCTCCTACAATGTGCTGCCTCCTTCCTACGAACCACATTACTACCACTCTCGCATAAAAGTCCCATATTCTATGAGATTTCCTTTATGAACGGGACTGTTATGCGAGAATGGGCAGATTACTCGGCAACCCTCGGTCGGAAATTATGTGCTAGTGCATTGTAAGAGACTGCTTTATTGTTACAATTCCGCTCTGTACTGCTGTTTAGTCGTCTTCATGTGATTTTAAGGTGAAGTTGCATCGGATTCAATCCTCTATTTTACGAGAGCACAAATCTAGAGAAGTAAACAACCGTTCGTGCTGAAAATTTCATCGATTGGTCATCACCAGCAAGTTACCAATCGATCAAGTTTCCAGCACGAACGGTTGTCTGGTTATCTGCATTTGTGCTCTTGAATCGAGATTTGGCTTCGATGCATCTTCACCTCAATTCCCGTCAGCTAGTAGTTTTGTTTTGTCAACAAGATTTCAAGAATCAAACAGTTTTGGAAAGCTCGATTGTAGCTTTCGTCAACAAAACCACTAGCCGCCGGGAATAGCTAATCTCTTACATTATAGCACTGGTAACAAAATGAGGACTCACCTGAATGACGATGGACACAGAGATCGAGTGGCTCATCCATTTGTGCACCAAGCGTGGGGCCATTCGAACCCCGAAACTGAGCAGAGAAACTCCCCTCGCAGTCGTCGATCGATGCTTCGTTTGCCTCCATCTGATGAGCTGAAACAAGCATGAAATTTTTGTATGCACCTGTGTCTGATCTGTATCTGATCCGAACAGATGAAATTATTGTTCAAGATATGCTTACCTGGTAATTAACGGTGAGATTTTTGAGCAGGAACCTAATATATAATCACTGCCGAGATGCCGCTCCGAACTTTACGGTGCAGAAACAAAATCAAAACAAGAGTTTGACAGATGACTGAAAGCAAAGGAGCCGAAAAATAGGTGTGCTGGTTTTATGTTGCCTTTGCATTCACACTTTGAATGTTCTTCAATGCGGTTTGCATGACGTCATTATTACGTTTGCGTTATAATGCAATGCGAATGAAGGGGAGAGGAAATCAACGTTGCCACACCTTCCATCGAGTCTTCGGCAACGCAACGGCAAACGCCCTTTATAAATCTATTCGTTTTCTTTATTGCATACTAACAGACTCCGTGTATGGATACGATGAAGTGTTGCTAAACTTTTAATTTTGAATTCCAAAAATAATTTCAACCCCAATAAAATATTTTGGCAAAATTTGATGAAAAACAACTATACAAACATATTTTTAAAGCTAAATCAATATCAAATTTAATTGTTATGATTTGAAACATATTTCTGTTACTGTTCTTGCCGTTGAAACAACTTTCAGACTTTAAAGAAATGATTAGTTCGTTCAAAGACCGTAAGATTGACAACACTTTTGGTATGGAAGCAACGGTGCCAAAGTGATTCTTGTTCGTTAAAATTAGGCAAAGTTTTGAACTATTTAATCGGATGGTTTCCAAACTATTTTTATATAAGTAAGTGTATGAAATGTGAGCAGTGATATTATAATGTATTCTCGGCTAGTGATAATCACAAAAGGTCATGCAAAGCTGAGATTTCCCGTGGTTTATGTTCCTCATGGTAAGTGAATGTAAAAATGTAAATGTGGAAAGATTAATTTCGGCACTCTAAAACTTGAGCATGATTGTGGAGTGGAAAATAATATTTTGTATTTGATTTTTTTGTGCAGAATTTGTATTTGATACACGTATTGCCTATGTAACATTCGATGCACATATAGTTCATTGATGATTAATAAATATGTCAGTGTCTGTTGATTAGGTTAAAACGAAGAAATTTTAGATTTTATTCAAAGAGTGCCGGGAATTGGTCCAAGTGCCGAAGTAGTTCTTTACCCTATTTAGTGATTTGTTGCTCCCAAGAACACGATGCGAGAAAAAATAAAGTGTTTCCAGTATCGCATCAAAATCAAAAGTAGAAATTCCATTAAAAGTGAGTTTAAGAACGGGCACCGAAAAGCCAGCAAACAATAGGGGAACTGTGGGTAAAATGAACAGGTTTGTGTTTTACGGAAATTTTGCTATGTATCTATGTAAAACATAGCACCATGCTTAATCCTCAGACTAAGGAACTATTTCGACAACTCTAGTGCGATCTAGAACTGTCAAAAACTGGAAAAGTAAACAAAAACAAAGTACGTCTCTCCGTTTTCTCATATGATGTAAATTTTCACTCGTGGAATTTCAGGTTTTTATGACTTAAACCATCAAAACTCTACCGAACTGCGTGGCACATCATATTTTTAAAGTATTTATGATAAGTAGACGGAAATTGAAAGAGAAAATACAAAGCCAGACATGAACAGTCATCCAAATCGTCGCGGCTAAACGTTCCATCGATTTCGGAATGTCTGTGAGATATGCATTGATCATGTAACAGATGCCGAGAATCATTCCGCAGCCCGTTCAATTTGAGCCCACTACATGTTCATTTTACCCCCAGCATGTGTACATATTACCCCCGAGTATATATTCATATTACTCCCGTTACATGTTCATTTTACCCACATGTTTGGAACATTGACTCTGTGGAAAGAAATTTTCAAAAGTATAATAATGTTGATAAAATTCTATTTCCATCACAATATTTCAATTTGTTTCATTGTATAAACATCCTTCTTCAATTCAATCAATTGAAAAAGAATCTGACAGCTTCATAAGCATGAAAACATGAAAATTGCTTAGGGTGTTCATTTTACCCCCAGTTCCCCTATCTCGGTGCGGGAAGAAGTGATTCGGTAGTGCGTGGTATTTTACAACACAAATCACAGCAATGACTACGTGTTTGCATTCAAAAACTGGTAATTTGTGAAAAACACATTATGGAATGCTTGCAGTTAAGAAACCCACCCTCTGCAACAAGGTTAGTAACTTCAAATTATCATTTTTTGTGATGCTCTTGAAAACACTGTGAGAAGCGTGAGAGGAATGAGCGGAAAGTGAGGGGGGATGTAAGGTGACATATTAGAGGCCATTTTGGTACTCAAGGAGATATGTCCTTAACATCGATTTGAGCAAAGAAGAATATGGAGTTCGCGGACTTCATGGAGAAGTACCTCAACCTCAACCTCAACATACGTGGATCTAACATTCAACCGGAATATTTGTTTGGATATTTATTTATTTATTTATTTATTTATTTCAGTAGACCATTTTGTTACAATTTTATACTTAATATTATATAGTTTGAAAACGTTATTTTCTTAATCTAGTTCGAATTTTGATAAGACATAAATTTTTGTTTTAGTTCCGATTTCGTCATAGTAAAGTCAATGGTTTCGCAATGTTTATTGTAAACAGACATTATTTGATTTAAAGGGTCCATAAGAGGCATTCGGACAACAGTTTTCCAAATGTACATTTCGCTGAAAACAATCGAATGATCTTATATGTTTCATAGGCGTACTATGAAGTAAAGACATTGAACTTGTTGTTAGACTCCACAAAACGTATATCCATCTGAGATATCATTGCGGAACAGCGTTGAGAACGAATTTCAGCTACTAATGGGTCCATTACTAGCATTGAAACCCTATCATGCGACACATCAATCTGCGAGAGTTTTCGCTGGGAGTATGATACGATGCATAATCAATAATTCATTGCAACATAGCAGTTGTTCTCAACCTGTTTGTATCTGCGACCCCCTTTGAAATTCTACAAACATCCTACGGACCTCTGAAAATGGTAGATATTGAAATCGATAGATATTCTTGACAGTGATACCAAAAAAAAAAAAAAATAATTCAAAAATTGCGCTTTCATCCGTCGAAGAAGTTTACTAAGACTCTAATTAAGAGTTTTACAATTTTCTTTCGAAGAATCTGACAAGGGACTTTGAGATAGTATCTTGTGAAAATCCTGAAAAAAAAACATAGGTCAAACTCCCAACAATAAATCAGTATTATTCCCATCCCTAGTAACATTAGTAAGCTTTATAAAAGTTTATTCAGTCACAATATGTTAAGGAGTAACATAACTTTTATTCAGTAAAAATATTTGTTAAGCAAAAGTCGTTGAAGATTTTCATGGCAAGCATCTAAAACGATTAACAGAAACAGAAAGAAATTGAAAGAATTTGACAAGACATCCGGAAAGATCTAACCAAAAAAAATCTCCGGAAACTCTCCGAAAACTTTGTCAGATATTTGTCTGGAATCCATGTGAGGATTCTGGCGGTTATCTGACCAAGTTTCTGCCAATAAATACTACTATAGATATCTTAAGAAATCTCTCAAAAATCCTGATGATAGATTCGAGTGGATTCTGCGCACAATTTGAGAGGAATGAAAAAAATCGTATATCTGCAATCCCTCCAATAATTTACCAGATCTGGACTGGACTGGAGATGAAGATTCAGAACAACATATAGAGTAATTAAACCAAGCACTTATAAACAAATTTATATAAAATGTATTTTATCAGTACTGGCCTTCTTGAAAGTTAAATAAAATAAGTTAGATTTTTTAAATATATGTGTCATAAAAACAGCAACTATACGCTTATTTGGAATAGCTTCACGGACCCCCTGAGAAGTCGTCACGGCCCCCTAGGGGTCCGCGGACCAACGGTTAAGAACCCCTGCAACATATGGTCAATTCATAGTACTTACGAATTATTTTGGAGCCGATTCTGGACCCTAGAAAAGAAGATCAATCTGGTGATTGCAATTCATATCATGCGATACAGCAATCTTCATTGTTGCCAGGAGTATAATACGATACAAATTGAATACATGCATGCAACATATAGTTTCTTGCGGGATGTTCTGTAGTCAAACCTAGGACTCTGTAAAAGGACTTACTTAGGATACTTCTCAGGGGTCCGCAATCGGCTCCAGAAACATCCCGAAAGTACCGTGATGCTACCATATTTCGCACACGCTCCTAATTTCGCTCACTGCCATTTTATCAATATATGTTGGTACATATTGGATTATATAATTGCATGTTATGTAAGCATAACCAAAGTAGAATTATTCAAAATATTAGCCAACAGAAATTTCTTTCGCAAAACATGTTTAAAATGTCAGTGGGCGAAGTTAGGAGCGCGCGCGAAATATGGGTACTTTACGGTACTTGTTGATGATTTTATGTTGCATCGTTTCATACTCCCAGTGAAAAAACTTGAAGAGTGTTGGGGGAGAGCCAATGAGTTGGCGTTTCCTTGAAGTGGACTGTAGTTGGGCCGTCAATCCCCCAACACGAATGGGATTAGGTGATCGTAGGAAGTGATGGAAGACTTTGTTTCGATTCTATAGAAGCCATGGTTCCTACCCGTTGATTCCAGCGTTTAGGGCCATATTCATTAGATTGCAGTAATACAAGCGACATCGATTCACAACATATATTTTACGGAAATTATGCACATATCTACATTCATTGGTAACCTAAACATATGTACAGGACTCTTAAACTAACATGTTACAATATGATAAGGGATAGACACCCGTTTGGACCGAATAACCAATCATTACTGCTCGCTTCTATAAAAAGATTGAAATACAGTTTTTAATTGCCGATGCTAAATTGAGAGAGTAACGAAGGCTCCCGCTCATCAAACGATTTCAGGGATGTAGTTCAGGGTGAGCCAAATTACTTCCAAAAAAAGATTGATGTGTCGCATGATAGAGTTTGCAATCATTGAATTGATGTCTTTCACCAGGGTCCCGGAATCGGCTCTAGGATTTTCCTGAAGTACTTGAAGATGGCTCTATGTTGCATACAATTCTTCAATATGCATTGTATTACACTTTCGTTGGGAAATCTTGAAGATTGATGTGTCGCATGATAGGGTTTTTGCTGATCATCCCCAACTGAGACCCCAGGAACCGGTTTCAGGGAATCTGGTTAGAATGATTCCAAATGACTTGAAAGAGTCGGAATACACTAATAGTATAATACCCACGGAACATCCCATATAAATCCGGAAGCGACCGTCCAAATTGGGCTTCCAGTATTGGTCACGAAACATAAATACTGAAATGGAGTTGTGTCAAAATTTTATCGAAATCGGCTGGAAATTATGGGAATTTGAGCCAAAAGATCACGAAAATTTGATTGTAAAACTAGGTTAGGGACGCAAAGATTAACTCCTAAGAATCACCATGAAGAGGTGCTAAGAGATCTCACACAATCCCCTTACGCAGATGGCATATTAACTCAGAGATTTTTTGTCAATTGACCATATTTGTATATGTTTCATGGTTTCAACGTTTATTGATTATAGCATAGCATAGCATAGCATAGCATAGACTGACTGTACATGTCAATGGTTGCTACTCCGTGATTGATCGGAACTGGTAAGAATTGCACTACGATCCAAATGAATAAGGGATGGGAGTTTCCGCTTATTTTCGAAGTACAACTTTAGCAGATCTAATATTATTGATCAATAACGGCGCCGGCCAAGTCCTTACAGTCAGTTGGGATGGGGAAGGAATGTTAGGGTGTGATGATTGTTGCTTCTAGAGACCGAGAATACCTCTGCATCTCCACAATCACCACGGGGAGGGTGTTTATTAGTGAGGGAGGAAAAGATCTGGGAGTCACCATTGGTCAGTGATGCGATCCATGGATAAGGAGGGAAAATACAACTTAAACTTAGAGCTAGTTTTGCATTTTGTCTCGAGAAGTTTTCGGTAGAAGATATAAAATATACGTCAACATCCATTATGTCGAACCATTCAAAAAATGTTTTAAGTAATGGCAAAAAGAAAAATATATATGTATATATTTTAAATAATATGAAAAAGGAACGATGCCGACACTTTTAGTGACGAACCAAACATAGTTTGTTTGAAAATTACAGAAGCGTAATGCTGTACATTATTGTCTCGAGATGAAAAGTTTTTGATAGGAGTTTTAAAATATACGTCAACATCCATAATGTCGAACCATTCAAAAGATGTTTTTAGTAATGTTAAAGAGAGAAAATATATGTATATTGAAATTATATAAAACAGGCATAATGCCGACACTTGTAGTGACGAACCATTCAAAGTTTATTTGAACATTAAATAAAATAACGTTTTCATGAAAATATGTGTCATTATAAGCATGAAACGAGCTCACCAGTTGGTAATCCATCCTCGACTTAACACGGATATCTTTTCGCACTCACACAACGCGAACCGTAAAGCTTCTCGGCGTCCCGAAAACGAATCGTCTTGTTTGGGCTCTCCGAAACACTGCAAAACTCGCGAAACGAAAAACGACTCCCGGCGTCCCGAAAACAAAGCGTCTTGCTTGGGCCCTCCGAAACACTGCCCAGCAAAACTCGCGAAACGAAAAACGACTCCCGGCGTCCCGAAAACAAAGCGTCTTGCTTGGGCTCTCCAAAACACTGCCCAGCAAAACTCGCGAAACGAAAAACAACTCCCGGCGTCCCGAAAACGAAGCGTCCTGCTTGGGCCCTCCGAAACACTGCCCAGCAAAACTCGCGAAACGAAAAACAACTCCCGGCGTCCCGAAAACAAAGCATCTTGCTTGGGCTCTCCAAAACACTGCCCAGCAAAACTCGCGAAATGAAAAACGACTCCCGGCGTCCCGAAAACAAAGCGTCTTGCTTGGGCTCTCCAAAACACTGCCCAGCAAAACTCGCGAAACGAAAAACAACTCCCGGCGTCCCGAAAACGAACCGTCTTGTTTGGGCTCTCCGAAACACTGCCCAGCAAAACTCGCGAAACGAAAAACGACTCCCGGTGTCTCGAAAACAAAGCGTACTGCTTGGGCCCTCCGAAACACTGCCCAGCAAAACTCGCGAAACGAAAAACGACTCCCGGCGTCCCGAAAACAAAGCGTCTTGCTTGGGCTCTCCAAAACACTGCCCAGCAAAACTCGCGAAACGAAAAACAACTCCCGGCGTCCCGAAAACAAAGCATCTTGCTTGGGCTCTCCAAAACACTGCCCAGCAAAACTCGCGAAATGAAAAACGACTCCCGGCGTCCCGAAAACAAAGCGTCTTGCTTGGGCTCTCCAAAACACTGCCCAGCAAAACTCGCGAAACGAAAAACAACTCCCGGCGTCCCGAAAACGAACCGTCTTGTTTGGGCTCTCCGAAACACTGCCCAGCAAAACTCGCGAAACGAAAAACGACTCCCGGTGTCTCGAAAACTGTTGAGGTACCAATTTCCAACCCCTACTGTGGAGATGCTCTTAGCGTGCGCATCACTGGAGTTGCTTTTAGCTAGCGCGCCATTCCTGTCATCACCGTGCGGTTAGCGGGCGCTTTTTGTTACTACCTCATTCGTGAAACAGTTGTCGAGCAAACAAGACTATGTTAACCTTTTGCTAAAGAATAAAGTTGTTTGTTAGTTTAAGTTCATTAAACTAGTGTAGTGTTTTAGTTATTCCGGTTGATTGTCCGTTTTCCCATAAGGTTATGGCCCAGTAAATCGCAAATAGTAAAAATTCGAGAAGATGGAGAAGGACGATTTCGTGCGCGTTCCGTTATTCGATGGTTCGAACTATCCGGCGTGGAAGTACCGGATGCTGGTTGTGCTGGAAGAGCACGAGTTAACCGAGTGCATCAGTCGGGAAATCGCGGAAGTGGAAGAACTGAAAATCGAAGCAGCTGATACTGCTGCTATCCAGGCGGATAAGAAGAAGCAGTTTGCTGCGCGGATAAAAAAAGATCGTCGGTGCAAATCTTTATTGATTTCTCGGATTCATGATAATCAGCTGGAATACGTTCAGGATCAGCTGACGCCGAAAGCAATCTGGTCAGCGTTGCAGCGGGTGTTCGAACGGAAGAGCATAGCTAGCCGTTTGCACCTGAAAAGAAAGATGCTGACACTCCGTCACGAGAGGGGAAGTTTGCAGGAGCATTTCCTCGTGTTCGACAAAATTGTGCGGGAGTATAAAAGCACCGGAGCACAAATCGACGATCTGGATATTGTTTGCCATCTTTTGCTGACGTTGGGGCCGGCATTCGCTACCGTCGTGACGGCGTTGGAAACAATGCCGGAAGAAAATTTGACAATCGAATTTGTGAAGTGTCGTCTGCTTGACGAAGAGATTAAGCAGAAAAGTGGTGGTGTGGAAGCTAGCCTGCCGGCTGGTGATTCAGCAGCATTTTCTGGAGCGAGTAAGAAGAAAACCGGCCAGTATCAGAAGAAACAGTTCAAGTGTTTTGGTTGCCACAAAGAGGGACATAAATTGTCCGAGTGCCCGGAGAAGAAAAAGAAGGGATCGAATAGGAGTAGTGCGCATTTGGGAGAAGAAGAAAATGGTGTGTGTTTTGCTGGTGCAAGGAAATTCTCAAGCCGTGAAGTTGGATGGATCGTCGATTCGGGTTCGTCGGAGCACTTGACAAACGACAAGAGTTTGTTCAAGCAGCTGTCGCCGATGAAGAATCCGATGCAGATCGCAGTAGCCAAGGAAGGAGAGTGCATCGTCGCAAAGGAACACGGTGAGGTACAACTTTACTCTCAAGTGAATGGTAAGTCGATTCCGATTACTTTGAAAAATGTGTTGTTCATTCCCGAAGCGAGAGTAAATCTGCTATCAGTGAGAAAAATGGAGACGGCCGGCCTAAAAGTGATTTTCGCGGAGGGTAAAGTGTCGATTGAACGAGAATCCGGTGCAGTTGCGGTGGGTAACCGGCGCGGTAAATTATATGAACTGGACTTATACCGCGATAAAGTGCATAAAGACTCTTCGTACTATTCGTGTGGGCGGATACCGAAAGGGCTTGAGATTTGGCATCGCCGGTACGGCCATTTGAGTGGAAAGAACTTGAAACTTTTGATACGTAATAATATGGTAACCGGTATGAAAGTGAATATGGATGGAAAATTCGCGGACGAAATCGTGTGTGAGCCTTGCATCGTCGGCAAGCAATCAAGGAAGCCATTTTCGGTTGGAGAAGAGCGACGGTCGACGCGAGTGCTAGAGCTCATACATTCGGACGTATGCGGCCCGGTGACACCGGTGGGCGTCGATGGGGAAAAATACTTTGTGACTTTCATTGACGACTGGAGCCGTTTCACCGTCGTGTGCTTAATCAGTTCGAAGGACCAGGTAGTGGACGTTTTCCGCGAATATGAAGCCATAGTGTCCGCGAAGTTCGGAAGAAGTATCTCGCGTTTTCGTTGCGACAACGGTACGGAGTACAAGAATCGGGCTTTCCTGAGTTTTTGCAAGGAGAAGGGTGTGCAAATAGAGTGGACGGTGCCGTACACGCCGGAACAAAACGGTACCAGCGAACGCATGAACAGAACGCTTGTAGAGAAGACACGATCGATGCTGCAAGATTCTGGGGTGAGTAGTGAGCTGTGGGGTTCCGCTGTTCAAACTGCGGCGTTTTTGGCGAATCGCAGTCCAGCAAGCGCTATCGGCGAGAAGAAGACACCTTTCGAAATGTGGGAAGGAAAGAAACCAAACGTGGAAAAGCTTCGAGTATTCGGATCGGATGTTTTTGTGCACATTCCGAAGGAGCTGCGGAGGAAACTCGACGGCAAATCATGGAAAGGAGTTTTCATCGGATACTCACAAAACGGCTATCGAGTATGGGATCCAAGGCGGAAGCGGATTGTGGTGGCACGAGACGTGATTTTTGTCGAGGATAGAGGTGTGAAGCAAGCGGATCCTAGAAGAAGTATTGGAAACAGTGAAATCGTTCAGGTTCCTGTATCTTCCCGAGAAGCGGATTCTAGTGATGATGAAAGTGAAGAAGTAACCGATCCGGCGAATGAACATGAAGACGCAGAAGAGCAAAGTGACCTGGAGCAAAATGAAGAGGACAATGAGGGAGAATATGAATCCTGTGGGGACGATACGCTTCGTGGAGAAATATCGCAGGAAATGAGTGAAGAAGCCAGGAGTGACTGGCGGCCGCGGCGGAATCGACATGCTCCTTCTTGGCACAGTGATTATGATATGAACATTACCGGATATGCGTTGAACGCTACGAGCTACGTGGAGAACTTACCTAGTTCGTTGTGTGAGATGGAAAAACGATCGGATTGGCCAAAATGGAAGACAGCTATTCAAGAAGAGATCGATGCACTGGAGCGGAATCATACGTGGACGCTAGTGAAACTTCCAGAAGGGCGTGCTCCGATATCCTGTAAGTGGGTTTTCCGGGTGAAGAGAAGTGAAAACGGCGAAGAAGATCGGTACAAAGCAAGACTTGTGGCACGTGGGTTTACGCAGCGATACGGATTTGACTATTCCGAAACGTATTCCCCGGTGGCAAAGCTGGACACGCTCCGTGCAGTTTTAGCCATTGCAAACCAAGAAAAGATGACAGTCCACCAAATGGACGTGAAGTCGGCTTTTCTGAACGGATCGATATCTGAAGAAATTTACATGACTCAACCGGAAGGATATGTGAAAGGGAAGAACCTAGTGTGTAAATTGAATAAATCGCTCTATGGACTGAAGCAGGCGTCAAGAGCATGGAATGAACGTTTTCATAGTTTTGTGGAGAGACTTGGGTTCCGTCGAAGCACAAGTGATAAGTGTTTATATGTGAAGGGTACGGGACAGAATCAAATGTTTCTTGTACTTTATGTGGATGACGTTTTGCTTATTGGACGACACTTGAAGCTTATTGAAGTTGTGAAAAAGTGCCTTTCGACGGAATTCGAAATGACTGACGTTGGGGAAATTAACTGTTTTCTCGGCATGAAAATCGAACGAAATGTCGAGGAAAGGTTATTGAGAATTACTCAGCGGAGTTTTCTGGAAGGACTTTTAAAACGGTTCAACATGAGTGATTGTAAACCAGTATCAACACCGATGGAATGCAGGTTGCGGCTCAAGAAAGGAGAAGAATCGATGCGGACGGACAAGCCATATCGAGAGTTGGTTGGATGTTTAATGTACGTTACGTTGACATCTCGACCTGACCTGTGTGCGGCTGTAAATTATTTCAGCCAATTTCAAAGTTGCCCTACGGAAGAGCACTGGGTACATTTGAAGCGCATTCTTCGGTACATACGTGGTACTATTGACCTTGGGCTGGTATTTCGAGGAGACGATGAAGCGCCGGCAATGGAAGCATACTCAGACGCAGACTGGGCTAATGACCTGGTAGATCGACGCTCGCTGACAGGATTTGTTTTTCGTGTGCACGGATGCACGGTCAGTTGGCTAACAAGGAAACAATCAACGGTCTCACTCTCATCTACTGAGGCAGAGCTCATCGCTTTATGTGTCACAGTTTGTCATGGAATCTGGCTGACTCGGTTGCTAAAGGAACTAGGAGTGAAGCTGGAAGAACCAATAGTTTACTTCGAGGACAACCAGTCAACCATTCGAGTCGTGGAGGATGAACGAGATGTCGGAAGATTGAAACACATTGATATAAAATTCCGATTCGTACGAGAACTGATTCAGCGAGGGCAGGTAGCAGTACGATATATTCCAAGTGCAAATCAGCTTGCAGACGTTATGACGAAGGGATTACCTGGTAAGGCGTTTCTGCAACATCGTAACAATTTGGGATTGATGAAGTTCGGAAATTGAGCGAGGGTGTTGAGGTACCAATTTCCAACCCCTACTGTGGAGATGCTCTTAGCGTGCGCATCACTGGAGTTGCTTTTAGCTAGCGCGCCATTCCTGTCATCACCGTGCGGTTAGCGCGCGCTTTTTGTTACTACCTCATTCGTGAAACAGTTGTCGAGCAAACAAGACTATGTTAACCTTTTGCTAAAGAATAAAGTTGTTTGTTAGTTTAAGTTCATTAAACTAGTGTAGTGTTTTAGTTATTCCGGTTGATTGTCCGTTTTCCCATAAAAAACAAAGCGTACTGCTTGGGCCCTCCGAAACACTGCCCAGCAAAACTCGCGAAATGAAAAACGACTCCCGGCGTCCCGAAAACAAAGCGTCTTGCTTGGGCTCTCCAAAACACTGCCCAGCAAAACTCGCGAAACGGAAAACAACTCCCGGCGTCCCGAAAACGAACCGTCTTGTTTGGGCTCTCCAAAACACTGCCCAGCAAAACTCGCGAAATGAAAAACGACTCCCGGCGTCCCGAAAACAAAGCGTCTTGCTTGGGCTCTCCAAAACACTGCCCAGCAAAACTCGCGAAACGAAAAACAACTCCCGGCGTCCCGAAAACGAACCGTCTTGTTTGGGCTCTCCGAAACACTGCCCAGCAAAACTCGCGAAACGAAAAACGACTCCCGGTGTCTCGAAAACAAAGCGTACTGCTTGGGCTCTCCGAAACACTGCCCAGCAAAAACCGTTTCAACGTTTATTGATTATATTACAAAAACTGGTTCATTAAAATCAAGGATATCCGTTGGTCTTGGTGAAACATTAGTAAAAAAAATCATGTGATTGACCCTATTATGCAACTGTTGGTGTAAACAAAGCTAAAATTATTGGTTTGGTTTTAAACAACTCTTTTGAAAATTAGCGAATATCAATTAGATATCGATAAAATTAAATTCGATATGTAGGGCATATATAAGGCAGCGTCCATTTATTACGTAACGCTATAATTGAAAATTTTTGGCTCCCCTCCCCCCGCTTTCCTAATAAGAAACAAAACAAGGGACCTATTTCGTATCATTTTTAAAAATGTCTAGGATTTTTACCAATAGGAAAGAAGTCCAGTATTTACCTGATTTTCTCATTCACATTTAGTTAAAAAACACTGAACAAATCGATAGAAGAATGTTCCCGTCTTGAACCTAGTCATCTTCCTGTGCCATTCAAAATCATACTTACCTGGCACAGGGGTTACCGTGATCATCAAGGCGGTTCCCCCAGGGTGAGACCCGGCCATTGCACATCCGTGCTGGGTTGACCCCTGCGAATATCCCTCATGTGGATATCTCGTGTGTGTAATTTTTGGTAGCCGGGAAGTGCGTTCGCGCACATCCCGATTTAATCGTGAGACATTCAATTATTGTTCTCTGTAATCAAACTCGCAGTATTTGTTTTTTTTTTTTTTTTTAATTATGAATCGTGGTTTACGGCCAACCAGCCGAGTGGAAGTTTAACAACTACCGAAAAGCTAAACATTACATATAATTTGCAATTGGATTAGATGGACAAATTGATGTGAAGATTTGCGAAAAAGTTACACGTCTTCTCAGTGAGAATCGAACTCACGACTCCCCGATCTCTAGTTGGGGCGCGTTAACCACTACGCCATGAGAGGACTCATGAACGCAGAAGTTAACCTGAATTCGATTTCAGCTCAATAATCACGTGGTCCTCTTTCGCAAAGTGCACCTCTTTCGGAAGAATTAGATGCCCATCCAAACACAACGCTTTCTATATATATCCAATGCCTAGCCCGAGAGCGCATTGTTTTTTAGGTATAGGAATAGCACACTACACTAGCCAGCAACTGCGCTGGCTGAGGTTTCTATTGTGTGGGCTTCCAATGGGTCGCGACGTTCTCAAACGACCGGTTACGGAACATGAGTCCGTTGCTCGATAAATACTTGTTTTTTAATTATGAATCGTGGTTTACGGCCAACCAGCCGGGTGGAAGTTTAACAACTACCGAAAAGCTAAACATTACATATAATTTGCAATTGGATTAGATGGACAAATTGATGTGAAGATTTGCGAAAAAGTTACACGTCTTCTCAGTGAGAATCGAACTCACGACTCCCCGATCTCTAGTTGGGGCGCGTTAACAAGTATTTATCGAGCAACGGACTCATGTTCCGTAACCGGTCGTTTGAGAACGTCGCGACCCATTGGAAGCCCACACAATAGAAACCTCAGCCAGCGCAGTTGCTGGCTAGTGTAGTGTGCTATTCCTATACCTAAAAAACAATGCGCTCTCGGGCTAGGCATTGGATATATATAGAAAGCGTTGTGTTTGGATGGGCATCTAATTCTTCCGAAAGAGGTGCACTTTGCGAAAGAGGACCACGTGATTATTGAGCTGAAATCGAATTCAGGTTAACTTCTGCGTTCATGAGTCCTCTCATGGCGTAGTGGTTAACGCGCCCCAACTAGAGATCGGGGAGTCGTGAGTTCGATTCTCACTGAGAAGACGTGTAACTTTTTCGCAAATCTTCACATCAATTTGTCCATCTAATCCAATTGCAAATTATATGTAATGTTTAGCTTTTCGGTAGTCGCAGTATTTGTCTATTACAACACTGTAGTCGATGTCAGTTTAGGACCTTTTGCGTATTATGGACCCCTGTACAGAAAAACATGAAATTAACACTCAAAACACTTTTATTCCTAGGAACATCCAGCGGGAAAACTTCATTTGCATTCTTAGCTAGCAATCCCAGAAAATATATTTGGTCAGGAAAATTCAAGGAGGGTCCACAATAGGCAACGTGATACAATGTGTTGTTGGTTCCTCTAGATTGAGATTCAATCATTACATCCATGTTGTATTAGCTCCTTTGAACCTTCTCATATGTTCAATATAGAATACTCGAAACATGAGTTCGCGCACAACCCCAACTCAATAATGTATTCAATCGTTTCCGGAATAAATCACAATACAGAACAGATAAATGGAGTGGCTAATTATCGTCAATAAACGAATTCGACCCAAGCATTCTCCTGTAATTTATCAGGTCATTTACGGAAATCAGCGCGCATAAATTTTTCTCTCTTGATTAATTTATGAGAACACCCTTGTTCATAGATTGCATGTCCCTACCCGAAAAAAACTGTGTTCTCGTGAAACCAAAGCTTTACCAATTAACAAATATTGATTCGCTAGAATATCCGGATCGATATCAACAGCCTATAAAGCGTGTGTGATAGAAGTGCGCGTAAACAATTAGGTGTGTCACTTGACTTACTTTTTGCAGCGGCACACATCAGTGAGATTAGTCTACTACACAAGTTCAACTATCTATGAAGGTAGTGATAATGGAAGGCGGAGTTATATGTGCCCCTGAAGAAAAGATCAACTTTCACTATGAATTTCATCTAAAATTTCAGCCCTCTCAAAGCCGAACCCTACCCCGACCCGAAACCTCACAAGTGAATTATGGTTTGAAGAATTATTTTTAACTATGGGATGAAAAATTTGTACTTACATTCCAATAATAACGTGTTTGTTGTTTATAACACATTCTATTGTAAGAGATATCACAATTGTAGGAGTTTTTAAATCGTATATTATTGCATCGCAAATATGTTTGGCTATTAGCCGTGGGTTCAAATGTTCACAACCTGTATGTATCAAATCAAGTCAAACTGAGCGTTTTATTTAACTTATATAAATCTCCAAGTACTGCGAACTTGAGACGTTTAATCGAATATACGCAAATATATTAATATTTTCCGAAGTCGTTTTAAAGATCTCTGTTGGATTTTAATGTGTTAACAAATAAACTGCTTCTAAAATTCTATTTGTCAAGCTAACTGATGAATGTCCTGCTCTGACAATGACTTTCGTAAAGATAAAGTATTGCACAAAACTGATTGTAATGAGACTTTTAGTTTTCGAAAAAACAGGGTTGGATCAAGAATTCCCGGGGATTAACTCTAACCAGTCTCTTTTCTTCTCATTTCTGGCATTACGTCTCATCTGGGACATAGCCTGCTCTTTAGTTTAGTATTCATATGAGAGTTACCACAGCTGTTAAATGAGAGCATTCTTTGCCCAGTCTCCACTATCTTTTTATTTTGGCAACATTACGTTCGGTTTTGCCATTGTATACAAATTGAGCGGTTCTCCAGAGTTTGTGGCGATCTGGCATTTTTCTCCACAAGTCTTGGAAAATGAACGTTAGAATGGCTTTCTCACGCTTACCACGATGAATTGCGTTAAAAATATGCAACACAAAACCGTTCAATTTTTGACATGACACGTTTTTGACAACATGACATTTTTCAATGTGTTGCCAAAATATAATGGATACAGTAGCACAAATATTCCAACAGGAAGCAAGAATCCTTCATTCTGAGTTCTGAGAAAAATATGTCAAGAATTCTAACTGGAAATACATCAGTTTTAAAAGAATTACCTAAGTTTCCTATATTCATAAGTTTAACGCAACCAATCGATAGAAGAATGTGCGTCCCCTGGATGAAACTATTTTTCCAAGCATAACAAAAGCATACTTACCTGGCGCAGGGGTTACCGTGATCATCAAGGCGGTTCCCCCAGGGTGAGACCCGGCCATTGCACTTCCGTGCTGGGTTGACCCCTGCGAATATCCCTCATGTGGATATCTCGTGTGTGAAATTTTTGGTAGCCGGGACGTGCGTTCGCGCACATCCCGATCTTAATTATTAAAATTTATAGTTACTAAGTTTACTAACCATCGAAACAGCCGTGAGTCTTAAGCTGTGCAACAATATCTCACAGTCAGAGTCTACAAATTCATTGGTTTTGGTTTGGAGAGGAGGATTATAGGGTTTTCTGCTAATTTATGGAAACTCATGGTTTCTCATGTTTTTTCTCCATGAAAATTTTGAATCACGATACTTTATGTTCAAGTTACAGTTTATCAAAAAATTGTAATACCACCAGAGTCACCAGGCGAACCGCCATTAAAGCGCCCCTTATTCAAAGCTCATTTTTGGCAAATTTACGTCAAACATTGCAGAAAATTTTCAAGAAATACATTTGAAAACCAAGTACGACGTCTGTAAAAACCGAATATCAAAATTCTCAGAAATTTTCACGATAAAGTAATGCTTAAACATTAGTAAGACATTTTGAAGATGGCATTCAACATGTATCAAATCTTTTTTAAAGGTAAACTATCTGTATCGCACAAGGTTCTGGCGATTTTTAAAATAAATATTCATAGTTTTTCTTGATGAAATTTCAAGAGAATTTAAAATTAAAGATTTTGAAGAAAATTTTTCCTTAAATTCTACAATAATTTTATAGAATGTTGTCAAAATATCGCAAAAAAAAAATGAGTGAAGTATTAAAGGAAGTTTTATTTTTACACAATACTCAAAGAGATCAAAAGATTTCAAAGATAATTTTATCATGTTACCCTCTAGAAGTTTCATTGAAAAAAATGTCGAAAAACTAGCAAATGTTGTAAATAATAAATATGTATAAACAATGTTACAAAAAGTTCTGCGCGGATTTAAACGGTTATTAGTCAGTTTTTTGTTTTGTAGATTTCTGTTTTTTTTTTTCATGATTTTGAAGAAACAAAAAACATTTGGTGTTGAATAAGATGCCTTATTCTGCCGTCCTCCAACCATCTTATAATTTCAATGTTACATGTATAATTCTCTGATAATCTGATACGTCATAACTCCTCTACCAGCAGCTTCATTTACTTACTACAAAAAAAAATATTCAAATTGCGATAACTTTTTTGTTTCTCAATATTTTGCATTATTTTTTCGCAATTTCTCAAAAAACTCTTCTTTTATAATCTATGCCGATATGGTTTTAAAGATATTCCAATATTTCTTGGGGGACCGACATTTCCCGTACAAAATTTATGTTATTGTCAATGTATCAAAAAAAAATAAAATGTGGGCTAAACAATGTCAGGTAATAAGGAGCTTCTCTGAAAAAATCATACGAATCGGTTGAGTTGTCTTTCAGAAATCTAAAAATTACCAAAGGAAGTTTTTTGAAGTTTTCAAGATTTTTTTTCGGACGGAATGGTACCAGAAACGGTTGCATCAATTTGCCTCATTTATTTCACAACAGACTCACATCCAAGCATTGTTCGGAAAAGCGAGTAACCAGACACGAGAACAATTCAGTAGTCTGAGATATTTACGTGAGTTATGGCTACGCGTAGGTCTTCCAAGTAATTTCGGAATATCTCCAGATCCAGATAACCAATTAGCAGCACAAATTCTTAAGATGCAATTTTTTTTTTAGAACTTTTGAAAAAATAGTGCATAATACACTGCGGAAAACAAAAAAGTCATTGCTATTTGAATAATATTTTGTGATGAAAAAATGATGCTGCTAGTAGAGAGGATAATTACGATCAGAATTGAATCAAAACCATTCAGTAATACCAACGAATCCTGCTTAATTTTTTATGCGGAACTCGCCTAGTATTTTGTTTTGATATGCTATTTTAACTATCAGTCAATAGAATCTACATATTTGGTTTGTAGGCGTTTAATTGATACTGGCGTTTTTAACACAGCTGATTTATTATTGCTTTTTTGCTGCTATTTGTTCATATCTCCCACAGTTCTTCTAGATACTGAAGCATAAGAAACCCCTTGCTAAATGTGTATCTCCAAAAAACTTCACAGATGCGTCAGGCATTTTGACGCCCCCTAAAGCCTGGCGTCTTGGCGGGTGCCAACCTGGCCAACCGCATGCTACGGCACTGAATACCACACCACAAAATCTATGATTAGCACTAACATCCAAATATAACTTTTGATTCCATATCCGAATACTCTCTTGTTGGACAGAAAGTAACGCTTGAATACAACGTTTGACAATCAATCAACCGGCCCCGCAGCCTTGCAGTGACATGATGCTGGCTGATAGTGTGGTATCTAATAGGGATTGAGGGTATGTAGGATTTTTTTACGTCAATGCGAAACGAAACGTTACACGCAATTCCGAGTTTTGGTAATGACAAAACGAATCCAAATATGAAAAAGTTTCGCAAAGCTAGATACGGATAGCACGCAATTTTTCGAAGAGAAACAAAACTTCGATATTGTTCCGTGAAATATTTATATTTATAAATATTAAACGTTTTGCTTTCTTGTAACAACGTGCTTGTAAAACTATATACAGTATGCTTTTCGGTTTTGCAAAGCCAAAATCGGAACAAAATTGACTTGTCAAAGGCTGTTCATAAGCTACGTGGATGATTAAAAAAATGACAATAGTTTCTGGCTAGAGCCCAAGCCCGATAAATATGTTAAAGATTCAATACTGAATTAAATAGTATACTATTTCATTCTTAATATGGGCGCTACTAGTTCATCAAACGAGGTTATGGATGATGTACGCAAGGGATTTCAATACTTTTCGATTTTATCCTTATTGATTTATCTGTTCTGCGTGTCAAGTGGTTTATCATATAACGAAAAGCTAGAAATTGCTTTCGGAATCTGGCTATTGAACATTTTGAACGTAATAATAACAATAATTTAACGAAGTTAAAAAATACATTGTCTAACAATAATATTTTAGTGCACTGAAAAATTCCTAGCTTTTTCATCTTATGATAAACCAGGTAGAAATCCAACTAGAATAATGTACAAAAGCTTTAAAGGCACGGATCGCATAAAATAACATACAAATGGCAATATTTTGTTTGCTTAAGCTTTGAGCATAAGCAAGTTGTTCAAAACAAGAAAATCTGATTAGTTTGTTGACGTTTTTGTATGTTCACTACCTTAAATATGTCGTTAAGTCGGTCAATCTAAAATTTCTGGATGTTCCACATTGAGGAAGACCTCTTTTACCACAAAGGTCCTAATAAGAAATAATGGCCCTTTCTAAAATCATATATGATTATCAGCATATGTATGAGCAGGTAAAGATATTCTTATTTCTAGGACTCTTAATGATAGGAAAGATCCTAAGATTTACCTGTTTTTAAGAAAGGCAGAAATTTTATAGAAAGACATCGATAGAAGAATGTGTATCTCCTGGACGAAGTCATACTTCCAAGCATAACAAAAGCATACTTACCTGGCACAGGGGTTACCGTGATCATCAAGGCGGTTCCCCCAGGGTGAGACCCGGCCATTGCACTTCCGTGCTGGGTTGACCCCTGCGAATATCCCTCAAGTGGATATCTCGTGTGTGAAATTTTTGGTAGCCGGGACGTGCGTTCGCGCACATCCCGATCTCAACAGTGAAAAAAATTAGTTACTAAGTTTAGTATCCAACGCATCTGTCGTGAGCTATTCTGGTAGTTTCTCTGCTAAAATATAACAAGCTATGCATTCAGTTAACCACTTTTACTGTTTACATTGTTGTATTAGTTCGTTTTATTCACCGAAGTTTTGTAAAATTCTATCAAATTCCGGTTTATATTTTCAAAGGTCAGCCCAGCACATGGATTAGTAGCAATCTGAGGAAACTATACTAATTACGTTATTTGTTTCGCCAACGTTTCAGAGATAGAGGCTTGAAAAGTATGGCAGCATATCTTCATACAAAAGTTTCAGAGATGTCATGCAAAAATAGGATACAGGGGAGAAAAAGTAAAGTGAATATTGTAATTTTTGTAATTAATGAACGTTCTTTTGGTATACCTACTTTAATTATGTACAATAAAACAATCGATAATATTATATAATATAATATAATATAATATAATATAATATAATATAATATAATATAATATAATATAATATAATATAATATAATATAATATAGTATATTATAATATAATATAATATAATGTAATATAATATAATATAATATAATCGATTGGTATTACAAATCCAATTAAAATGGAAAAGATAACTGTTTTAAGTAAAACTCAAATTCTGATACTGAGCAGAAATTTTCTGTATTACAAAATATGCTTTCACAACAGCGCTTACACAAGATTTCAACGACACTTATTTAAGAAAATTGGGATTCTTCCAATTAATTGCAATTGGACACAAGTCAAAGCTTTACTTGATAATCTCATACTCATTGCTTAGGACCCATGGCAGTTTCGATGGTTAGTAAACTTAGCATCTATAAATTTTAATTATTGAGATCGGGATGTGCGCGAACGCACGTCCCGGCTACCAAAAATTTCACACACGAGATATCCACTTGAGGGATATTCGCAGGGGTCAACCCAGAACGGATGTGCAATGGCCGGGTCTCACCCTGGGGGAACCGCCTTGATGATCACGGTAACCCCTGTGCCAGGTAAGTATGCTTTTGTTATGCTTGGAAGTATGACTTCGTCCAGGAGATACACATTCTTCTATCGATGTCGTTCCTTAAACTTCCTGCCTTTCTTAAAAACAGGTATATCTTAGGTTCTTTCCTATTAGTAAGAGTCCTAGAAATAAGATTATCTTTACCTACGCATATATATGATGATGATCAAATATGATTTCAGAAAGGGTCAAGCAATTCCTAACATTTTCGTTATATGATAAATCAGCAAGAAATTCAACTTGAATATTGCACAAAAAAACATGAAAAGCACAAATCGCACAAAAAAAAAATAAATCGGCAGTATTACGTTCACTTAAGGTGAAGTTGCATCGAAACCAAATCTCGAATTTTCAAGAGCACAAATCTAGAGAACCTGACAACCGTTTGTACTGAAAATCTAATCGATTGGTCACCACCAGCAAGTGACCAGTGAGTAGCATTTTCGAAAATTCGAGGTTTGGCTTCGATGCATCTTCACGTTAAGCTTCATACATTTGCTGGCTGCTCAAAACAAGATTTTCTGTTAATGAATCTTCGAGCTGTTTATTGGAATACCTATAACTATGGGTTATGAACACTCGACACGCAGAACAGATAAATCAATAAGGACAAAACCGATTGACCATTTTCCCTAGAAAAAGGCCACAACGAATGGCTGAAGCGTCAGGTGAATTAGAATAAAACGTTCACAGATTTAGACCGAGATAGCCGACATCTAAGTATTAGTATTATGAAAATAAAATATCCGGAAACCTACAGAAAATTTCAATATTACTCGTATTCAGGTCAAAATTGTAGTAAATTCGAAGCTTCGGAAACCTCTCAGTACGCTTTGGAATCCCATGGATCTCTTTGACGAAATATTAAAACCCCTTGGGTACATTATCCATTACCTCGTTTCATAAACTAGTAGCGCTCATATTAAGAATGAAAGAGTATGCTATTTAATTCAGTATTAAATCTTTAACATTTTTATCGGGCTTAGGCTCTGGACAGAACCATTTGTCGTTTCCTTAATCATCCACGAAGCATCCAGCCTTTGACAAGTCAATGTTTGTTCCGATTTTGGCTATGCAAAACCGAAATGCAGGTTTGCTTAATTTTGCAAACTGTATATAGTTTTACAAGCACGTTGTTACAAGAAAGCAAAACGTATAATATTTATAAATATAAATATTTCGCGGAACAATATGGAAATTTTGTTTCTCTTCGAAAAATTGCGTGCTATCCGTATCGAGCTTCGCGAAACATTTTCATATTTGGATTCGTTTTGTCATTACCAATACTAGGAATTGCGTATACTGTTTCGTTTCGCATTGACATAAAAAATACATATTGCATACCCTCAATCCCTATTGATACCACACTATCAGCCAGGCCAATTGATTGATTGTCAAACGTTGTATTCAAGCATACGAGTTACTTTCTGTCCAACAAGAAAGCATTCGGTTCTGGAATCAAAAGTTATACCTATTTGAATTTTAATGCTAATCATTGATTTTGTGATGTGATACCGTGATGAATCAAAATCCAATTAAAATGGAAAAGATATCTGTTTTAAGTAAAATTCAAATTCTGATACTGAGCAGAAATTTTCTGTATTACAAAATATGCTTTCACAACAGCGCTTACACAAGATTTCAACGACACTAATTTAAGAAAATTGGGCTTCTTCCAATTAATTGCAATTGGACACAAGTCAAAGCTTTACTTGATAATCTCAAACTCAATGCTTAGGACCCACGGCAGTTTCTTTGGTTAGTGATCTTGGCATCTATAAATTAAAAAAATTGAGATCGGGATGTGCGCGAACGCACGTCCCGGCTACCAAAAATTTCACACACGAGATATCCACTTGAGGGATATTCGCAGGGGTCAACCCAGCACGGTTGTGCAATGGCCGGGTCTCACCCTGGGGGAACCGCCTTGATGATCACGGTAACCCCTGTGCCAGGTAAGTATGATTTTGCTATGCTTGGAAGTATGACTTCATCCAGGAGATACACATTCTTTTATCGATGTCTTTCCTTAAAATTCCTTCCTTCCTTAAAAACAGGTAAAACTTAGTTTCTTTCTTATTAGTAAAAGTCCTAGAAATAAGAATATCTTTACCTACGCATCCATATAATGATGATCATATATGTATATTTCATATTCCAGTTAGGGTATTTTTTTCTTATTAGGATTAATGTGAAACATCCAGAAATCTAAAACTGACCGACTTGTACACCTAACAACATTTCAAAGATTGTTAACTTTAAAAAGTGATCATACTATCCAGATCATCTTGTCGTAAACAACCAGCTAATGCACAAAGCTTAAACGTTTATAAAACGATTTAGCTATAATTTCCACGAATAATTAAACGCCCGAAAGTATGCACTAGACGCCATGAAGTATGCAAAAAATGAATGGGGTGACCCATTTCGCATAAAGACGTTTCGCATAAGGACGTTTCTCAGAAAGTTGTTTCCTACAAGAACAGTAAGCATTTTAAAGGAGGCATATAATCCTCATTATGCCAAATGTCCATTATGCCAAACGTTCTTATGCGAAAAGTACCACCCCTTAAATGGATGTGTATAGTGTATAAAGTAATGATGAATATTATTTATGATTCACTGAAAATCATACTTGAAAATCTTTTGAACTTCTTTAACCCCTCTACCGGCAGCTTCATTTTTTACCACCAAAAACATATTCCAATCTCGATAACTTTTTTGTTTCTCGATATTTTTGCACCATTTTTTCACATGATCTCAAAAAACTCTTCTAGTTTAAGAAGCCGTGTCGATATTAATCATTGTTGATCTGGTTTTGAAGATATGTTCCTTGGGGGACCGACGTTTTCCATATAAAATGTCTTTGGCGGCCATTTTGTTTTTGGTCAATTTATCAAAAAAACTAAAATATGTACTACCATGTAATAAGGAGCTACTCTGAAAAAATCATACAAATCGGTTCGGTATTCTTGGAGAAGTTTGAAAATTACGATATGAGGTTTTTTAGAGTTTTCAAGATCTTTATTTGTTCAGGGTGGTACCTGAAACATAAATGCGTCAATATTCGTGTAACAAGATTATGCGCTTAAAAAGACACTTCACAGTAGTAATATTTATGAATGAAAGAATGAGTTGTCCAAATATATTCTAAACATTCCATAAGGATTTAATAATCCGTTCTCTGGGGTCAAATTTTGAATATATGTCTGCTGCCGTTTGTCCTATCTGTTCTTCTTAACGTGGTCGCGCCTTTGAAAGCATTTTAAATATAAAAAGTTATGTAAAATGTGTTTGATTTAAACTTTAAAGGGTTAACCCTGAAAACTCAGCAATGGATGGGAAGTAATATGAAGGAATCGCCAATATGATTAGGTTAACTTTAACTTTGATTAATGAAGAAGATCATTCATTTATTACGTCACGGATGGGAGGAAACGTGTGTTTTTGGAAGTGTGACGAACCATACAAACATTTTAGATGTATACACAGTTCTACGGAATAGAAGCAATAGAGTAAGAGTTTTCCACACTTGCAACTAAACATGTTTTCGGAATCGGGCTACTTAAAATTTTTACGTATCTATATTAAAGAAATATATATTGTCAGAAAAGGAATAAAAGCCATTACCGTTCAATACAAGTTTTGAATTTTTGCCTTATGATAAACCAGCTAGAAAAGCACTGACCACACAAAAGAACAAATGAACGGAGACCTGCGAAAGTTTAAGCAGGTTGTTTAAAGCAAGATGATTAGTTTGCTCACTTTATTGTTAGTTTACTACCTTAAGAATGAAGACGGGGTTGGTGGTCTGATGGCTACCGCTTCTGCTTCATATGCAGAAGGTCATGGGTTCAACTCAGGCCCGTCCCTTTCCTCGTACTTTGTAGTTGTATATCTCTCACTTGCTTCTATCTTCCATTCTAAATCTATCATACTTGTTCTCGTAGAACTATATAGGCAAACACTTTTCTTGACAGCAGAAATTTATTTAGAGCTTCAAGCTAGAATGGTAGGAGAACATTAACTCATAATTTTCATATAATATTACAAATATCATACAAATTAGTGTTCTGCAACAACGAATTAACTGTCTCCTTAAATCTTCAACCCGATATCGCTTGCTGGCTACTAAACGATAGATTTATTTAAGTGAAAGGAGTTCATACTTCATTGTTAAAGATTCTTACCTACCAGTAGCAACTCTTCTTGTAATTCAAAGAACCATATAAATTTAGTGCATTGTACCTAATTTGGAATTAAATTCACAAATTTGCTAGGAAATAATGTTTTTAGATGACCACTCAATTAGAGCTTGCTGACACGTTTTATAGTTTTTTTAGATGACAGCTTGCTTTGATGGACGTGAAAGATTTGTAAACTTGGTCTCGTTTGATGTGGACAGGGTTGCCAGTTGCGGTGCTCTCGTAGCAACAATACTCAAACTATTCGTTCATAGCAAACGCTAGAACCAGAGACGGACAAGAAACCGTTTCCCTAACGCTTCCATTATTCTACGCACATGCCTTTCCTTACGCCTGATTCATAGGCAGTCTGCTAACCACAAAAGCAAACCTCTCTGTCATGCCTTTCCTGCCATCCATACACTCCCGCATGAACTAGCGTAGATGCAGTGGTATATACGGTCTACGTGGGAGCCAGTATAATGCATCATCAATTCCTCCCCATTCCCCACATTGGTCAGCATTCTGACGTGGCAAGCACCATTGTCGCCTAAAAATAGAAGATCACCAGCACTTATACACTGAGGGTGTTTGTTAGTCCCAAGCAGTCATTCGGTTCCTTGTGTAAGTGCAGCTGATCTGGCGATACTGGAGTAGCATCCACGGGCGGCCAATCAAGCTCAAGCTCAAGTTTACTACCTTGAAAATGTTGTTAGGTGTACAAGTAGGTCATTTTAGGATTTCTGGATGTTTTACGTTGAGGAAGACCTATACACCACATAAATCCTAATAAGAAACAATGACCCTTTTTGAAATCATATTTGATTCTCGTCATATGCATGCGTAGGTAAAGATTATTTTATTTCTGGGACTTACTTATAGGATAAAAACTAAGATTTACCTGTTTCTTCAAGGAAGGCAGGAAGTTTAAGGAAAGACATCGATAGAAGACTGTGCATCCCCTGAATGAAGTATTCCGACCAATCATAACAAAAGCATACTTACCTGGCACAGGGGTTACCGTGATCATCAAGGCGGTTCCCCCAGGGTGAGACCCGGCCATTGCACATCTGTGCTGGGTTGACCCCTGCGAATATCCCTCATGTGGATATCTCGTGTGTGTAATTTTTGGTAGCCGGGACGTGCGTTCGCGCACATCCCGATCTTTATTATTTAAAATAGTAGTTATAATGTTTAGTATTCTAACATTTAGTAGAACAACCCATAATAGTAGCAACAAGTTGCAGAATGATGATTTTTACAGCACGAGTCGTACGTCGTAATTATCCAACGAGGCTCGCCGAGTGAGATAATTACGACGAGTGCTGAAAAAATCGAGTTCTGCGACAAGCTGCGTATTACATTTTTTGTAATTTCGAAGAAGACCACTTGAGGGTATCAGTAAACATATAAGGATGCATTCACAATTATTTTGTAATTTATGAAAATTGTTGTGTAATGTTTTATCACGCAACTCAATGAAAAGGCGTTGGGTAATAGTTATTATGCAACTGATTTCAGTTGCGTTATGACTATTACCGCACTGCATAATACAGTGCAGGAAAGTAGGCCGTTCCATGATAGATTGGCGTGATGAAAAACAGCCTATTACGATGAGAAATTGCAAAAACAAATTTTTGAAATCCAGCAATGCAAAAGGATAATATAGAAAAGAAAAGTTGTTGTAAATAAGTAAATTATTTAGAAACCTAAATGATGTACTTTCCCATAGCATTCATATATGGGTAGAAATCAGATTATGCCTCCTGATATCATGATTCCACAGTGTTTTTTCATCTTATTAAATCACGATTTGGTAGCCAATTGTGATCCGTTTACTGAAAATCGACATTTAAATAAAACGGATAAACCACACACTTTGTTTTATTTCACGAGCTCGGCTGTGCGAATTCTGTTTTTTTCAATTTTAACCGAAATTCAGCTAACAAGTTGTTTGGCATTCAGCATTCATTGATACATGGGAGGAAGAAACCAATACGAAATTTCTATACTTACAGTGAGCCTGGCTCACAGTTACAGCTCTTAAACAATGGAAAAACATGATGAAAGCGCGTAATTGATCAAAACATAATTCCATATTTCATCAATCGTGACCAAATACTAATGAGAATCAATTGATGCTTATTCAAAACTAATTTCACGAGAGTGCCCTTTGTTTTGATTGAGTATAAAGTATTAATATACGCATTTTTTTAAATTGAAATACATTGAAAACTATGATCCCTTTTCCATATTTATCCGGAAAGATCGAAAATCGAAAAATAACTTACTGTTAAGTTTGGCTAACAAAATAAAATTTTCATACGTGTCAGATAATTTGTGGTTATCAGATGTAATTGAAGTCAATTTTGGACTTGAATGTTCGGAATATGAATCTAAACGGTACTCAGCTGTGCAAATCTTGGTTAAAATAAGTCGAGATTCGGCATTCTGAATTAGGTACACAAATTATGTCATGCTAAATTTCGACTTTTTCGACCCCTCCCCCCTTTTGTCACGTTTTTTGTATGAGTCCTTCGAAAAAAAAATTAAAGCTTGTCACGCTTGGCTTGACTCTCTCCCCCCTTGGAGCGTGATGTAATTTGTGCATGACCCCTTAAGTGAGCAAGAAATAACGTTTAATAGTTTAAAAGAAAAAATCCAATTTTTTTATGAGAAAACTACAATTATTTCAAGACTCTGAAGAAGATTTAATGAATAAGGTGGGGCAAAAGTTCGGGTGAGACAAGAGTTTCTTTTTAGGGTTTTTAGCTTACCTTTAATATGTTATTAGGTGTTTAAGACCATTTTTATATTTCAGGATGTGTCAACTTGAGGAGGACCTCTATTACCACATAAATCCTAATAAGAAAAAAAAAAAACTTCTCTGGAATCATATTTGATCATCATCATATATTTGCGTAGGTAAAGATATTCTTATTTCTATGACTCTTACTAATAAGAAAAAAGCTATGTTCAAGCTGATTTTAAGAAAGGCAAAAAATTTAAGGAAAACATCGATAGAAGAATGTGTAGCTTCTGGATGAAGTCATACTTCCAAGCATAACAAAAGCATACTTACCTGGCACAGGGGTTACCGTGATCATCAAGGCGGTTCCCCCAGGGTGAGACCCGGCCATTGCACATCCGTGCTGGGTTGACCCCTGCGAATATCCCTCAAGTGGATATCTCGTGTGTGAAATTTTTGGTAGCCGGGACGTGCGTTCGCGCACATCCCGATCTCAATTATTATAAACTATATGTAGTTATTGAAGTTAGTAATCAACGGCTCTGATGTGATTCCTCGTGTTATCCTTATTTCCCTATATTTGTATGTTGATGTGTTAACAAATGTACACTGGTTATTTTTCTTTTGATGTATACAGCTTAGAGCTCGGTAATAATATTTTTTCTCATTTTATTATTAGGATTTTCCTCAGAGGACATCCGTAATAGAAATGTATAGTCGATCCCTTGTTGTTCTGCAGAATACTACAATTTTTAATCGAAGACTGTAATTGAGGCCTCAATCATTTATAATTTGAAAACAAAATTTTGTGAAATGTTTTCCAGTTTCGATTATGTTTTGCATGTTATTGATAATAATGAATTGAAATTTGCAGGTATTGAACAAATAAAATCTGTGCATTGACTGAGAAGCAAGAAGCAATCCGAAGACATAGCTTAACGTATTAAGTTTGCTTCTAGTCAAAACACAATCTGAAATATCTCAGCAAATAATGAGTAAAGAAATGTGAAATTTAAATTAATTATTCCATTCAACTGTTTTGTGTTAAAAAATTAAAAAAAATATCCCGCTATTATTATCCTTTGTAGAAACTTATATCTCGGCGAAGGCTCGCCCCTTAGCAAGCATAATCGATTTAATTTCTGAGGAACCAGTACTACTGATATTTAACCATGCAACGGAACTCTAGTCCCATCCTTGTTTCGTTTTTAGTTTAGTCCCACAAAAATACTAGAAAAAAGGGGATTTTTACTAGTAGCAAAACCGTATCAAGCTAGAAAATTTGTTTAGTAATCAGCATTCACGTGAGTCTTTGAATTATCAGAACTCAACATTCCTTATTGAGTTGATACTCATGATTGTTTTCCCGGCTTCAAGTGTAGTCTCGGGACTGATGAACTCCGAGGCTCTAACCATCCGCTAGGTAAAATGGATTCAATTTCCGAAACTGTTGCCAGTAACAAGGACTTAGTACCGCGAATCCTTAAATTACCAGAACATATTAGTCTAGTCCGACAAACAAGATGAGACTAGGGTTCAAATACGGGGTTCTTACCCCGTAACGCACCACGAAAATGCAATCTACCCGCGTTTCGGGTAAAAAAACTCCTTACTCTTAATAGGAATTCTGATCTTTTCCAATATCATATCAAGTAGGTGAGTGAAACACTATTGTAAAGAATTCTAATTGGAACAAGTTCAATTTTGTTAAATTCGCCTGTATATCCTAAATGCACTGGTTTGAGGAAACATATCGATAGAAGAATGTTCCCCTCTTGAACCTAGTCATCTCCAAATGCCATTAAAAATCATACTTACCTGGCACAGGGGTTACCGTGATCATCAAGGCGGTTCCCCCAGGGTGAGACCCGGCCATTGCACATCCGTGCTGGGTTGACCCCTGCGAATATCCCTCAAGTGGATATCTCGTGTGTGAAATTTTTGGTAGCCGGGACGTGCGTTCGCGCACATCCCGATCTTAATTATAAAAATTTATAGTTGCTAAGTTTCCTAACCAACTAAACCGCTTTTAGTCCTAATGCAACAAACAAAATGCGAAAGAAATGGAGTCTACAAATTCTTTGGTTTCGATTTGTACAGAAGGCTTATATGATTTTCTGCTAGTTTATGGAAACGCATGGTTGCTTGTGATTTTTTCTCCATGTGAGTTTTGAATCACGACACTTTATGTCCAAGTTTCGTTTAATCAGTAAATTGTAATACCACACCTTTTAATCTATGATTAGCAATAAATTCCAAAGATAGCTTTTGTTTCCAAAACCGAATACTTTCTTGTTGGGAAAGTAACTTGATCGCATGAATACAACGTTTGACAATCAATCAAACGGCTCCGCAGCTTGGCAGTGACATGATGTTGGCTGATAGTGTGGTATCACGAACAGCGATTGAGGGTATGCAATATGTAATTTTTACGTTGATGCGAAACGAAACGTTACACGCAATTGCAAGTATTGGTAATTACAAAATTAAATGAAACATTGACAATGTTTCGCGAAGCTCGATACGGATAGCACTCAATTTTTCGAAGAGAAATGAAAATTCGATATTGTTCAGCGAAATATTTATATTTTTGAACATTATTCGTGTTGCTTGTAGAGTGCAAGGCGATTGTTAAAATTTATACAGTCTGCAAAATTAACCAAACCACCATTACGGTTTTGCATGGCCCAAATCGGAACAAACATTGATTTGTAAATTGATTGATTTGGGGCCTTCCTTAACCGAGTGGTTAGCGTCCGCAGCTACAAAGCAAAGCCATGCTGAAGGTGTCGATTCCCGGTCGGTCCAGGATCTTTTCGTAATGGAAATGTCCTTGACTTCCCTGGGCATAGAGTATCATCGTACCTGCCATACGATATACGAATGCGAAAATGGCAATTTAGGCAAAGAAAGCTCTCAGCTAATAACTGTGGAAGTGCTCATAAGAACACTACGCTGAGTAGCCGGTTCTGTCCCAGTGAGGACGTTAATGCCAAGAAGAAGAAGACTGATTTGTAAAAGGCTGTTCATAAGAGTTCATGTTCAGTTCTGATCAGAGCCCCAGTCCGATAAAAATGTTAAAGCTTTAATATTGAATTAAAACGTATGCTGTTTCAATTCGTAACACGGAGGCTACTAGTTCACAAAACGAAGTATTGGATAATGTACCCAACAGGTTTCAATAATTCTTCGAAGAGAACCAATTCAGAGTTTCTCGTATCAATTTTGGCGAAAATTCATTTTATCGGTCAAGGGGGAAAAGCAACGCCAAATTTTCTGAATGATTTCTTGAAAGATCTTTGGTAGAAGTATGAATTAAAGTTGATCTCCAAGAATCATATGAATATCGATGCTTAAGAAAATATGAGCAATCCACAATAAACTTCGTAGCAAAATTGGTAATTTGAATTCTTGTTTTCGTTTTGATTACATCTAAAAGTATCTTTTTAATGTGATGATGATGATGATGATGATTATTTAGCCACCATCAGCGCAAGGATTACCTATGGCTGCAGAATCATACCGGGATGGAATGATCTACCTGATGGTTTGTTGTAGCAGGGCTAGTTAATATCTTTGAAGACCTTTGGAAGACAACACTAAGGCTATTTTCTCATGACAAAAGGCTGGCGACCCCACGCACTTTCATCCAGTCAACAGTTCAATTAACTCCCTTAGGCTACCCCTCCCCAATACCCAATATATAGTAATATATCATATATAGTGTTATTAAAGTATCTTACCTCTTTGTACCCATGTCCGTTGGCTTCGTATTTAGATTCATCATCCGAGGGATGACCCAATGTATTTGAGTATACGAATAATATATAAATATGCAACTTACCCAAGTGTTATCGTCAACACACCCCGACAAAAACACACACCGCGCTTCATCCAACACTAGAAATCCCAACCAGCAAACCGGCACCACCACTGCCGTCCAGGCAGTCGATTGATCGCCCCCTTTTTCCTCTCTTCGTTCTCAATTTACACCCTACGTGTTTGACTGCTCCAATGTTCTCACTTAACGTTCACCTACCTCGTTCTCTATCAAACCAAGCAACAAAATTCTCTCTATTTTCTCTTCCCTAACACTTTAACATCAACTGCCACTTTTGTATATTTTTTCTTTTCCTCCTCTTGAGCCGGATCTTCCCAACAGAACTTTCGGACGCAACATTTTCACTTTTCCAAGCTCCCCAGCTTCAAACAACCGAAAATAATTTTGATCAACCGTCTATACACTCCGGGAGACTGATAAAACCTCCAAAAGTATCTTTTTAATGTGGTGTACAAAACACGGAATCTGTGGTTTACTCATAGAACATTTCCTCGCTTTCCTGAAAGTCAGTTTCACTGAAATATATTGGCCAAATACTTTCATCTAGACGAAACGAAATGAAATTGGGAATAGTAGTTTACGGAACAAGTTGCAGAATAATGATTTTTACAGCACGAGCCGTAAATTTATCCTACGAGGCTTGCCGAGTAGGATAATAACGACGAGTGCTGTTTTTACAATCGAGTTCTGCAACGAGATACGTACAATATTTATTGCAAGTTCGTAGAAGTCCACTTGAGGGTATCAGAATTTACCATTATTTTAGAATTTCTGACAAATTGTTGTGTTATGATTTATTACGCAACTCAAAACAGTTGCGTAATGAGAAAGCGTTGCGTAATGAATCATTACAGCACTGGTTTCAGTTGCGTAATGACTATTCCCGCATTGCATAGTTCAGTACAGGAAAGTTGGCCGTTTCATGACAGATTGGCGTGATGAAAAACAGCCTTTTACGATGTGAAATTGCAAAAGCATACATTTCGTCTCATTCGATTCCGTGAAATCCCATGGAATTTGGTTTCGGATGCTGTTTGACGGGACTATACAAAGTATTGCATACCCTTAATAGGGATGCGAAAACTATCAATCAATGTCATGAAACTATGTCAATGAGGTGATTGATTGTTAGAAAAAAAATCTGTTTGATATGTGTAGCTAGACTTAGAATTAGTATTAGGTTTTCTTTTCTCATTAATCAATGGAGTCAATGCAATCCATGAATCAATCAATGGAAGTATGGATTTGCCAAAAGACCACAATTAAGATAAGCATTGTTCCTGTCTCTGGAACATTGTCTTTTCAACTCATGTTCAAATCTCGTTAATAAAGATAATGAAAAAGAAGACTGAGAGATTTCCATGTCAATTTACCATTTGTGTACATGTGCTTCTATGTGCAGGTATGCCAAGGAATTTCAATGCAATAAGATCTACCAGCGAAGGAATTTGAACCCATATTCGCAATATGATCTTGCTGAACAGCTGCGCGCTCACAGGTATTTGGACTTCTTGGTGGTGTTCATATTTCCATTTTGTTTTCAACAAAAAATTTTCTAGCCTAATAATATAGGTTGTGTGATAACACCACATTGTTACAGTGATTATTCACGTCATAGCTACAAGCACCAGAAATTTGACCTTCTTTCTTAAATAGGCTGTTCTTCTAAGTTTTCGTTGGATGTGCTAGTCACTAATATTTTCATATGGAACCAGGCCCGGATTTGGGGGGGGGTGCCGAGGGGGCAAATGCTCCGGCCCCCCCGATCAAAGGGCCCCCCGAGAAGGGGAAAAAGTGAAGCACAAATTCATGAAACATTTTCTACATCAATGATTTTAAATTTAAAGACATATCGGAAACGATTTCTAACAGATGTATTATGACATGAAATTATATTATTGTAAAATAAGTAGTAAATTAAATCGCATGTAACTGAATTTTTCAGTTTCAATGAAAATATTGCTATTCTCTGATGAAAATCATCGAAGTTATATCGAAAACTTTAAAACTCTTTTTGGTTTATTATACAGCAAACTGTCACAGTTTTCTGGAAAGATACTGTCATAATTACAGTACTTTATGTCCTGGAATGATCATTAAAAGACTAAGATAGTAAGTAATTCACATTTTTTGTATTTGATTACCAGGGTACTGAAGCTGTTATTCTATCAAAAACATTCAAAATTTACCGTTTGAATTTTCGATATTTCTTTATTCTACTGTACTCTTGTGATATATTTATAATTTTATTTTAATATTTTCATAGTTTTGTTTAAATATATCAAAATTAACCAAAGCCCAGAATTTACCAAAATGTTTGACCCATATCTACATTATTAAAATTTAGTTATATTTTTAGTTATATATTTTCCCTGATCCCCAAATTACTAGCCCAAGGTAATTTGGATATGGTGTTTGTAAAAGTTCCGCTCGAGGACTTTTTACAGAGATTATAACTGTTGTCAATATCTGGGTTATAAACATTATAAACGTGCCTTTTGAGACGGCCTTCTGAAGACATGAGCCTTGGGGAAGGCTTAAATAGCTAATTCTGAAAGTTGTTAGACAATCGTTTGTTCCCTTACCGTTACGAAAATAAAATAGGATCATATTTTTATAACAGGGATGGTGGGAAATCAGAAATTTTCTACACAATAAAATAGCTTATCGATTTTCTCATTGCTACAATAACGATTGTCTTTCAAGTTCAATAAATGAAAATATCTACATCAAAATTGTTTGATTGAGAACGATTCAGCCAATATTCAATCTTATGATTTATCATGTACACTTTTCAAGTATTTTATGCTGATGATTATTTTTGCGCAACCTTAACGAAGTGATGTGGGTATAGTCATGTTCGAGTAATATTTTTTTTTTAGTTTTCCTAATATATCATTTTCAAAATACTAAGCTTGCCTATACTAAACGTTTACTGTTTATTTTGTGTCAAGGGCCCCCTTCAAGAGATCTGACCCGGGCCCCATGAATCCCAAATCCGGCACTGTATGGAACAGCTATTTATTTTTGAAAGCGGATATCCTGCAGCATTCATTGAAGTTAATTTTGATATAATTCTAATCAAACATCTTCTAGCAAAACAGTCAGGTCTGCTCACAACTATTCTACCATCTTCATTTCTTCAATGTCTTGAATCCAATACAACTTTTTTTTGTATTTATATTATTGAAATTCAGCTGAATGATCCCACAAACCAACAAAAGTATTTAATGTAGCGGCGACCAGAGGCGCCGTTTTTCTGTCATGTACAAGTGTATTAGCGTTTCTTTACCACAGCGGAACGATTGTGTGGTATGAATAAAAAGCGTTGAAACGATGCTTGTAGCATCAACTCAAAAACAAAATCCAAAAAGTTTACTACACTTTTGGTATGAATAGAAAACCTTTCGAACATGTAGTACCTACTACTTTCGAACATGGGTAGTGACTGATGCTGCACGTTAAGAAAAATCCATTCAGAGTGCAAAATTATGGTTTGCCAAATTGTGGATATTACTACATTCGCGCTATACATCACGTAATCGAGCATGGACACAAATACGATTTGACAAAAAATTTGCAATAAATCTGACATTCCCTTTATGTGCACGTTAATTGTATGATGATTTGACAACAACAATGTTTCTAAGAATTTTGGTATTTTGGCAAGGAATCTGTATTCCAAGAAATGATCTTGAGATTAGAGCAACATAAAATATGAAATTACTAGACTTTTCTGGATTTCAGTACTGAGATGCTGATGTAAAATCCGAAAATCGCAGAAATGCCTTTTCAAAGATACCAAAATAATTTCAAAAGATAAAAAACCGTATCAAATGCCGGATTTTTAATATTGCCAGTGTGTTTCGTGCTTAAATCGATATTTTTGGACGAGCTGTCAAATCAGCACCAAAATTTTGGCTTCACTCCACTTGTTCGTGGATGACAGCTGTTTCAGTCCTGTGAGTAGAATGACACAAACATGTTCCTCTCGTTCTTCACATGTAGCATCTACTACCGAGAATTTAGTAAACTCAACTTTACTACATTTTATTCATACCGCCCATTGTCTATCACGTTGGTCTTCAATCGGATTCCAGAGACAATCACTTGCAGCAATAATATCAGTGAGATCTTCTATTACCATCGTTCTTGTAACAAAATCTTTAGATAATCTGAATGCTAGTATATCGAGATGAGTAGTGTTCGATCCTTCGACCTTGCTGCTTGCTCCTGCAGGGGCGGGCGACGAGGGCAGGATCAAACAAGTCACGCGTCGTTCTCGTAGGGAAATGATAAAGCGCCGCGGACCGGTGTAGCAGTGTTTGATCTATTGATCGCGTCGCTTGCTCTTGCGGGGACGAGTGATAAACACTTGTTTGGCGTACATGCGGGTGTCGAATAATATCGCGAATCCGGTTAGGCGTGATTATATCATGGATCGCTTCACCAAACATTGATGACTTTCAGATCTCTACCTTATCCCACTAACCCACTAACCCACTATCCTTTCCATGACAACCGTGGAGATGCAGAGGTGATCTCGGTCTCTAGTAACGCAAGGACGTGGCCAGCGCCGTTATTGACTTTTAAATTTTGAACTCTCGATTTGTGTACATTGAGAATGGTAAGCTAATCCCAAGTCCCTTTCATTAATTCCCTGTGCAACTTCAATTGTTCTGGTCAATCACGGAGTAGCAACTACGCATTGTACGGTCATCTATGCTCATGCTTAATGCTAGTAGATCGAGATTTGAAAAAAATTGAGTGACGGAAGTGGGTTTCAGCGTCCAAAACGAGACTTTACTACATCCTATTTTTTTGCATATTATAGCTATCCTTTGCATTATAAATTCACCCACCTTTTCGAAATAAGCTGTTCATCAGAGCATTCCAGTGTGGCTGTGCGAATCTCCTTGAAATTAGAGGATAAATCCAAACGTAACTTAGTATGTGTAGTAGAAATATGTTCCATGATAAATAAAGGGTAAATAACAACGTGACATGGCTTATACATGTTTAGCGTCGTTAAGTCGTTGAGTTAAAACATAACATAAAAAAAAGAAAACTTTAAAGAAATCATCCGCGTAAAATGATTTTAATAGTATTTGTGCAGTTTTCTCTGGAGAGGTCGTCTGAATGCGATTTAGGTACTATACTGAGTTCGGGTGAAGAGGGATGCTTCGGTATGATAAGTGGAGAGCAAAACATTTCGGGTGAGAAGAAAAAAATAGAGCGCGTTAATTGCGCCTACTCGCGTCGGAAAGATACAGGGAGAGCTTAGAGACACACGCTCGAGTCTATACCAGAGTTGCTCGCTGTCACTATCAACGCTTAAAATTTGCTGATTTGTACAGGCCGACTGCGATACAATTCGGATCAATCTACATCATTTCAATATCATACTGTCTACTCCATCACAAATGCATTGATGGCGATAGACTATGGATATCACTGATGGGTTAAGTTTAGCCTTAAATTAAGCAGTTCAAATGGCAATTTATCAGTACGATATTTTTGACAGTGTTGCAGATAGGTTGAAACTATTTGTTGATCACTGAAAAACAGTAATAGCATGGATAATTACCACGTGATCACTCATTCCGCAGTGATTATGATCTAGAGTGCGATGTCGCATCACTGCTCTTGGTTGTCAAATCAAAGTGATATAGATAGTTCGCAAGTGATAGTGATAGTTTTAGACCATCAGCTATCAGCTGATATGATTGATATTAAGCAACTCTGGTCTATACAAACGAGCTTAGAAACGAGCGCGTCGATCGGTATCTGCAATCGGACCGAAGGCTGGAAGCCGCTACGATGATGAGGAAAAATCAGTCTGTTGGAATATATTGAATCGATTGGATGTGGTTTTTGGTCTTTAGATGTTCCAATCCACGAGCGTTAGTTAATTAGAATAAAATTGATTAGGCGTCACGACAGTATGTAAAAAATATTTTCTGAAAATCGAGCTCCTTTTTGATCTTCTAATATTTGAAAAATACTTTGTTAAGCCATACTTGTTTAATAGTCATAAGGAATCGTGCAATTATCTCCCCACAATTAGAATTAGTCTGAACATGTTATCCATCCAGGGTAATGGCGTTCGGGGTTCCCAGACAAACAGAAATCGCATAAAAGCTCACGTAATAACTCGTTTATTCATACAAATCACATCAAACCCGCAAAACACGGTGGATAACATTGTCAGATTCATGAGTTTCCTCGCTTAAAACGCTTCATTTCTGAATTCATTTGTACATTTTGTTCCATCCCGTACACTCGTACAAAGTAAGTCGAATCAATCCGTAGCAGCTGTCAAATCAACATTTGTTATCATAAGTTAATTCACATAAGATCACAGGTTAGTTCGGTAGAAAATTTATACACTCGCATTGTACGATATTTTTCATCACAAAATATATGCACGTATATTGCCTCCACTTTTGTACGTAGAAGGCCTTTTCGCGAGATCTTATAAGTGAAATGTTGTACATATAACCCATTCGGGGTAGTGGCGTTTGGGGTAGTGTCATAGAGTCTTACCTTGAATGACGTTGCCTCGTGATTTCGGAATTCGGGGTAATGTCATTTGAGGTAATGGGTCATTAGGGGATATGGAATTTAGGGTAATGGGATAGTATCTGAATCACTTCTGAATGAATGAATCACGCCTAAATCACTTAATATCAGCCCTGAATTTCTAGAATATAAAACCAATCATACCTGAAACACTTGAATATAAAGTGGATCAGACTTGATTCACTTGAAAATGAAGTGAATCAGCCCTAAACTGGTTTAACATGATGTGAGCAACTGAAAAATGCAGTGAAACAATTCTGAATGACCCAAATTCTAGGTGAAGCGAACCTGAAATACTTTAATATTAAGTATTTCATACTTGAAAATGGTGAATATGAAGTAATTGTAGTATATGAATCCGACATGAATCACTTGGATATGGAATGAATCTATCATTGATCTCTGGAATAGGGATTGAACCTATACTAAATCATTTGAATATGAAGTGAATGCCCTGAATCATTAGAGTATGTAGAGAATCAGACCTGAATCACTTTAACATAAAGTGCATCAAACATGAAGCATTTGAACTGAAACAGGCATGAATCACTTGAAATAATTTGAACATTGAATGAACGTGAAATATGAAATGAATCAAATATGAATCACTTGGACGTGGAGCGATTTGGAACACTTCTATTCATTCTAGCATTACGTCCTCACTGGGACAGAGCCTGCTTCTCAGCTTAGTGTTCTTATGAGCACTTCCACAGTTATTAACTGAGAGCTTACTGTGCCAATGACCATTTTTACATGCGTATATCGTGTGGCAGATACAAAGATACAATATGCCCTGAGAAGTCGAGAAAATTTCCAACCCGAAAAGATCCTCGACCGGTGGGATTCGAACCCACGACCCTCAGCTTAGTCTTGCTGAATAGCTGCGCGTTTACCGCTACGGCTATCTGGGCCCCGTAAACAAGTATCAACAATACTTGGATCAACAGTGGAACACTTGGATCATTTAAAAATGAAGTGAATCAGTCTTGAGTCACTTAAACATGGAGTGAATCTGACGTGATTTAGGGTAGAAGCACCGGTTTTGGTCATACGCCAGTTGTAGCCATAGGGGATTATACATCGTTTTACATAGCCAATCAGCATGAAACCTTTTGTGTTCAGTAGATCACATTCATATGATAGAGCTACATTCATAAACACGTCCAAATTGATTCAAAACATAAGAAAAACAATTCATTATCCTTATAATTTTAACTCCCATACACCTAATTATGCCAGGGCACTCCTAATTTGGCCACTCTTGTTTTTTTTTTTCTTTTTTTTTTTTTAAGGCGCTCCGTGCTTGTGGACACTACTGTGCCGGAATCATGTATCTTCCTTACCGATACAGTTATATTTTTAACTAATCTATATTTACATCTGCTTTCACTCTCTTCTGCTCTTTTGCTCTCACACCGAGCAGGTAGGAGACTGGGAGGGAGAAACCAATACAAAATTTATGTACGTCATAGTGAGCCGAGATTCTGCTGTCACGAACTGTCACTGTGAGCCCAGATCTTGAAGAATGGACAAACTTCATAAAAGCGCGTAATTGATCAAAACAAATTTTTGCATTCCAACAAAGTTGACAACAGCCGGTTGAAAATCAATTCCTGCAACACCCAAAAGCAATGCCACGATAGTACCTTTTAATTTGATCGAATATAAAGTAATGAAACACGCATCTTTTGACTGTTTTCCAATCATCATTAAAATTGAATGCACATAAAACTATGGCCTTTTTCCAAGTTTGTCCAGAAAGATCGAAAGTACACAATAAAAGAAAACTAGCGATTTTCCCCAAGCCTGCCTTGATTGTCGTTGGTAAGCGGGAGTTATCTTGCAATTTGGAAAAGTGTTGTGTCATATTTCGTGTGTAGTATCGGTGCCTCCCTCCCAGGTAGGAGAGTGCTCTGCTGTTGGTCCAATCGATTTCCATAAGCCATAGTCCATTGCTCTTGCGGTGGTTCATTTTGCCGTGTTCCTGAGTCGTTTGAGGCTAGCTGCCTGCGAAGTGGGTCAGTTTGTCTCAGTCACCATCTGATACTGACGAAGGATGGATGTGCTCCCCTATGCACGATCCTCCGTGTGGCGTCTTCTGGTGACTGGACGGGTTATTTTTTGGAGGGGCTGGGAATTGAATCCATGACCTTCCGCTTATGAAGCGAAAGCGTAACCTCAAGGCTACGGACCCCCCCCTAATTTGGCCACTCTTATGAGAAATCAATGCGATTGGCCAATTTAGGAACCGAAGTTAAATTTCTGGCTGAAACTGGTTCCGTTGGCCTATATTGACCAACAAGATTTTCAAAGCGAAAAAATGGTTTTAGCTTGCATTTGACATATTTGTAGTAAAAATACGGCTTTTCATTTAATTTTTATCGACATTTTCTCTTAGACTGGCCAAAACCGGTGCTTTTACACTATTTATTATGGAGATAACCAAACCTGAATCACATGCATATAAATAGGATCAGATATTAATCACTTAGATATGGAGTGAATCAACATGAATCACTTGAATATAAAGTCAATCAATCAATCACTTGGTTGGATGTGAAGAGTTTCTGACTTGAATAGTTTGAATCACTCGCACATGAAGGGGGGAGGGACGTTTCGCATAAAGACGTTTCGCATAAGGACGATTCGCATAATTTTATTGATGGACGTTTCGCATAATTCACATTTGGCATAAAGGGAATTATATGCCTTCTTTAAAATACTACCTGTTCTTATATGAAACTGCTTTATGCGAAACGTCCATTATGCTAAACGTCCGTATGCGAAACGTCCTTATGCGAAACGTCTTTATGCGAAATGGGTCACCCCCCACATGAAGTAAAATATACCTGAATCCTTAAAAGATGCATCAGATCTGAAACACTTGAATATGTAATGGATCACACCTGAATCACTTGAACATGATATGGTTCTTACCGCAATCACTTCCCCTTCCAAAGGCCAAAGGCTTTCTGAAAAAGATTCTAAACATTCTATCTTATTAAATCTTGAGATTAAATAACAGTCAACCCTCCATAACTTGACGTTCCATATCTCGACAAAGAGTTGAAGAGCCAGAGTAAAAGTTAGTTTACGTGGCAACTTCGGAACCAGGGTTGTTAATGTTAATCAACGGTTAAGGCCGTTAACGTTAATTTCGACGTGGATCAACGTAAACGCCGTTGCATTGATTTTTGTTGCTGTTAGCGTCAATGTCAACGGGTTGCGTTGATTCAACGTCAACGGACAACACTAATTTTATCGTTGATCACATATTTCGCATGCAGCTGCTATAAAAATAAGTTGTTACTTCCATAAACACATCGTTTCTATGAAAACTTCGTATCCAAGGAAAATTTGCTGAACATCGAAGTTCACGGTAAAAAGAAGCAAGGTATTATACTCCGAAAAATGACATTTGGCAGTGACGTCATTGCTATCGCAAACTCGAACGAGTGCAAAAGAAAACAAGGCTTGCTCTCTTTTACTATCCTGTGAACCTCATGCTTGACGATAGGAATGACGACACATGTTTTGATTGAAAACCGTTGTTTACACATGGGAATAGCCTACCTTGTTGTGTCTACCGTGATCGAAGTTCACATGATGGAAAAATCTAATGCTTTGGTATCAATGTCCTCCATTCTTCCGAAGAGTGTGGTACGAATTACGTCTGTGATTTTACACCTGCCCTATCCTCAGTAAAAATATGTTGCTGAAGTCAAAATCCAGAGGTCAGTAGTAATCACATCCAGGATATAGTTCCGTCGTTACTACCACACTCAGGCAAATGGACTATTGATAAACATAGGAACCTCTTATGAAAATTCGCCACAAGAAATCGGATTGAAATTCATAAATTTGCCTTATGAAACCAGAATTTGAAAACAAAAAACATTTTCGCGGCAACCTGGAATCGAACCAAGAACCTTGCGATCGATTATCCCGAGCGTACGCCACACGCCTATCGACGCCATGATGTGGAGTGATGCTAAAACGATACATAAAGCGTTCGTATTGCAATAGGGCAAACGCTCCCTTAGTGGAGGTTTGGCATGTTTGGCATGTTTTGGCATGTTTCGCACTAATAAATGATTATGTAATATTTTTCTATGATGTACCATGCGAAAATGAAACAAGTAATAGTATAACAATCATGAAATTCAACCGTAAAACTATTTAAAACAATTATTTTGCTTAACATTTTTGCTCCTTTGCAGCTATAGTGGTGCATCAGTACCCATAGTGGAGGGTCCCATAAGAAATCAATGGTTTGCGCCACTAAAGGAACCATTCTTAAAACATACCTCCACTAAAGGAACAGTGTTCCTATTATTGGTGCAAGGCCTTTTGCAGGGAAATTTCAAATAAATTGTGATTTTTATGCATTTGAATGATAGAAGGATTGGAAATCTATCGGCTGATACGTTAAAATCATATATTTCATGATTTTATCGTCATGTTTTAGCAGTTTTCCCTTAGGTGCTCCACTAATGGTACATTTGCCCTAATCGTTCCACCTTTCATAAGGCAAAATGTATAAAATTCGATAGTCCAGTTCACTGCGTGCAGTGATGAAGCGGATCCTAGTGACCTCGCCCACCTGCCTGGCTGATCCATCCCGTCGCTCTACCGATACTTGTTGGAAGCGCTGGAAGCGAGAATAATTTTCCACTCTCCAGCAAAGAACTACTTCAGCTAGTCGAAAACATGTCGTCTAGCATATCAAGCAGGTTTTCAAGGTTACCAAACGAAGTAAGAATTTATGAAGTACCATGCTCTATCCGATTATTTCGATACTCCAGAGGCAATCCTAAATGAGGCAAAATTAAAACTGCAGATATGTTTTTAATAAGATGACTCTTATGGTTGTGTTCTTAATAAATCATATTTCTTGCTATATACCTCGACTTGTTTTACTCCCTGCATTTCCAATTTCACTCTGGTCCTGTGGTAATCCTAACTCGAACCTGCTGAAATTTGATATGATAATGTTCAGAGCACTTGCGGTCTTCGTCATCATTAACCACCGCTCGTGCTTTGAACAACTACGGGTAGTTTTTCCGGACTGCGACTAGGTAGGGTAACCAATATATTTTGGACCCCTATATATTTTGAACCTCCTGGGCCATTTTCCTGCAAATTTTCTAGTTTAAATTGAAAGACCAACTCAATTCGCATGCCATTTGGAAAGAAAGGACTATTCCGCACTTGCATCAACCGTTTGTACATAGAAAATGTGTTTATTTTATCTGAAACTAATTTAATTTAATTGGTTTATCCATGCAAACGTTACGACACGTTACACACAGAAATTGAAGCCGTCAGTAATTTTTCAAATATAAACAAAAACTTTTTTCAAATTCCTGAACTAATAGCGTAGAATTTTTTCGGTTTTCCATTGTTAAACGATTGATTACACTATGGGCAAGCATATTCTACAACCAGTGTCGTGGACATTGTCGCCAAACGATAAAAAATGCCGGGGGTCCAAAATATATACTTTGAGGGTCCAAAATGTATTGGTGTGTCCAAAATAATGGGAAACATTGCTTCACGATTCGAATATTTTCGACGTATTTTGGATCCAACATGATCGTATGGGCACTTTTATCTCGTAGAGGAAGTTTTTCTCTACATTTTGGCATGTTGTTTGACTTGGTTATGCTGTGCAATTAATTAATTGGGACAAAAAACTAAAATCACTTCCTTAGGGGGTCCAAAATACGACCGTTACCCTACTCAGTAGATCGGCTTTTGTTAACGTAAGAAATAACGAAGTCGTTAACGTTATCGTTAATCAACTGCTCAAAAAAATTAACGGAAAATTCGTTAATCGTTACAATTAACGTTAACGAATCAACGAAACGGCGTTAATCGTTGATTAACGTTAACAACCCTGCTCGGAACACACTCATAATGTGCTTTATAACGGGATCATCCCTCTAATTTCAAGTTCAAGATGCTTAATTTCCCATGCTTACTAGCACCACCAAGCGGGGGAATAACGAATCAAACTGTTTGACGTCCGGATTTCTTTGACTGCCTGAACAACTTTGTCGAAGACTTGAACTTTCTGTCTCATATGGATCACGAGATAGAACTTGCTTGAAATGCTCAATTTTACATGCAAGCTAGGTGGTAAGCGGCAAAATTTTGAACCAAATAGCCTATTTTCCGGATGTTCTTGACTTTCTGAGTAACTTTGCAGATGACTCGAACTTTTTATCTCAGGTGGATCATTAGATAGAACTGAAAATGCTCAATTTTACATGCTCACTAGTGCTATCTAGTGGCAAAATTGCGAACGTTATTCAATATTCAGCTGAGTGTTGCAATTCTTTTTCAAGTGAGTCCGACAAGTAGTGTAGCTATCTGGTTTTTAATTACTTTTTTTATTGTTCTGAAATTTCAAAAAGCCTGATGCTATCTAGTTTAATCTTAATCTTGGGTTTGCTTCATAGCAAATAAACCAATAATACCGAAATCATAAATATGTTTTGATCTATAAATTAAAGTTTTATACAACTGTTCATAAATTCAAACCCATATCATGTCTCTTTAAGCCCGAAAAATCAACAAAAAGACAAAATAAAAAATGCTCAACTCAAACTTACAACGAACTGCAACAAGGGCACTTGAAAATGTCTGGTCATCGAACCGAATTGGCAAAAGAGAGCCATCCGGGCTGCCAAAATTCAGCAAATAAAATGTCCAATTATCTTGCCCTTTCCACCATGCTGCTTCCAGCTAATGGTACTTACAGATTCGATATCTAGTTTCAAGCTCCCCCTCGTCCTCTGCCTGCCACTCTGCTGTGATCCAACCGAACCAGAACATCGCCAAATAAAATCTGCGTGCTTTAGTGATATTTTTCTCCGTTGGCATCCAGAGTACACGACCGGGAGAAATGCGAATACTTCCTCCCGTTTGTCAAGGGCAAGAGGTTTTTGCGACTATAAGAATATGAGAATGCTCCATAGAAAATTGAAAACTGCACCATGATAAATTAAACCATTTGTCATTACAATTTATATCATATTACATAAACATTCAACAATGCAAAGAAGAGGGACCTGGTGCAGGTATTAGAACACACGACTCTCACGCCGAGGGCCTGGGATCGAATCTCATCTCCAAGAAAGTCACTTATAACGTAATAGTTATAGTCCTTCGGAAAGGAAGTAAAGCCGTTGGTCCCGAGATGAACTAGCCTACACTCAGGCAAATGGACTATCGATAAACATAGGAACCCCTTATGAAAATTCGCCACAAGGAATCGGGTTGAAATTCATAAATTTGCCTTATGAAACCGAAATTTGAAAACAAAAATACTTTTCGCGGCAACCTGGAATCGAACCAAGGACCTTGCGATCGATAGGCTCGTGCGTACACCCCGCGCCTATCGACGCCTTGATGTGAAGTGATGCTAAAACGATACATAAAGCGTTCGTATTGTGATAATCGTTCCATCTTTAATAAGGCAAAATGTATGAATTTCGATGGTCCAGTTCGCTGCGTGTAGAGCATAAAATCTCGTTGATAAAGATAGAAAAAAAAACGAAATTGCACACGCAGCGAACTGGACTATCGAAATTCATACATTTTGCCTTATTAAAGATGGAACGATTATCAAAATACGAACGCTTTATGTATCGATCGCAAGATCCTTGGTTCGATTCCAGGTTGCCGCGAAAAGTATTTTTGTTTTCAAATTTCGGTTTCATAAGGCAAATTTATGAATTTCAACCCGATTCCTTGTGGCGAATTTTCATAAGGGGTTCCTATGTTTATCGATAGTCCATTTGCCTGAGTGCAAACATCAGTGGCAATTTTAATGGCAGTTTATAGCAAAACTAAGGTTGTAGTTAGGGCCTTCCTTAGCCGAGTGATTAGAATCCGCGGTTAGAAAGCAAAGTCATGCTGAAGGTGTCATGGGTTCGATTCCCGGTCGATCCAGGATCTTATCGTAATTGAAATTTCCTTGACTTCTCTGGGGATAGAGTGCCACACGATATACGGATGCAAAAATGGCAGCTTTGGCAAAGAAAGCTCTCAAATAATAGCTGTGGAAGTGCTCATTGAACAATATATATATATGAATCTATGACATTTGGTCGAATGACATTTAGTCGAATGACGTTTGGTCGAATGACATTTGGTCGAAAGTACATTTGGTCGAATGGACGTTTCGTCGAATGGACATTTGGTCGAAAATAATTTAATTGCCTCAGATGAATATGACATTTGGTCGAAAGGATTTTAAGTCGAAAAAATAGTCGAATAGGGATTTTTAGAATGATCTTACAGAGTGACATTCTGACGTTCATACACAGTAAGGCTGATACAAATATTAATATTCTTTTATGTCAACCCCCCCCTTCAAAAATCCGAGAATTATGCAGGGGAGAAAAAATAAGATTCATCATTTTTTGACATCAGTTAGGTTTTTTCAATTTTTAAAGTAAAAAAACAAGTAAAATAATAACCCAGAGGACGTTTAATAAAAGTTTAACAATTATCGTTAAAAATAAAAATTCAAAAAAAAAAAACTTTTTTTCAATTTTATTTTTTTGTGGTTCCCTATTTAACATTTATTTAACCCTATTTAACCTTTAACTATTGATGCAATTCATCAAAAACTTTTACTAAAAGTCGATAGTATCTTTATTCTTCGGATAAAATTGCATTATATGCAGACAATTCAAGGTGACCAATTTGTTCAATGCTCATCAGGACACTCCAAACTCTTACGCACGGTCGTGCGCTATAAATCTTGATACTTAAAAAAGATTCAAGCACTCACACTAGAAGTTGTTTTTTAATAGAGATCCACAGTTTAAGAATGATGGCATTTTGGAAGAATAATAAATTCAACAAAGTTTAATATTCCAATAACGATGAAAAAAATTGGAGGTTTCTTGCCAAAGAATGATGATATTTTGGAAGAATAAAAAATCAGCAGACCTTGATTACCTTCGCACTTTTTTCTGTCTTCCAGTCCAAAATTTACTACAGAATAAGAGCATTTACAAGAGTAATTCATCCCATATAGACACTTATAATAATAATAATGTAGATAGATTCTGACTTCTGAAAATAGTATGTTTGCCCAAAATAATCGTAAAGCCATCTATTGTGCAAACATTTTAGATTGATTTTATATCAATTGAACCAAAAGAACACTCGATTCCAAAATAATATTTTTTCGGAACAGTTCTAAAGCCATTCGACCAAATGTCCATTCGACCAAATGTCCCTTCGACCAAATGTACTTTCGACCAAATGTCATTCGACCAAACGTCATTCGACCAAACGTCATTCGACCAAATGTCTTTCGACCAAATGTCCTAAAGCCATTGGCGTAGGAACAGGGGGGGCCAGGGGGGCCTGGCCCCCTCCAGAATCATTCAGACCCCCCCCCAGAATTTTTTATGATAATAAAATAAATAAACAATTTAACACGGAGCAAAATTTTCTGAATTAATGTACATGACCTTTGTTATTGATAAAGATCTCTTCAGTAGTTACGTTATGTTATGTTGGACAACAGTAGTGAGAAAACCTTGATTATCTTACACAGCATCAGAGTGATTTCGGTTAAAGTTTAACCGTCTGGCTGTTTATGGAATAGTTATTTGATAGAACTAGCTTTTTGTAGTATGCGATAAACTCAATTTATCGACATCTCAGTTGCAAAAAATACCGTGGTACAAAAAAAGCATCAATATACACAAAATTCGTTTTTGCTGCACAATCCAAAAAATGCTGTTTCAGCATAAAGCAGCATATTCACTGAAATCTGATATCTCATGTTTTTGGAGGAAACTCTGCTCGAGGTGTCAAGGAGTTTTGTTTGATCCTTCGACCTTGACGCTTGCTCATGCGGGAGCAAGCGACGAGGGCAGGATCAAACATGTCGCGCGTTGGTCTAGTAAGTTAAAAAGTGGCGTGATCGGTAAGTTCGGTTAAAGTAAGTGAAAAAGTGCCGCGATCGGTTAGTTCTTTTTGACCCTTCGACGCTTGCTCCTGGGCAGTGCGTCAAGAAAGCCTGAGCAGTCGTCAGTTTTTTTTCCTTTTCGGGTCGGGTGCCTATTTTTTTCTGAGTGCTTTTAAATAGCCGAGCAAACGAATGAAGCTGAGAGTGGATTGTGGCTGCTCAGTCAAGGATAACGGATCAATTGGTGAGCTCGTTTCATGCTACTATTTCTAATCTATAAAATATGTATGACTGCACATTTAATCGTTACAATAGTGGGACGTAAATATGATTTTTCAACAAACTATGAATGGTTCGTAACTGTGAGTGTCGACATAAACTCTGATTCATTAATTATTTATGTTTAACAATTTTTTATTTTCAGAACACCCCTTTTTTACCTTTCTTTTTGTAATTAAAAAAAATTATGCACACTGAAGAAGATTATGGCCAATCCCAGCCGAACTTCTAGTTGATTCTTTGTGCATTTTCACTGACTTCGGTCAATCACGGAATAGCAACCATTGATATGTGTAGTCAGTCTAAGCTAAGCTAAGCTAAGAAACTCTGCTCGAGGTGTCAAGTGATGACGATTGCCCTTATGAGAATTCACTAAAGAAATTCATGCATTAACTTCAACTCGTAATGTAAAAAAAATATATATACAAAATTACTGGAACAATTTCTTAGACAATACCTAGCGGGAATTTTTGTCAAAAAATTAACCCAGTAGACACAAACTCGTATACGATGGCATATAAGAGTACAAAAGTGGAGGCGATATACGTACATGCGCCATAAGGCTGCATGCAAGATGTACGTATATCGCCTCCACATTTGCACTCTTATATCTCATCAAATACGATGGTGTGTTAACTGGGAAGCTTAACTTTCAAGGAATTTGGCTTAACTTTTCAAGGATGAATGGCAGTTTTCTTCAGATGAATGTCAGAAATTTATCCTGGTGTGAAAAAATGTAACTAAATCAACCATAGTGTTTTATTCCAGCAATAAATTCTTCCTTTGATTTTGAATCATTTTTTAAGTATCTTTGCATGAATAAACTTATTACTTAAACTATATTTTTCCATGAAAACTTATTGTTTCATTATTTTCAACAGATTTGTAGCAACAATTTTATTTTTTTCTATATTCCTTATAGAATTTTACTATAATCAAATTCCTAAATGAATATTGAAGGGTGGCCCAGAACTCATTTGTTAGGCACTCCGTGCACTTGGCCACTACTATGCCGAGTATCATTTACAGAATCTATTTATAGTTCTTATTGCTATTTCTCTCATACCGAGCAGGTAGAGGAGAGTGCTGTCGTTAGTTCAATCCATATCCATATCGAAGTTCATTGGTGTGCGGTGGTTCATTTTGCCATGTTTATGTTCGTGTGAGGCAACAGCCTACAAAGAGGGTCAGTGTGTCTCAGTCACCATCCGATACTGACGAAGGATGGATGTGTTCTTCCCCAATACAGGGTCCTTCGTGCGGCGTCTTCTGGTGGCAGGACGGAGTTTTTGTGTGGGAGGACTGGGAATCGAACCCATGACCTTCCGCTTGCGAAGCAAAAGCGTATCCTCGAGGCTACATGACCCCCCAATAACTCGTGTAAATCTCTTGGAAATTAGTCAAATAATATTGTGGGACTTGTTCATGCTTTATGTCTACTTTTCATCTCCATGTCTACCTTTTATTAGCAAATTGATTCCGGAAAATGTTCCTGGATTTCCCTAAAAAGTGTTACTTAATATTTCACTGAAATGTGAACCTCGGATTTTCTCCAAAAAATCATTGATTCTGTCAAATCTAATACTGAGATATTTCACTAAAAAGTTCTATTTGAAATTCTTTTGTGAATTTCTTTAAATAGTTTTCCCAAAAAATATATTATAAACTCGTCCGCGAAGTTCATCAAAAGCCCTAAAGAAATATTTCCAAAATACTTCACAAATTGCGTCAAAAATACGACTATAAGAATTGTTTTTAAAATGTCTCTTGCCTTCAAATCTTCAGAGGAAATTTGTTGAAAATCCCCAGGAAAACTATTGCTACCGAAATAAGCATAGCGGTAAAGTAATCTGTAGAGAAACATGTAGCAAAATAACTACGAAGAGAGAAAAGATTTGTTAAGATATTCCTAAAGAAATTTGTATTGATCTTCTTCAAAACACATGATAAGAAATAATTCTACCAATTATTCTTGGTTTGAATTTTTGTGCGGTACGAGGGCGGAATTTCTAAACTTCTAGAGGCCTTCTGGCAGAGTTCTAGAAAACCAGAAGTCAAGGAAGGATAGATCTCAAGGATAATTTGTTAAGAAAATTCTGGAACCTTCTTGAGATTTTTTTAAATTTTTAAATTTATTAGAGAGGTTTTAACTATCGTTTAATTTACCTCTAGGAAATTATTTCAAATTATTTTTCATTGTACCATTGCCCATCTATTATTCTACCTGTTTAAACATTTTGTTGCTTGTCCTTCCTGCGCATGACGCTTTGTGGAACTTCGTACAAAAATCATTCCATACTCCAAAAACAAATATTTCAAAGAATCTAAAAAAAATATTGCGGTTTTGAAAAAAATCTTAATTTATATATGTTTGGTTCCTGATTCCTGAAAGGCCATCAGGAATTCCTTAAAAAAAATCAAAGTAATGAAAAAATTGAATTCATTAAAATTTTTCATTACGAATTCTACCACAATACTTCTTTGGTAATGTTCTTAAAAAATACCGGCAATATTTTTGCGTTAAAAATCTACAGTACTACAAAATAATCGATAATAGACCCTTTAAAAAAGCTTGTTTGAAAATTCTAATGGTAGGAAAAATAAGTACTACATCAATATGGTTACCATAGTATCATAAAACTTCGGAGTTCATACAAAATAGTATCTTAGATTTTAGTTACAAATACTTTCATTAAAAATTCTGAAACTTGTTGACAATGTACAAGTTTCAGAAATTCTACGGTTCAATTCTTGAATTTTGCGACAGGAATTTATTATATTTTCTGAATTATATTTAAGCTTTCTAACCTTTTTTAATGTGTTTCTTAAGAAATCTGGTATGTAGTGATTCGTAGAGGGATTTTTAGAGCAATCCCTAAAAAATATTGAAATATTCCTGGAGCAGTTTTGATAAAACAAAAATAATGGTGGTGGATAAAATTTTTTAAATGTTCTTTATGGTAGAACTATTCCTAAAAAAGTATTGGAGTTATCTCTAGAGTATAAAAGAATACTTTATGGTACTTTTGTAGATTTTTTTGAGAAGTTCAAGAATAAAGTGCAACATTTTAGTAAATCTGGGGAAAAATTTCTTTAAAAAATTCTAAAGAGAATCGTTAGTGTGGTTTAAAGAAAAACATCTCTGTAAAATACTTAGATGAATCTCTGGTAAATTTTTCGGAATAAATCTTGGGGAAACAATAATATGATTCTCTACGAAATCCCTGAACACATTACTTGAGTTATCTTTGAGTATTTTCAAAGAAGAGTTTTTGAACGAACAGTTGAACATATTCCGATAGGAACTTTATAGGAATGCACATATTCTGTTACCATTCCTTAGTTGAGCATTTTTGAAAAAATAAAAAAATAAATAACTGTGGAGAAAAATACAAATAGATCTGCGGAGAAATTCTCTGAGAAATCATGAATATCATTTTCCCAATTGATTTTTTTTTAATTCCTAATGAAATTCTTGTGGAGTATTACGAGAAATCCTTAGTCACTCAATCATTTTTTTGCATTTTTTTGAAGAAATTCCCATAAGAATTCTCAGAGGAATCTCTTCAAAGCACATGGTTGAATACGTGAAAAGTTCGTGGAAGAATCACAAAGGACATTCTTCTTGTTGTGGATTACGAAAAGAATGAAACTTTTTCGTAGCGGAAATTTAAATTTACAAATATCAGTTACGTGCCGCTAAATTATACAAAATAACAAATAAATGAAATCAATACAAATCTGTTAAAATTTCAAATTTTGTAAAAATCGTGATTTTTGCGACCGACGTTACTTCTGTGTAACAAGTATTTGCTAGGCCCCCCTAGGCCCCCTCCAGAAAAAAATCCTAGCTACGCCAATGCCTAAAGCCATATATATATATATATAGAGCAGTTTCGATTTTTCTATGGAGAGTTTTCAATTTTTTATTGGTTCACGAAATAGGCTGAGCCTTTCAAGCCTAGGGCAGCTGAAACCATCAGTCCCATGTCCCAATCCGGCGGTTATGGGGAAGAACTTTTTATATATATTTCCAGCATTTGAATTGGCTTTCGCAAAAGTTTCGGGTCAGGTCGGGTCGAGTTTGGGCACTTTTTCTCGCGCCAAATATGTGCCAACGGCAAACCAATCGAACGCGAGATGGAAGCTGGCTGAGTGGAAATGCCGAAAGCAGAATTGGAAGTTAATTTGTGTAGCTTGGCAGGAAATAGGGACGATATTTTTGCAACTGTGAGTTGAGGAGGCTTCATGACTGAGTTGAGGTTTTTTTTTGGTTGGTCCCATGCTACTGGGATGGAAGATTAAATGGGACACCACCGGAAAGTTCACTTGAAAAGGCAAATGAGCGGGACATTTCACATTTTCTGTTTCCGTTATTCATAACTATTTTGTAAGGGCCAAAAACGATTTGAGAGCTCATACAATCGTATTCCACAAAACTACTCAATGAAACTCAATCGATTCCGAGGAACTTGCTCAATTCACAGAATACCATGTAAATGTCAAAAGAATAAAATATATATAGTTTTTTCAATTTCCTATAAACGCCATGTAATAATTTTTATTCAATTATGTTTCAATGTTACTAAACTACGAATACAGGCCTTAAGATTTTCTGGAATTTGCATGAAGGAGGGAGCGTAAGTTGGAATTCGGAGCATAAAAAGAGGGAGCGTAAGTTCGAATTTTGAGCGTAAAAAGAATAAGAGACGTGGAAATCTTAATATGTATTGCGAGTTGCTGAATCATATAATATGATCAGTCGTTTGGAAGGAGATTCTCTACCCCTGAAGTGGATTGCTCATAGGTCTAAGTACTTATGGGTCCACACTCCATTTTGGCCCTTCATACAACCGATTAGAGAGTATTTCATAGTCCAGCACCTTGATCTTGCTATTAAGAGGAACCGTACGACATGGCAAGTTGTTGTTGTTGTTGTTTGAGAGGGACTTTAACCCGAAGGTCATTCGTCCCTGACATGGCAAGTCCTGCACTGGTGGTGGCTTTATATCACATCACAAAAAGAATAAGAGGCGTAATACAGCTTTTCATTTTTTCTTGAGAAGTTTTGCGAAGAGGTAAGGTTAATCCGTGGTACTTCTCAAGAGCATCAATAGGGATGACGTAAACCATAGTCTGAAGGCATTTTGAAATCCAAGATGGCGACTTCCGGTTTGGGAAAATAACTTGAAACACACGAAATATGGGTATTTTTACAACGGGACCGATGGGTAGATGAAGGAAATCGATGTCCGACGCCATCTTGGATTCAAAATGGCGTCAAACATCGATTTCCGCCATCTACCCATCGGCCCCGTTCCAAAAATACCCATATGGGGATTTTTTTTTATTATCGTACAAATTGGGCCGAAGGGTCTCAGATTTTCATGAAACTTTTTCCACAGGCAGGGCTCATGGATATATGAGTAAAAAAAAATTGAGAAAAATTCTGGGTCGCCTATTTTTCCGGAAAACTCAGGTGGAAATTTTTTGATTTCCCTTGACACTACTTACTTTGAAAAATCATAACTCAAGAACGAAGCATCGTAGAAACAAAGTTTTTATATGAAAATTTAAGCAAATTTTCTCAAAAATCCAAAAAAAAATATGAACTGGAAAAAGTTTTCCACAAAATTTTCCACCGTTGGGAAAATTCGTAAAGAAAAGCCGGAAAAAACTATGCCCGAACTCGTGGAAAATTTTCAAAAAAATATTTTCGAGATGGTAATTTTATAAGCTTTAATCACTGGAATTTTTGGAATGCTTTTTTTTTCGTTTTTGAGTTATGGCCAATTTTGTGAAAAATGTGCAGATGTGCCATATAAGACTTTTCTTTGAAAAATCATAACTCAAGAACGAAGCATCGTAGAAACAAAGTTTTTATATGAAAATTTAAGCAAATTTTCTCACAATCCAAAAAAAATATGAACTGGAAAAAGTTTTCCACAAAATTTTCCACCGTTAGGGAAATTCATTAAAAAAAGCTGGAAAATCTATGCCCGAACTCGCGGAAAATTTTTATTAAAATATTTTTGAGAAGGAAACTTTATAAACTTCAATTCTAGTAACTTTTAGGATGTACTTATCTTTTGTTCCTGAGTTATGGTCAATTTTGTGAAAAATGACCATATTAGCTTTTTCTTTGAAAACCCATATTTCAATCGAAGCATCAGAAAAACAAGGTTTTTTTTATCAAAGCAATTGCAAATTTTCTAAAAGATCTGAAAGAAATGATATGGGATTGGTTTTAATGAAGTATAAGTCGGATTGGATTATATTTTTCATGAAACATTACACCGTTAAGCAAAGCTGAAAAAACTGTTTCTTTTCCATTCCAAGGGATTCTTTCTTTTCTATGGAACAAATATGATTCTTTTTATATTTTTCTTTAATTTTATTTATTCAATTATTCAGTACATAACTAACATTTTATCTTAAAACTATCTATTTTTTCAACCGGGAAGATTGCCTTTGGTTGCTACCACCTGAAGATTTTCGTTTCTTTGTAGTATTAAGAACAAAGCATGCTGTACTTTCTTGGTTTTCATGTGCATCTGAGAATTCACTCGCAAAAATGCTTCGTTCGTCTTTTGGAATAAATGAATGATATTTTTTTGTTCCAGGAATTGGAACAAGGTTAGAAAATCTCTCCTGAAGTAATTTTTCAGCCTCTGAATAGTCATTTTCAGTTGCATAGATGAATTCCCAATCTTTTTTAAATTGGTCTTTCACCTTTTGCGACTCAGCCCAGTCAAAAAATTGTTTAGCGTTATTATTTCCGCTGACTTTCTAATACTAGCATCTCTAGCCATTCGCTTAATATTGCCAACGATACCATCACATGGACCTTTTCCATGTGAGGTTGGGAAAAAGTGCCATTCTGCTCTAATTTTAAAATCATTTTCATGGTTGCATACATTTTTGAAATTTGATTTATTTTTGTGCTGCTCTCCGCAACCATCAGAAAGATAAATGATTTTTTCAAGCTCAGGAAATTTATTGTTCAATCTTGAAATTAGTTTTGTTTGAAAAGCATAAACTGATGTCGTGTTATGCTTTTTTATGTCAGCAATTACAACAAAATTTAAGACTTTGATAGGAGATTTGTCTTTGTAATAAATTACAAATGGATGTATTGTTACTTGAGGTCGTACCAAGTAATGGCTTTGAATGGAATCTTGTATCACGCACGAATAATTTTCCGCGAAATCCATCTGGCACATTATTTCTTTGTTTTCAACTTGTGATTCCTTTTTAGCTCTTATAAATTTATTTTGTTTATCTACTTTAAATTGATGCACAAGAAACTTCTCTGTGAGATTTTTCAAGTTTTCTATAAAATCATTTACATTTTCTGCCCATAACTGCATAACAGTCACATTCGAAATTTTTGACAAATTGGAGTTAAAACCATGGAGAGTCATGAAATGATAAATACTTTCGATCAACTTACTGAAATCTGTGAGATTGTTCTAGAAAATTCGAAAAAAAATACCAAGTTGTTTTGTCACATTGGTAATTATAACCGCATAACAGTCACATTGGGATTATAAATGAGCCTCATAATGTTAAAGCAGTGAAATTTCATACAGAATTATTTTCTGGCTATTCATCTAGTATGCGATATAAGTTGTACAAAATATCAGCCTCGAATAAGCACTTTTGAGTTCCTTGTAATTTTTGAAAATTTTAGTTTTCTCCAATACTGCCATAAAATGCGAACTTCTATTGCCATTTACTCAATGCCTACTTTTGTCGAATGTTACAAATATGCAGTTATGGGCAGTTTTCCTCTTTGTTGATAATTTCACAACGAGGCGAAATAATCCAAAAACAATACTTAACTTCTTCAACGTTGTTTTCATCTAAGCGATTGGCAACAAAATCTAATTTCTTTATTTTACAATCCTCACAGGACCTCAAGTAACAATCATCTGTACTATCTGGACATATCATTTGACTAGTCAAAAAGGTGTTAAGTTTTTTTTTCTGTATTATGAACTTCAAAGCAATTAGTTTTTTTTCAATGCATCAACCATGAATTTCATATTCTCATGTATCATGCAAACACAAACATTCATGGCCGATAAATCCTTTGTATAAACGATGTGAATGAGACAGATTCCTGTTCACTCTTACAGGTTTCCAAATATTTTTTTTTATTTTTTTTTATTAGTATCATTCCAAACATTACATTCATTTCTTATATCTACGTGTTCTGTGTTATTAGACAACACTATCATCCTAATTTGGTAAAACAAATTTAAGATTTTATTAACATTTTGTTAACAACATATAACATTTCATTTGCCGTAGCAGTTCTGATTTTTTACAGGTGAGTTGATTTCACCTGCTTATAAGAGAAAAAAAAAACGCTTTAAATATACTTAACCTAACTTTACCTAAACATATAACGCATTAATCGTGGCAATAGAAGATTGTAACGATTTTTGCCTGAAATTATTTATTATTTTATTTGACATTTGTTCCAATGTTTCAACATTGGATATTCTATGTAACTCATTGGTACTATACCAGGGAGGAAGCCTCAGAATCATTTTCAAAATTTTATTTTGAATTCTCTGCAGAGCTTTCTTCCTGGTATTACAACAGCTAGTCCATATTGGTACAGCATACAACATGGCTGGCCTAAAAATTTGTTTGAATATCAAAAGCTTGTTCTTAAGACAAGGTTTTATTTTTCTATTAATAAGGGGATAAAGACATTTTACATATTTATTACATTTGGCTTGAATGCCCTCAATGTGATTTTTGAAAGTTAAATTCTTATCAAGCATGAGCCCTAGATACTTAACTTGATCTGACCAATTTATTGGAATCCCTCTCATCGTGACAACATGTCTACTTGAAGGTTTCAAATAAAGAGCTTTTGGTTTATGTGGGAATATTATTAGTTGAGTTTTGGAAGCATTAGGAGAAATCTTCCATTTTTGCAAGTATGAAGAAAAAATATCCAAACTTTTTTGCAATCGACTACAGATGACACGCAGGCTTCGACCTTTGGCGGAGAGGCCTGTGTCATCCGCAAACAAGGATTTTTGACATCTCTGAGGTAACTCAGGTAAGTCAGATGTGAAAATATTGTACAATATTGGTCCCAAAATGCTGCCTTGAGGAACACCAGCTCTTACAGGAAGTCTTTCAGATCTGGAGTTCTGATAATTAACCTGAAGTGTACGATTTGACAGATAACTTTGAATTATTCTAACAATGTATGTTGGAAAATTAAAGTTTTTTAATTTTACAATCAAACCTTTATGCCAAACACTGTCGAATGCTTTTTCTATGTCTAGAAGAGCAAGACCAGTAGAATAGCCTTCAGATTTGTTGGAACGGATCAAATTTGTTACACGTAAAAGTCGATGAGTGGTCGAATGTCCATGGCGGAATCCGAACTGTTCATTGGCAAAAATTGAATTTTCGTTGATGTGGGCCATCATTCTGTTCAAAATGACCTTTTCAAAAAGTTTACTGATGGAGGAAAGCAAACTGATTGGACGATACCTAGAAGCTTCTGCAGGATTTTTGTCTGGTTTTAAAATTGGAACAACCTTAGCATTTTTTCATTTGTCAGGAAAATATGCTAATTGAAAACATTTGTTAAATATATCAACTAGAAATGATAAGCTACTTTCTGGAAGTTTCTTGATGAGGATGTAGGGAATTCCATCATCGCCAGGAGCTTTCATATTTTTGAATTTTTGAATAATAGTTCTCACTTCTTCCAAATCAGTCTCCCAGGTATTTTCGAAAACGTTCTCTTGATTGAGAATATTTTCGAACTCCTGAGTAACTTGATTTTCAATTGGACTAATAAGTCCTAAATTGAAATTGTGCGCACTTTCAAACTGCATAGCAAGTTTTTGAGCTTTTTCGCAATTAGTTAGTAATAATTTGTTTTCCTCTTTCAATGCCGGTATAGGCTTCTGAGGTTTTTTCAAGATTTTAGATTTATTCCAAAAGGGCTTAGAGCCAGGGTCCAATTGAGAAATTTTATTTTCAAAATTTTTGTTTCTTAATTGAGCAAAACGCTTTTTGATTTCTTTCTGCAAATCCTGCCATATAATTTTCATAGCAGGATCGCGAGTGCGTTGAAATTGCCTTCTCCTCACGTTTTTAAGACGGATCAAGAGTTTAAGATCATCGTCTATAATCACGGATTCAAATTTTACTTCACATTTTGGAATTGCAATGCTCCTGGCTTCAACAATGGAATTTGTTAAAGTTTCAAGAGCATTGTCAATATCAAGTTTAGTTTCTAAAGAAATGTTAACATCAAGATTAGAGTTAACATACGTTTCATATATATTCCAGTCGGCTCGTAAATAATTGAAAGTGGAGCTGATAGGATTGAGAATCGCTTCATGTGATATTTGAAATGTAACAGGGACATGATCAGAATCAAAATCAGCATGAGTAACTAATTGGCTACAAAAAAGACTAGAGTCGGTTAAGACCAAGTCAATCGTAGATGGATTTCTAGAAGAGGAAAAACATGTAGGGCTATCAGGGTATTGAATTGAGAAATATCCTGAAGAGCACTCATCAAATAAAATTCTGTCGTTGGAATTACTTTGAGAATTATTCCATGACCGATGTTTGGCATTAAAGTCACCAATGACAAAAAATTTTGACTTATTGCGAGTCAATTTTCGCAAGTCAGTTTGGAGCAGATTAACTTGTTGTCCAGAGCATTGAAAAGGCAAATAGGCAGCTATGAAAGTATATTTACCAAACTGTGTTTCAACAGAAACACCTAAAGTTTCAAAAACTTTAGTTTCAAATGATGAAAACAGTTGATGTTTTATACGCCTATGAATGATGATTGCAACTCCCCCACATGCCCCATCAAGTCGATCATTACGATAAACAAAAAAGTTAGGATCTCTTTTGAGTTTAGATCCAGGTTTTAAATACGTTTCGGTAATAACTGCTATATGCACGTTATTAACCGTAAGAAAATTAAACAGCTCGTCCTTTTTACCATTCAGAGAACGAGCATTCCAATTTAAAATATTTAAATTATTATTTGGATCCATTAGAAAAACGTAATCCAATAACAATTTGATTGGTAAATTTTACACCTACCTGGACTGCTTCAGTCATAGTGGTGGCTTTGAATATTGCATCAATCATTAGATTCAATTGTTCAGTTAGAAAATTAAAATCAGAGGCAGACATGTCATGTGATTTCCCATTAGAATTTCCGGTAGACGAAGAAGCGGAATTACCTGTGGCGGTAGGGTTTTTTCCATTTGATTTGAAACAAGTAGTATGGGTACCCATGGATCGAACAGGGGAGGAGTTCAAATTTCCTGCTACGATATCGGCAAAGGATTTACCGTGGGTAGATACATTCGAAATTGAAAGATTCGAACGACTACCCGACGGATTAAAATTTGTTTGTGAATGAGCATGATTATGATCTTCCTGATGGGTATGATTCATGATCAAGCGATCGATAACTGAAAAATGAGCATTGTTCGATACTCTACCAGGCAAATTGCGGAAACGACCGTTACTGTAACGGATATTATCTTTCATTTGCCTGGCACGAGCCTCAATGACTCTTTTGCGTGAAGGGCATTCCCAAAAGTTAGCTTTATGAGGGCCCTTGCAATTGGCGCATTCAAACTTTCTGGTATCTTCTTTCACAGGACAGACGTCCTTAGCGTGAGAAGAACTTCCGCAGCATTTAGCATCCTTGCGACAATTTTTTGTACCATGACCCCACTTTTGACACCGACGGCACTGAGTGGCGTTCTGGTAATTTCCTCCAGGTTTCTAGAAATGTTCCCATGTCACACGGACATCGAACAAAAGTTTTGCTTTTTCTAAAGTATTAATATTATTTAGATCTTTTTTGTTAAAGTGAACTAAATAATATTCTTGAGAAAGCCCTTTCCGAACAATGCCAGATTGGGATCTCTTTTAAATAATGATTACTTGGACTGGGGAAAATCCAAGAAAATCGTTTATTCCATTTTTAGTCTCTTCAGTAAGTCACTTGAGAGACATTTCAAGACAACTTTGAACATACGTTCAGTTTTGTCGTCATAATTAAAAAAAATGTGATTCTTCTCTTCAAGATGTTTGAGAAAAAGTTCGCGATCTTTAAGAGTTTCCGGCAAAACGCGACAGTCTCCTTTCTTTGCGATTTTAAAGGAAACCTTAATTCCCCTAATTGAGTTCAAGATCTCCTGCCTAAATCCCCCAAATTCGGAACAACTGACCACGATAGGCGGCACTCTTTGCTTCCTCACTTGAATCAAAGAGCCTGTGCTAGAGGCTGTTTCGATTTGGTGTTCGGAAAATTTGTCTAGAGCATTGAACTGATTGCTCATTTCGATACAATTATTCATTTCACCCTTGGAAGAAAGTTCACATTCCGGTGAAACGTCCTTTCTTCCATTCTTGCCACGTTTAGTGACAGTTTTAAAACCCACTTTTTTGGAAGGAAGTTGTGAATTCAGAGATTCACCCTTCCTTTTGTTTGTAAATGGTACCATGTTTAGTAAATAAACGAAAGAAGACGTGACCTTCGAGAGTTTTTTTCCCAAGACGTTGTCCAAGAAAAATACTGTCCCAGACAACCAGAAGTCGCATAACAGTTTACAAACAAAGTCGTTTATTTACACAAATTTCATCACACCCGCACAACATGGTGGATGATATCGTTTGATCGATGAGTTTCCTCGCATAAAACGCTATTTTATGAGTTCATATGTACATTTCATTTCGTCCCGTATACTCGTACAAAGTAAGTCGGATCAATCCGTAGAGCTGTCAAATCAATTTTGTTATCATAAATTAAGTCGCATATGAGTACAGACTAGTTCGCAATAAAATTTACACACTCGCATTACATGTTAGTTTTCATCATATAAAATATAGGGTAACTCGGTATAATATGCCCCCCCTTAAGCAAAACTGGATATATTTCGGTCAAAAGCACTATCTCTAATGAAAAAAGCACTTCAATAGGACCATTATCTTACTAGTTGTTAAACAAATGTAAGCTTTTTCGCAACATCTATTTAATTATCTGAAAATAACATCTTATTTACAATCATTTGAATCACGCACTTCAAAAAGAGCCTGGGCAATATGCCCCAGTATCAGTATAATATGCCCCACAACAAACGGATAGTACGCCCCATGACAAATGGACAGTATGCCCCACAACAAAGGGGTTATATGCCCCAGGACTGTCAGCTGCTTATGCACGCTGAAAAACTGCTAAAAAGCTTGCTCGGGAATAGATGGCATCAAGAGTGGGGCATATCATCCGACCCGTGATGGGGCATATTGCCCAGGGATGAGAAGTTGTTGGAAAACGAATATTTCAGTGAATTTCCACTCCTTTTGGTCATTCTAACTAATGATATTCGTTCATTAGTTCAAGAGCCAACGTTTTACAATTGGTTGCTTTGATGTTGTGGTATTTGACTCAAAAAATGCTTAAAAACACTGCGTGAAAAATTACATCGAAATTCGACTTTTGATACTTTTTGCATTATCTGGCGTAACCAAGTCAAAGAACATTCCAAAATGTAGAGAAAAACTTCCTCTAGGAGATAAAACGGTCATGTAGGATCCAAAAAACGTCTAAAATAATGGAATTGTGAAGCACTGTTTTGCATTTGTTAGCACCACTGTGCAAACAAATCAACACCCCTGTGGAAAACATTCGCGACTAGATGACATATGTCAATTTTATGTCAGAAAAAGAATGATACAAGAAGATACATGAGAGTAAAAAGCCAATCGGATTGATAAAGTTAAATCTATATAGTTTTTCCAACTTATTATAGTTTTGTGAAACAATTAACTTTGAGGAGAATCGGTAAGATTGCTTATTAAAAGTAAATGAAATTTGATTGTATTTGATTATATTATGTAGCATAAAACCAGTGGCAAACCTACGATGATTAGCACGTTCAAGAAGCGGGCAAGAAATTACAAAAATTGTAAGTCTATTATCGAAATAACTTTTAAATGATGAATTCAAATATTTTTTAGTTTGAGCTGTACTTAACGAGCTGCTACAAAAATTACGTTCTTTCATCAAATCTCCGAACAGCATTATTTTGGACACACCAATACATTTTGGACCCTCATGGTATATATTTTGGACCCCGGCATTTTTAGTCGTTTGGCGACAAAGTTCACGACGCCGCGCACCGGTTGTATAATATGCTTGCCCATAATCTAATCAATCGATTGACAATGGAATACCGAAGATGTTATACGCTTTTAGTTCAGTAATTTGAAAAAAAGTTTTTGTTCACATTTGTAAAATTTCTGACGGCTTCAATTTCTGTGTGTAACGTGTTGTAACGGTTGCATGGATGATTTTAACCGGATCAATTTCAGATAAAATAAACACATTTTCTATGCACAAATTGTTGATGCAAGTGTGGAATAGTCCTATTTTTCCCAATGGCATGCAAATTGAGTTGATCTTTCGATTTAAACTGGGGAATTTGCAGGAAAATGGCCCAGGGGGTCCAAAATATATTGGTTACTCTACTTGAATTTAAAAAAATGCTGATGTCTGAAATAAACAAAATCTTCCAAGAGAATGGGTCAGATATGTAAATTGTCAAATAAATTCTGAACGCTTTTATTTTCAAAAAGAAAAAGAAAAAGATGTATAATCGATTCCACTTTACTGGTATATATCCCCCGGATTAACCGCGAAGTGATTGCAGTCGAGCTGACACGTAATTTAAATCTAGGAAAAGAGAGAGAGATAGAGTGCCTTTATGTGCAACCACGTACGCCAATTGCAAACAAGTTTAAATTTCATCACACCAACTAGAAATATCGTCAACGGCACCGACGCCGGAAGCGACGCCTTCACTTCGCATTGGAACTTATTTCCATACACGCAATAGGGTGGGACATGTTGATCGTTTATCTCAGATAAAAACTATTATGATCCCATTGCCATTAAATGAGGTATAACATTATGGTTGCATACAAATTTCTCTACCATATTTAATTTATCAATTATTTCTCCTAACCACTTCAAGCTGGTTACGTAATCCATAACAGGCCCTATTCGCTGACAAAACACGTCTGTCACCTGTTTCAACTGTTCAACTTCAAATACAAATCCCCACCTTCAAATACAATTTCAAACATAACCCAAACACCATTTCAGCACAATCACTGCTAGACCTACCACTATCTCTATCCGCAATCATGTAGCGGACTTTGGGGCAAGTGTGCCACCCCTGCTTTTTATAAAAACTATAATATATATTTTCTCTTTGAGATTAACAATATGTTCCCTTATAGTTCACAATACAGTGATCAAAATATGATGAAAATTGCTCCATTTTTCACGTATTCGCATCGACTTGTGCAAAGACAATCAAATTTGAGTGATTTTTTTTATAAGATTTCGTTGTTTCTATATAGCATTGTGAAAGATAAATTAATAACAGATTTTTCTAACGTACTTCTTCTTCTTCTTCTTCTTCTTTCTGGCGTTACGTCCCAACTGGGACAAAGCCTGCTTCTCAGATCAGTGTTCTTATGAGCACTTCCACAGTTATTAACTGGGAGCTTTCTATGCCAATTGATAATTTTTGCATGTGTATATCGTGTGGCAGGTACGATGATACTTTATGCCCTGGGAAGTCGAGAAAATTTCCTTTACGAAAAGATCCTCGACCAGCGGGATTCGAACCCACGACCCTCAGCATGGTCATACTGAATAGCTGCGCGTTTACCGCTACGGCTATCTGGGCATTTTTTCTATCGTACTGTACATCGTGAAACTATTCAAATGTGTAAGTTATTGTGGCATTTGAACGAAAACAGTATTTTACAGTATTTTACAGTATTTTACATACGAAATCCAGTTTGGTTCAGAGTTGCACAGTATCAGTCATATCAGCTGATGGCTGATGGACTAAAACTATCAATATCAGTTGCGAACTATAAATATCACTTTGATCTGACAACCAACTGCGGTGATGCGACATCGCGCTCTAGATCACAATCACTGCATAATGAGTGATCACGTGGTAATTAACCACACTATCAATGTTTTTCAGCGACCAGCACTATGAAGAATATCGTACTGATCAATTGCCATTTTATTTGCTTATTTTAAGACTAAACTTGACCCATCAGTGATAGCCATAGTCTATCGCCATCAATGCATTGGTGATGGAGTAGACAGCATGATGTTGATGTGATATGGAATGATCCGAATTGTATCGTAGTCGGCCTGTACAATTCAGCAAATTTCAAGCGTTGATGGTGATAGCAAGCAACTCTGGTTTGATTGAAATGTATACTAATTGGGGCAAGTGTGCCACCTATTTGGTAAACAAAAATTGTTGGAGTGAAATTTATAAAAATGTAAACATCATCAACAAAATCATAATAATAAACCAAAATGAGGCACCAGAAGTAGTTTATGAAGTATAGTAGGGGAACAACTGACTTTTTTGCCCCGAAGGTGATTTTTTCTCAAAACATTCAATAATTATATGTTTTTCGGCTTATTAAGTACCGTTTTACACTGCCCATAACTGCAAAACAGTCACATTCGACATTTTTGACAAATTGGAGTTAATACCATGGAGAGTCATCAAATGATAAATACTTTCGATCAACTTACTGAAATCTCTGAGATTGTTCTAGAAAATTCGAAAAAATACCAAGTTGTTTTGTCACATTGGTAATTATAACCGCATAACAGTCACATTGAGATTATAAATGAGTTTCGTGATGTAATAGCAATGAAATTGCTATCAGAATTATTTTCTGACAATTCACCCAGTATGCGATATGAGTTGTACAAAATATCAGCGTCAAATAAGCACTTTTGTGTTCCTGGTAATTTGGAAATTTTGGTTTCCTCCCATACTGCCATAAATTGCAAACTTTGTATTCCATTTACTCAATGCCTACTTTTGTCGAATGTTACAAATATGCAGTTATGGGCAGTACATATCTACATAAATATTTTACCATTATTTAGTGCTGATCTAGATTAATATTATACATTTTCGCCGTAATATAAGGGTAATACATATGTTGTATTGAATGGAGACAAAAATAACCATTTTAGTTATTCGAATTGAGTAATAGGGAGTTACGCATGTTTTGAACCTTGTTATAAAGCATCCGCTTATTATGGTAAACTTAAAATTATTTTTTAAACTATCGATTAGATTCTGCTTTGTAAGTAATATTAATAGGAAATAAAGAAAATTTCATTATAAGTAGAATTACATGCGATGTTCATTCGGTGGCCGTCTTGCCCCATATGGGTGGCACACTTGCCCCATAGTGTCGAAAAATAGGTTATTTTGGATGATATTTGAGAAGCTGCTAAACTAACAATTTAAAAAATTTTCTTGTTAAATGGCACAATGGTTATGAAAAGATGTGAAACTAACATCATGAGGCTAAATTGGTGGATTTTATAAGCTTTAGGCAAAGATAGAGAACATTTTGCTTAAAGTGGCACACTTGCCCCAAATTCCGCTACTTTGATTTTGTTTTCTGTTAAAGTAATGGTCAAGCCTTTCATCACTGTCTCTCTTCTGTGGCCCGAAGGTCATTGTTTTCTCCCTACTAGCATACGGTTTCTGACGAAAATTTTCATGTCTGTCACTCCCTCTTCATCGAACCAGCCGTTTCTTCTTCGTCGTTGATGCGGGCTAACGCGCCCAAATTCTAGTTTTTCTTTTGTCTTTTACTCACCCTAACAAGCATCTTACTTAATAGTAGGAAAACCGGGATGTTCGGATCATTCCGTGTGACAGTGAAACCATAAATAGTGGGATATGTAGAAACCACGGTTTATTACCGTCTGAAAGCACTCGGGGCGCAGCAGTACGTGACGCAATCAGTGCGGTAAAGGGGCAATTTTTGGAGAAGTGCAGTTTGCAGCAGCGCCACATGTTGGCCGGAGAAGGAACGATTGGTAAGGGGGGATAGGGAGCCATACGGAAAACACTGGTTCTCGCGAAACACAATTACAATTTTCCTTCTTTGGTTAACCGGGAACATATGTTACTCAATCCGAATAAAGCCAAACCCGGGATGCCGAGAGGCAATAAACCCACACTGTGGTTTCGATGCAAAAATGTGTTCCGCGCTGTCTGCTTGTTATTGTGAAAAGTTGGTTTTATTTGCTGAACAAATAATTGCTTATTGCCTAACAGTTTCTTGCTAGTTATGATAACCAATTAGAATGATTATTTTCGCTCCAAAGATATTGTGAAAATAACAAGAAAGCAAATATTGCAATCATTTGCAACTTTTGAATCACGTTTTCGTTGCATTTGCTGTGTATCAGTCGGGAAAAGTTGAAATTGTGAACCGTTTCTCGATGCGAAACGCTAATGAATGTTATTTTCAGAATTTATAGAAAACTTGCCATCGAGAGCTATGCGGATTTCCTGGATTTCCACCAGTGATGCATTTGAACGCGTTCAGTTCGCGTTCCAGTTCAATTTGTTGAACGGAGTGATCAAGTAGGCTTGCTCATTGTTCAGTTCAAAAATTTGAACTCTAGTGAGCAGAAAATTGAACGCAGATTGTTCTTATAGAATTCACGTCATCTTACAGTGCTAAAGTTGTTTAAAAGATGCTCAAAGCAAGACATAATATGTTTATTTATATCTAAATTGGTTTTAGTATTGATTCAGGAAATCTTTTCCTGATAAAAACCTTAAATCTATGCTTTCATTACCATTGTAGTGCATTGCGATTTGAACGGGGCGTTCGAGAGCAGCAGTGGGCTCCGGCTCGGGAGTTCACTGTCTACTGCGTTCTCGAGCAAAATATGAACTTGCTCCGTTCAGTTTTGGCTCGCGTTCAGTTCAAAATGCATCACTGATTTCCACAAAGACACCTTCCTTGCTAGACTGATTACTCATAGACAGAGGGGTACAAATAAAATAAGGTGTTGATACATTTTGAGCATATCTCCGTTCGGACGACATTGGGCAATTGGTAAAGTTTATTTCGATAAATGCAGGGAAAGTGAGGGTAGAGTGGACACCATTCGATCAGAGAGAGCTGAGCAATTTGCTAGAAAATATATTTTGAATTTAATTTACTTCATTTAATTTGAATTTAATTACACATTTTTCTTAGCGTACTAGCTGTCTAGACCAACCTAATTTATTTTTCGACTACCAATTATATTTGTGGTTATCATTTTGTTTAAGAATGTGTTGCTTTATTCTCGTCAGTAAGTAACAAAAGGGACTTTCCTTAGCAGAGTGATTAGATGTCGAAGGTTCGATTCCCGGTCGTTCTAGGATCTTTCCGTGATGCAAAATTTCCATGACTTCCCTGGACATAGAGTATCATCGTACCTGCCACACGATATACGAATGTGCTCCTGTACTTCCCTTGCTCTCTTCATACTGCATTTGGGGATGGCGTCACGCCAGGACCATGTTTCTACAGCCGCTTCTGTGATTACTACGCTTTGTTGCTCTGCTAATCCACTGATTATCGAGCTCTACAGGTTGGACCAGTTGGATGCCGAGGTCGGTCCAGCGATTCCGGTTCACTGGCGCCCCGACTACCCAAAACCGGTGGTTTGTCACGATCGCTACACGGCATAGTCCCAGACGGAGGAGCTAGCCTACTCCAGTGGAGAACTTCAGACGTAGGAATATCTCTCAAAACCGTTAACGTAAAGCGTTTGTTCCCGCTTCACTGCTGCTGACCGGTGAATTGCCGAGGTCGATCCAGCGACTCCGGTTGGAGGATGGCTTCCGGTTTACTGGTGCCCTGACGACTTAAGTCGGTGGCGCGCTGCGGACTACTCAGAATAGTCCCCGACGGTGGATCTATCCTACTCCGACAAAGATTTCCCGAACTGATGCTTTCCGGGCAGATGCTGAAGTCGGTCCTGCGTTTCCGATAGAGGGAAACTTCTGGTTCACAGGCGCTCCGACGACCATTTATCTTTGCTAGGCCATTTATGATTGCTAGGCGTAGCCCTGTAGCCAACTTCAACGCGATGTTATTCGGTTAAGTATTGGGCTCGGTGATGCATTTCTGGTTGGAGGATGACTTCCGGTTTGCAGGCGCCTCGACGACTTATTACCGAAACTACGCTACGCCCGCTCTACTCGGTCTAGTCCCTGGCGGAGGATCTAACCTACTCCGATTGCGCCCGTTGGTCTCCTTCGTATGCTCGCTTCAACAAACTGACTAGTCGAGTGACGAGGTCGGTTCGACGATTCCGGCTTCTCCTCAGGCATCTTCGTTGTAACAGAGACATCAACTGGACGATTGTCGTGTTTACCGCGTCCCATTTTCTTCGTCAGCACACATTCGTTGGACAATTGTGCATATTAACGTCATTGCCGACGACGGATCTCTTCTCGGCTCATGCTCGAAGCGTGGACATTCGAAAACCACGTGCTCATGGGTTTCATCAACATCGTCGCACCCGGTGCATAACAGAGATCTTGCGTTTCCAAACCACTTCAGGTATTTCCTGAAGCAGCCATGTCCAGACAAAAACTGCTTCAAGTAGAAATTCACTTCTCCGTGTTATCTGTTCACCCACATCGACAGGTACGGAATAAGTTGGTGGGTCCATCTACCGTTCTCAGCGCTATCCCACTGCTGTTGCCTTTTCCCTATAGTTTCTTTTCTTGTTTTTTTTCCCGAATTCGACACACGCATGGCCATCAGTCTGAACGTACTGTTTAGCCAGGAGCGGTTTCTCTTTGTCTGCAGGGCTGTTACCCACACGGGGCTAGCGTGTCTAAGTATCGATGTAGCCAATGTCACCAGTAATCGCTTCTTGCTGCTGCTGATCGCTGAATTGTTGGGCATGATTCGGGATAGAACTGATATCGTCTTCATAGCTTTCACGATCATTTGGTGGATCGATTGTGCGATATTTGCCAGAAAACCATTCGCCAGAAAACTATTCGCCAGAATGACATCTGCCAGAAAACCATTCGCCAGAATGTATCATTTACCAGAAAACCATTTGCCAGAATGTACCATTCGCCAGAAAGTACCATTCCCCAGAATTATTTTTCTTGTCGATTTTGATCATGAAACATCTCGGAATCCAAGGATGGCCGTCACAATATTTGACTTGGGCCACTTTTCACATGTTCAAAAGCACTAAATTGAACAAATAGTACGGTAACTATCTCGTTCTTCTCATTTTAAGCTTTCTGCTAGTGCACAAAGCGAAGACAATATAACACTGTTATTCTACATCTCTCACGAGATTTTTGGCTATGAGGTTTTGATACAATATTCTAAGCTGTTTAACCTAGTTTTAAGAAATTTCATTTCCTGTCACCGCGAGCTGTTCTTCTTCAGAATATTGTATTATACAGAATTTCTCGTGCAACTACCAGATATTTTTTGTTTGTCAATTGACAATTTATTGGGGGTGTGCTACTTTCTCCCGAATATCGATACCCCGAATGTCGTTTCCCTGAATACCCCGTTTTCTCAAGTGGCCTATTTCCTCGAAAATGTTTTGGCACTCATAATTATCAGTACTTATTGATTATTTCAGGGTGATGAACGGTTCATATGAAATACACCCTTCTTTTTTGATCAGCGGTTCTTTAAAGTTTCTCCGAACTCAGCATTTTTTCTTGTTTTCTTTATCGTTCTTTCTAGTTCACCACTCTGTCTCTGAAGATTGTTTCTTATCCATTTTGAATTGCATCTATTTTGGGGCCGTCCATGAATCACGTGTTCGTTCAAGAGGGAGTCGAAGTGGGTGGTTCTATCATAATACCACGATCCATACAAATTTTGGGTCATTCGGGATAATGGATTGCAGGAAAAAGTGTCATTCGGGTGTCTGGCGTTCGGGGAAATGATATTCGAGGGAACAACATTCGGGTAAAAATAGACCAAAAGGTTTTTAGTAATAATGATCACCTAAATTTCAGTACATGAAAAAGTATTCAAAAAAGAGTATTTGGCTACCGCTACTTGACATGGTTTTTGGCAACTAAGAATTCTCCATTCTCCATACATAGGATGTTCTTATTAATTTTACAACTGTCTTATTTGTCCTCCTCCTGAAAAATGTTATAGTAAATGTAAATTTGGTTTGCGAGAGGAGGCATTCATTACTTCATCGAATTAACAGCATAAATAGTTGCAACGTATATCGAAATCTTGTAAATATCCAATAAACTAGCCCTTAAGAAGCAACAAAACTTTTAAGAACAGCTTATGATGAAAAGAAGGGAGCAATACTTGTGAAATATTCCAACCCATAATTCCCTGCAAAACTTAATAATATTTAAAAAAAAATAATTGAAACTGAAAAAACAGAAAGATGGAATTTAATAATTTTAAAATAGCATAATCTCATGCTATAACATCTGTAGAACGATAGTTGCAACGTACAGTTAACTCTCCCTTACTCGATGTTGAAGGGACCATCGAGTAAGGGAGGTATCGAGATACAGAACACATATTTTTTTCAAATTTTAAACTTTATATTATTTTGACAAAATGCATTCAAAATAGTTATTTTCACGTGAAAAACAATACAATTTTACCACATTTATCTATGTGACACTTTATTAGCGATCAGCAAAAATTAAAAATTTTAGCACCCAGAAATTGGCAGTAAATCTTAATTTTACTATCAATTTAATCATAATAATCAAATTCATGAAATTTATTAACGTTTGGAGGATATTTGGAACTTTTCATGAAAATATCGAGTTAGAGAGGTAAACTTACTTGGGAAACTGAAACAGATAGTAACGAGTTAGGGAACATCGAGTTAGAGGGGCATCGACTTACAGAGGTATTAAAGCATGCTAGAGTTAGGGGAAATATTGAGATACAGAATATCGAATAAGGGAGAGATGACTGTATATTGAAATCTCGTAAATATTAAATGAATTAGTCCATAAGAAGCAGCAAAACTTTGAAGAACAGCTTATGCTGAAAAGAAGGGTGAACGTCTTGTGAAGCCTTTCAAACCATAATGCCATTTTACAAGGACAACGTATATTAAAAAAAACCTACTATGCTATCAGTCATGCTAAGTATTGAACTTTACATCAATAAGCAGTATCTTTCATTCATAGTGAAGCAGCTTCTAATGAATGCAACTGTAATTCTATTGTATATTCTTTCTAGTTCCACGGTCCCCCAGTATTAAGTGTTGCTTTTTCAATTCATATTTATGAAACTTCAAATAAACATAGAAATTTTAAACATAATTGATATTGATTATTATAAATATTGATGTTGATCGTTGAACGCTCTAGAAATCGATATTTTCATAATATGTACCTAGCCCAACAATTAGAATATGGATATTCGAAGCTGGCTCACTAAGTCAATGGTAGATTGTGTCCAAGAGATCCTGTACTTGTTTGAGTATACTAACCAAAATAATCTCACACATTTTTTAAGGCTCTACAATTGCAAACTTGATTTACCTGAAAATAAAATAAAAAAAAATTCTAGGGGATAGTAAATTCTGGGGAATGGTACATTCTGGCGAATGGTACTTTCTGGCAAATGGTTTTCTGGCATATGGTACTTTCTGGCGAATGTCATTCTGGCGAATAGTTTTCTGGCGAATGGTTTTCTGGCAAATATCGCACAATCGGTGGATCTACCTTTCCGAAAGCCAAACTTCATGTCACAAAAGCCGTTTTCTTCCTCTGCGTATTTTTTTTGTTAACCTGTTTAGGAATACTCGTTCCCGCACTTTGCCAACTGTGTCAAACACACATATCGGTTTATATGCTGAAGGATCTCCAGGATCCAGGCTTGCCTGGTTTCGTCAGCAGCACCAGCTTTTGTCACTTCCAAATGTCGAGGATGTTATCCTCATTGATACATTTTTGCAGCACGATCCTGAACATATCCGGGTTTTCTTGGATTGCTGGTTTCAGAGCTATGTTGGGGATACCGTCTGGTCCCGGAGCCTTCCTGGTTTTAAGGCTTCCACCACCGCAATCAGCTCATCGTTCGTTACTTGGGCTTCTTCTTCATCGTTATCCTGAGCTCAGTACGGTGTGTACGGCAGGCTCGTCGGTTCGTGCCATGGGAATAGCGCTTCAATGATAGCCATCATCTTCTTCGGACATCTATGTGGTGGAACAGCTGGGCCCCTTTTCGCCATTGCAACTCTGTAGACGTTACCCCACCTTCAACGAACTCGCCTTGTTAAACTGCGACGTTTTCCACCTCCGCTCCTTTGATAGAGTCGCACGCGCTTTCAACTGTCGTCCGCTACCAATATTGTACCGAATTGCTTATTGGTCACTGTGCGTATACTCCTCACTCACTCGGCAGTTCAAACTTCCTGACAGCCCAGGACTACAGAAGGATTCGTCGATAACTGACTCTTGGCCTTCCCGACGGTATGTGCTGGTGGTACCATCGTTGGCAACATCTACGTTTAGCCTTGCTAAGACCTCCAGTAAACTGCTCCCTCTTGAGTTAGTGAAGCTACTGCCCCATTCTATGACCCACGCATTGGAATCGCCGGCTATGACGACTGGTCTACGATCTATGGGCCCTTCAGTCAGCTTGTCGAGCATTTCGTTGAACTGGTCAATGGACCATCGTTTGAGTGTGGAAAGCATATCTTCCCAACGTCCATATCGCTACTGATTTCGCGTTGTCTGCTATCCAGTTTCCATCGCCGGCCGGGACACGGTATGGCTCCGCTATGATAGCCACATCGCTTTTGTACTCCGCCACAGATTGCCTTAGCTAGTGTTGTGCTGTGTCACAGTGGTTGAGATTAGTTTGTATTACCTCCACTTTAGTTTGGTAGTAGTCACCTTTAACACTTCAGTCGTCGCGCTGTTGTATTTTGTACAACACCGCTGAAAAAACCTTTGAAGCTGCTGCTGCTGCTGTTCCTTCTGATCGCGCTGCTTTCGTCGATTTTAATTAGACTCTCTTACATTCTTCAGGATCCTCCCTCTAGACCGCTATCGTTTCCCGCCGTACGTAGTCGCTATTCATGATCCCATAGTTATTTACGCAAGCAGGGAGGCCATGCAAGGGTTGACACGATCCCTTATGAGAATTGCGTTCAGAGCCGAATCGACGAAGATCGGGGTTTGGTCATCAAGGCAGTTTCAAGAGACATGAACAACGTTGACCAAAAGAAGATTCGAGCGGAGCTTCGAAATCGCTACAACCTGGATGCCAATGCGGACTACAAAATGGCGCGGCGTGATGAGATTGCGAAAAGTATCCGGATCGCCTCTATCTGGTACATTTTCGCAAAGGCTCTGTCACGCTAAATGCCCTCCAGGCGGTCCAAACAATCGGATGCATCATCGTCAGATCGGAACCATATCGCGGAGGCCGCCGCGATGTTACCCAGTGTCAGCGGTGGACACGGCACCAGAAACTGTAACCTCCAATCACGCTGCGCCGAAAGCCATGGTATTGCTTTTTGCCTGATTATGCCTCCGGCGTTGGCATTCAAGTGTGCAAACTGTAGCAAAGCACACCAGGGCTTCGATCGTGGGTGCCCAAAACGTGAGACGTGAGCAAGCGCTTCTGCAAGCATTCCTCTCGATAAATCTGCCCGTTCATGGTGCTGGTTGTAACGAACGGCATGCTGTACCGTCCGCACTGACAGATCGACTGCCACAACAGGTACTTCTTCGCGAATTTGTCCGTCTTTCTATTCCGGAACTATTCCGGAACCTCCATGAGGGACGTAACGAGGTTTGGGTTATTCATAAAGTACTACCTTATCTTCCGCGCCTTCTCTGGGTATTCCATTTTCGGTTTTCGACCGCTATTAGCGCGCCGCTCGATGGTTTTCGTCTCCTGGAACATGTTCACAACGCGGGACACGGTGGAATGGTGGATTTCAAGCTTTTTTCCGATCCATCTGTGCGACTGACCAGGATTATCGATCACCGCGCCCAAAATATGATGGCGTAGCTTTTCTTGTTTCGAATGCATCTTGAAAACTACTTGACAGATCGCGATACAATTTTACACACATAAACGTTACACTCTAAATGAGTATTATCTAAAATTTCATTAAATTTTACCCACGCAATAAAAAGTTACACCCAAAACAATTTCTCGCATTTTTTTCGAGTCCAACCTAATTTAGCAATTACGAATTATACGGTCATCAATGCTTATGCTAACATTTTTTAATTTTTCCAATAACTTACAAGTTTGTGTTTGGAATATTTCTATTTTCAGTTGAGTAAAATTCAAGTTTCAGGTTAACTGGACCACTGGAGGCCGAAATCCAGATCTTCAAACTTGATCATTTTGTACGAAGAACTGCCAGTCTTGTACTGTGATTGTATTTTTTTTAATTGTGTTCCTGAATAAATCTTCAACTGATTCCAATTTTTTTAACTTGCTTATTCCATTTCAAACTGATTTCAAATCTTTTTATTTTATTTTATTTTATGTGTAATAAAATGACTAGATCTTTAACTGTCGTTTCTCGTTGCAATTTAGTATTATATCAGTTAAGGACATATAGGATGGAATCCCTATCATGGCAGAGAAAATGGCTTCCTCATACATACAAACATGTTTGCTGGCAGTTCACATTATTTCTCAAAATATTTCACTTACCCTTTTTTTGATCAGTCCCAAATTGCTAACAGGACATCAGAACACTATAATCTTACCATTTCCATAGTTATAGCAACTCAAAACTAGTTAAATTTCTCCAATCGTGCTCATTTTTAATACAAACGACGAACATTCCTACGTTTGATAAGGTAGTGTTACCGAGCATAAGATCTTTATTAAGTTTGCCGAGAATAAACGTATTAAAATAGTCCGTAAAAATTGTAACGTTCCAGAGTGTTATTTGTTATTAAAATACTATGTACAAAACATTTACCTAAACATTATTAAAATAATTAGCTAGGAATAAAATATGAGCATGCACACAGAATAAATTAAATAAAACCCAATTTCTTCAAAATGTAATATTAAGAACAAAGTTTGTAAAACACAATTAGTACACAACACAGAACACATTAAAAGCTGCTGGATGGTTGCGTTAGGAGGTATTGTCGCGAGTTTCATAAAGGACGGCTAAAAGGAGATGGAAAAAAGGAATATCACACAAAAGGGTAGGCTACTGGGTACATTGGACAGAAGACTCGCTCTCTTTCATACAGTGACCGCCAAAGAAAGAAGGTAGCTCTTAGCGCAAAAATCCAGAGATCCACCTCGAATATACTAGTTCGCCCATTAAGTCTCGGTGAAGTTAAAAAGTTTTAGTGGCGGTTTGTCCATTCAAATAAGCCGTTAAGTTTGCGAATCAGGTATGATGTTTAATGTCCATGTACATTTGCCCTATCATGTTTGCCCAGTAGCACCCGTAAATCTAACCTCCAAATGATGTCCCTTTGTGTGATTAGGACCCAATAACGCTTGACCTAAAAGCCTGGTCCGTGGACCGCAACCTACTCTGGTCCAGATCAGGGCTGTAAAGCGGGAAGGTCTACCAGATTGAACATCGGATCCCCTTCCAACGTCGGACGAGGTTATTCCCGACAGGAACCTCAGCCTTCTTCTTCTTCTTCTTCTTTCTGGCATTACGTCCCCACTGGGACAGAGCCTGCTTCTCAGCTTAGTGTTCTTGTGAGCACTTCCACAGTTATTAACTGAGAGCTTACTGTGCCAATGACCATTTATGCATGCGTATATCGTGTGGCAGGTACGAAGATACTCTATGCCCTGGGAAGTCGAGAACATTTCCAACCCGAAAAGATCCTCGACCGGTGGGATTCGAACCCACGACCCTCAGCTTGGTCTTGCTGAATAGCTGCGCGTTTACCGCTACGGCTATCTGGGCCCCTCAGCCTATAGTCCAGATTCAGGCCTTGTACCTCCACGCTGGATAGAACCCTAATGGATTACGGTTTACAAGCCCATTAGCACGTCCTCAAGCACCGCATTTGCCACCCTGACCAGTAGCAGCCGTATAGAAGCCGGCCGGCCAACCACCTGTACCCACACAAATCCACAGAAATATAGTGAGTAATTCTAATAAAGCTGTGTAAAACTAGTTTAGAGTGTTTTGCCATTTATTGAGCCTTGATTAGCCTCTCGTATAAAGCCGACCCTGCCGGCGAAAAGCTCATACTCTAGCTTACGGGTATTCGAACGCTAAAAAGGGGTCATCCGACTCCCAAGTAACAAACTTTTTGATGGCACATTTTGAAACATTTCGAGTGAAATCTTTTCCATACAAAGTAGAGTGTCCGGAATTTGAAGCTGTCCGGGATTCGAATCAAAGCGGTATATGCTAGCTGGTGGGGCCGAGCGCGACAGGGCTCGCCTAGGTAGCAGGGGATACGTTCGAGGTGGTCGACGAGTTCGTCTACCTTGGATCCTTGCTGATGGCTGACAATAACGTTAGCCGTGAAATACGGAGACGCATCATCAGTGGAAGTCGGGCCTACTATGGCCTCCACAAGAAGCTGCGATCAAAAAAGATTCACGCCCGCACCAAATGAACAATGTACAAAACGCTAATAAGGCCGGTAGTCCTCTACCTGCAAGCACTTAGAGTCTTCGAACGTCGGGTGCTTAGGACGATCTTCGGCGGTGTGTGGCGGCGAAGGATGAACCACGAGCTCGCCCAACTCTACGGCGAACCCAGTATCCAGAAGGTGGCCAAAGCTGGAAGGATACGATGGGCAGGGCATGTTGCAAGAATGCCGGACAACAACCCTGCAAAGATGGTGTTCGCTTCGGATCCGGTTGGTACAAGAAGGCGTGGAGCGCAGTGAGCTAGGTTGGCTGATCAAGTGCGTATCGATTTGGCGAGCGTGGGGCAGAACCGAGAATGGAGAGATGCGGCCCCGAACCGAGTATTGTGCCATGAAATTGTTGATTCATTGTTATCTGTCTAGATGTTAACTAAATAAATGAATAAAAATTATATCTGAGAGAAAAGTGTGCGCGCTGAATCAGGTTTTTAAGCAAACATAAAACTTTTCATGTCGTTTATCATGCTGAAAAGATATGGCAATGAAACTGTTACTAGGTCCGAATTGGACCGTATTCCCCTTATTAAATAAACGCTTATTGTAGTACCGTAATACGGGGAATCTTCGATAATGCGGATAACTAATCCACAACATACTAAACGAAATTTCTGTTAATCAGTTAAGCAAAACGAATTCAAAAGTAAAGAGAATTAGTATGACACTTCATGTCAAAGCTATTTTTGTTGGAATCAAGTGCATTTGAGGATTTATATGCAAATATTGAAGATTTATAAGATTTTAACATTTTTGCAACGCTTTCAAACAATCTGTTCATTGATCACTATTTGATGAAGTCATAATGAGTTCGTCACTTATCTTTTAAAGCCTTGTTGTAGTAGAACATGGATTCGGTCTCAAATGTTCCGTAATTTATTCAATCTTGTTCGATTTATACTCCATTATCAAAGTTACCCCAAAACAGAAAACTGACTATAGATTATACGAAAAATAATATATTCATTCAGAATAATTTTTTTTGGCAATCTATCAACTGCAATCAATAGTTAGGATACCAGTACTTGTTTTAAAAATATAATTAATAAATTATAAAAAACTATCAAAGTGAATATCGCTCTTCGCCACTTCTCGCGGAGATATTTTGCTTAAGCACACTTTCAAGACAAAGGAATCAATTGAAAGAGATTCATCTTGCCTACGTTTGCCTAAACATTAGTGTTCTGAAAACGTTGAGAGCCTCAAAATGTCTTATTTATACATTTTGTTCAATGAGAACTAAAAAATGTGACAATGTTTCAAAACACTATTTACGTCTAAAATAGTAAAATATTTAGAATGCGGAGTTTTTGCCATGATTTTTTTTTAATCTGGGCCACTGTGGATCACACACGACTTTCAGCTTGGTATTGCTGAATAGCAGTGCGTTTTTTCGAAACAGCTATTTGGGCCAAAAATTCTCATAAATTCGTAATTTTTAAACCATTTTCGAATCTTTTTGAACTTTCATGTTTTTTGAAAACAGTTTTAAAAAATCCGTTTTGCTACAAAATTGAACTTTGTTTGACAATAATTTTATGAAAATTTAATCGATTCCAAATCTTTTAATATGTTTCTGAAAATAATTTGAAAAGGTCTTACCAAAGATGTTTAACTTAATTAAAAAAAATATTTTACCATTTAATAAAATACATGCACTATATAACTCGGCGAAACACTGGGTTGGGAATTTTAATCGCAAAATCATGTATTTGATAGTTTCTGTTAAATAATAAACTGATTGTTTTATTGAGTATACCCCATTAGGCATAAAGATGTTAGGCATAAGTATGTTAGGCATAATGGACGTTAGGCATAAAGACACTAGGCATAATAGACATTAGGCATAAAGTACGGTAGGCATAATCGACATTTGGCATAAAACAACTTGCGTGTGTGTCATTTAAAACTCTTCTCATATCGAAAACTGTTCGGGTCCATTTACAAATTTCATTGCTTTGATGGGGATGGGTGGGTGTCTTCAAGATATAATAGCTCTTAAAAAATAGTTACAAATTACAAATAATAATAAATTCATATAAAAAGCGTTACGAGGGGGTGGGTAAATTGGTTGCTTATAAATTTGCTATTTCCGGTGTTATGAAATTTGACAAGGAATCCATTATCGCAAGATATGGAAGAAGATTGTTACCATGGTCATTCTAAAGTCCAGTTCAATCCATTTTTAATATTTGCGATGTCCAAGTGTTATTTATTTCTAGAGATGTATAGTTTGGTGAGTATATTGCATTATTTGTTATTATTCTTACAAATTTGCGTTAGTTCCAAAGAAGTGTAATCTTCCATTTAATTATTAGTCCTTATAATGCAAATGATTAACTTGAAGACAACAATCTATAGTCAAGTCAAAAATTAGTGTTATGTCACCTATCATATCATTATATCATATTCTAATAGTGTGACGCCAAGAAAAACGTTACATTTCGCACTCCGAGTCTGCTTATCAATTTAATGTGATGAAAACAGTTCCTTTGCCTCTTCTGCCAACAATTTTCGATGATTTTCAAGCAATTTTGATCAGCCCTATATGAAAGCATTGCCGAAAGCACCTTGAAAATGTTTGAAATTCGTCGAGTATGAAAAGTTAAATCAAATATTTACATCTACAATTCCAAAAACTATTAGAACAGCATATAATTCCAATGATTCTACTCCATTACCCCGAATGCCATTTCCCCGATTGCCATCACCCCGAATTCCATTACCCCGAATGTACTATTACCCCGAATTCCATCACCCCGAATGCTATTTCCCCGAATTCACAATTATCTTGACATGATGACATTGATGACATTTCCCCATGATTTTGGAATTCGGGGTAATGTCATTCGGGGTGATGGGTCATTCGGGATGATGGGTCGTTCGGGGTTTTGCAATTCGGGGTAATGGCGTTCGGGGTAATGGGATTCGGGGTAATGGGGTAGAATCAATTCCAATAACACTAAACATCATATTATTGGAAGAAGTCCTTTTCTTACAATCATTAAATTGACCGTTTAAGTATGAAGAATAGCCTATGATTCAATGAATGGAAAATGTATGATGGAAGTATTAAGAGCAATAGTGACATTAGTTTTTGAATAAGTATGACTAAAAAGTAAAGTTTGATTATAAAAGAAGAAACATTTTCTGATCAAAACATTAGCAGCTCAACTCCAATTATTTTGTCGACAGTATAACTATAAAGAACAGCCTTCAATTTAAAGATGGGATAATCTCTGATGAAAAATCTGCCAATAATATGTGTACAATCAAACTCAAAAGTTGAGCATCAGTTACAGCGTCGTTCATATTCTTGGCATTACGCCCCAACCCAAGCTCTTAGCTTAGTTTTCTAGGAGAACTTCTTCTTTTCTTGAATTCATTTTTAGGCATCCTAGGGTTGGATCGCTGTTATGCTATCGAAGATTCACAAAAATTAACATAAATTACGTTTCATCAACAAGCAGTTACCTCCCGTGCACAGGAGGACTTTTGTTAACGTAATTCTAAATTCGCGGAATGGTTATTCAATCTAATCATCTTCCAATATCCGAAACTTTCAATTGTTTCGAGGAAGAGTTAATTTTTTTTCTCCGGATCAAAACGAAATCTTCTGATGGTTTATTTTTTTGAATGCTATTCTTGCCAAATCTTAAGATGTATTATGCCCTTTTTTTAATTATGCCCTTTTTTATTGAGGTAATGGGAAACTCTTTTTTTTTAAATCAGTATTTGAAAAAACAGGGCAGTTTACTGGATCCATAGCTTTTGCTCATCGCGATCTAGAAATTTTTCATTCTGGGTTTTGTTTATCTTTGATCTGTCGAATTTCCTTGTCGCTTCTGATTCTTCAAATAACGATAAACTATTGCGTATATTCTCCTTTAGATGAAACGAGACAACAACATTTAAAGACGGCTAGACATTCTCAACACATCAGATTTGCTTTTTCACTTTAACAAAATTAGCTGTACAACTCACAATAGAAAACGTACGCTGACTCACAAAGGCTCTACAAAAATCATGGAAACTCACCGTGTTTCCTAGATATTTATCATCTAAAATTGCCGAACAACTGGACAATATCAATCGTCATCGGGGATTCCTGGTTTCAGATCCGGCGATAAAAATATTCCAAGGTTTTTACCATGGTCATCGATAAGCTCATATGAGCTTGTGCCTCGGCGAGACACAATAGTGCACGGAGTATAAGCTGGACCTAATTTCGCATTAAAGGCTTCCCCAGCTACCGATTGGGAAAAACTACGCTTATATACCTTTTGTCCCACCTGATATACTGGACCAGGTTTACGGAACCGAAGATTATAAGCCCTGGTACTCTTATCATGGGCTTTGGCTAAGTTTTTGTTTACTATTTCTTGGATTTGGTGATCAACTTTTAACTTTCTTCTTATTCTTTCAGTATCGGAGACATCAACCGTGTCGAGATCTCGACGATGTTCCGCTCCACAGGACACGATCTTATGACCGAACAAAATCATGTACGGGGTGAGACCGATAGATGAGTGTAAGCTGTTATTTAGTGTGTACTCTACCTCAGAAATTCTTGTATCCCATAAACGTTGGTCAGTTTTGACATATGTTCTGATACAAGCATTGATGCTCCGGTTCAAGCGTTCGACAGGGTTGACCTGGCTATGGTGCTGGGAATTCGTCCAATGATTCACTTGATATCGACCTAAAAAATCCTTAAACGAGTTGCTGAGAAAGCTCGTTGCATTGTCGCTTATCAAAATCTCTGGAACAGAGAAGCGATGGAACCATTGTTCCTCTAGAATTTTGATTACCAGGTCTGTGGAGATCTTTTTCACCGGGATCAACGCTGTCCACTTGGAGAATACATCCAGTAAAACTAAAAGGTGGGTATAGCCAGACTTTGAACGTGGCAGCGATTGAATGAAATCGATTGCCAACATTTGGAATGGCTTCGTTGCCAGCCGTTGATTTCCCATCACTGGATGCTGTGAAATCGAAGTGGGCTTACATTCTTTACAACTTCGGCAACGTTCCACATATTTCCGGATAGAGGTGGCCATCTTCGGCCAAAAATATCGTGTGCGAATCTTGTCGAGTAGTTTCTCGTAACCTATATGGAATCCCTCATCGTGCTCCTGGCTGATTATCTCTTCTCTCGATTTCTCTGGAACACAAAGTTTCCATTCGAAACGAAAATCGAGTACTTCGGTCTTGCTAGGTACAAATGTGTACAGCTTCCCTTCTTCCAGTTTGAAATCAAACGTGCTCATCCGGCGCAGTATGAACTTTTTCAAACAGAGAGGAGTACCATGCGTCTCCTTCGCTCAGCGTGGCGATCTCCATCGAACGCAAGAGCGCGTCCGGAATGACATTGTCTCTCCCTCTTCTATGGCGAATTTCAAAATCAAGTCCCTGTAGCTCGATGCTCCATCGGCTGAGGCGTGAGGAAGTGCGCCACTTCCCATTCTTGATATGGGTAAGTGCGGAAGCGTCGCCGGTTATAACGACAAACCGAGTGCCTTCAATATAAGGTCGAAATTTGTTGATTGCAGTTAGTACAGCAAGACCTTCCTTCTCGGAGGCTGCATATGCTTGATGTGCCGGAGAGAGTTTTTGCGAGAAGTATGCCACCACTTTCTCGCCACTCTCGTGCTGTTGTTTGAGGATCGCAGCAATAGCACTGTCACTCTCATCGGTTTGAACTTGGAAGGACAACTGGAAGTTTGGATTTGCGAGCACTGGTGCTGCGATTAAATTCTCCTTTAACTCAAGGAAAGCTTTCTTTGCGATCGTATTCCATACGATCGTTTTAGGCTTTTTTCTCAGGAGATTGGTAAGAGGTGCCGAAATCTCGCTGAATCTGGGAATAAAGCGTCGATAATAATTCGACATTCCCAAAAATCGACGCAAAGCACGTAGTGATGTTGGACGCTCATAATTAATTATTGCAGATACGCGATCGGGGTTTGGTCGCAAACCGTCGGATGATATTATATACCCGAGGTATGGCAACTCTCTCAGGCAAAATTTTGATTTGTCGAGGTTAATGGAGAGGTTGGTCAATCGTAATCGACGGTCCACTTCGATCAAGGACTGGAGGTGTGCTTCGAATGTGCTGCTTACCACGACGATGTCGTCGAGGTAAACAAACACACTCGGTTCCAGTTCACCGTACCCTAGAACTTCGTCCATTAGTCTTGCCAATGTGGCCTGACTGTTGACTAGGCCAAAGGGTAATCGGGTGAACTGGAACAGTCCTCTGCCCAACACCAAGAACGCCGTATATTTTCGTGAGCTAGGGTCAAGCGGAATTTGTAAGAAAGCTTTGGTTAAATCGATTGTTGTTAAATATCGACTCGACCCTAGCCTACTTAATATCCGATCTTGGTGTTGTCTTGCTCGTGATTGATTTTCTGTTGCATAGCAGGCGGTAATTTTTCGAATTCTTCTTTGAGTTCTATTTTGTGAGAAATGAGTGGAGTAACTCCGAGAACTTCTCCTTCAATTGCCACTTTGAAGAGTTGTTTTACTTGATCGAGCTCTAATTGTTGTTCCTCCGTTAGATGTTCCTGCTCATTCCCTCCTTCCTCTTCCCTAGTTTCCTCATTGCCTAAGCCTTCCCTTTCTATTTCTTCTCTCAACTCACAGTGATCGAACTGCACAGTGGGTTGAAGATTAAATACTCTTCAAAAATCAAACCCGAGTATCAATCTACGTTTGAGATTCGGTGTGATCAGAGCCGTAATGATTTTTGTCTCGTCATTAAAGGTTACTGGTAGGTGTACATAGCCTTCCACTTCTACTGGTGTACCCAAGACTGTTTTCAAGGACACATCCGTAGGAAAGATTTTTAATTTCAGCTCCTTCAAAAGTTTCTTGCATCCTATTCCTAGTACTGTCCGCTGAGCCCCACTATCGAGCAATCCGATAATTTCTTCCCCCATCACGTAAACTTTTGCAAACGGATGGTTATCCCCGTCTACCTTAACAAAAAGCTCGTTTACTTCCACTTCGGGGACGTAATCGTCATCCGAAAATGGTTCAAAACCGTTTTGCAATAAGTCTATGTAAAGCTGATCGTCTTTTGAAGGATTTAGAGTTAAAGCTTCAGCTTGCCTTCTCAAGCTGAATTCTGCTCGTTTTTTGGCAAAAAGGGCATTCCGGCGTTATGACGTCCAAGAAACCACATAGCCTACAAAATTTTTGTCTCTTTTCTGAGCAATCGCCGTAAAGGTGCCCATGTTTCCTGCAGTTGTAACACGTGCCTATCGGTGGGCGTACATATTTATCAGCTAAAGCTTTCAACGTTCCCTTAGACGACCCCTCAATCGGATTTCCCTTCCTCTCCTTCCTCTCCCCTTTCTCATTCTTTTGCTCCTCTTGCTTGTTATGCTCATTATCGGTCTTATTTTTTGGCTTACTCTTAAAAAAAGTTCGCGTATTCTCGGGTTGACTAAATGTTGATTTTGATTTCGCGTTGTTTGTGGCTGAGATCTCATTTAACTGGTGAGTTTTGGGACGATTTGAGCTTTCGCTCGATTTCTGGAACATATTCCAATTGATCTCATCTATGATTCGCCCATATTTCTTTAATTTGGATAGAGATTTTGCCCCTGCTCCAGTTAAAGCATTTTTATAGTCAAATCTCATATTTCGCCAGATGATTTCAAATTTACGGCGTTCCGAAATCGGCTTTGTCATCGACTGAAAAAGCTTCTGCATGTCATGCATATAATGGACAAATTTTTCACCGCGAGCCTGTCGACGACCAGTGGCTTGAATTTCGATTTGAAAATCTAAGTCGGGTGGTAGGAATTCTCGTTTGCGCTCCCTTTTCAACCCTGGCCAGCTATGGAAGTCATGATTTTCGTATGCTTCCATGAACCAGTCCTTAGCTCGTCCTGTAAATAAGTGGATTGCGCTACGAAAAAGTTCTTTGTCGGATACGTCTTCCGATTTACACCGCATCTTAACTTCCTTCAGAAATTCTGCCAACTTTCATCCCTGATCCCTTCCGTCATATTTTAGTTTCCATTCGGAAACTGGAATTCGCCTCAAACTCAGCCTAGCTTTTCGTTCCTTCTTATACCTTTTCCTCCTACGTTCTTCTGATCTACTAGTACTCGACGAGCTTTCTGAAGTATTTTCGCTTGAAACTTCTGAGCTACTAGCAGTTTGTGAGCTACTAGTTGTACCACTGCTTGTCGATATTGAGGAAAAGCTCACCTTTCGGTGGCACTTTTTGTTAGGCTTTGTGGATAATGATCTCCTGTTACTTTTCTCCTTTTTTCCCTCCTTCTTTTTTTTTTCCTTTCCTTGCTTTCTACTGATTTATGTTTCCGAAATACCTCAACTGGACTTTCAGAACTACTCTCTTCAAACGATTGTTATATATCTATCGCGATCGTTATATCTTCTTCTATACTCGATTTTATTATTTGGTCATTTTTGCCAGTCGGTTCAAATGACCCCTTTTCTGTATCTACCTTCTCAGGGTTTATCGCTGACTCTCTATCAATTCTCTCCTGATTAAACTTTATTTGATCATTTAGGTTGGTTAGAAGCTTTTCTAATCTTTTTTTACGCTCTATATTCTCCTAAGCTTCTTTCATACGTTTCTCTTCCAAAGCGATTTCTCTTTCTCTCATTTCTTTCTGTTGCTTGGTGGTGTGTAAAACAAAACTTTTGAAATGTTGGATAGCATCTTTTAAGCTTTCCTGCTTTCCTTCCTCATATCCTGTTAACACCCGCAAAATTTCATCACACCGAGTCATTGATGCCTCTAGCTCCTGCTTTTTAGACTGAATTGTCTTCTTCTTTACACCCCCACTTGCTCCATCTTCCACGACCGGCTCTTCCAAGTCATTACCCGTAGCTGTTACATTTAAAACTTCTATTTCACTTCTGACTTCCTCTAGCACTTGATCAATTTCCGATTCTAAACGTTTGGGTTCGAGTTGGGCCTCAGAGCTAGATTCCATCTCGGGAAAATGTTTACGGAAAATCAGACTAGCTAGTTTACCAAGATCGGTTATCTCTTTCGTGAGTTTATCCGATCCAGCTGATTTATAGATCATGTATATTCGCACTCTATAATGCACCAGTCGAGTACACAGCTTTTCTCTCTGGCGAGCATCGGTTTTTGGATTGTCCAACAAACCTCCGATGACCAAAAGCTTAGCCTTAACTATCTCAATCTCTTCAGGCACCGTTCTCCAAATAGGAGCGGCAACAATAATATTCTTTTCGCGTTCGTACTTCATTCTATCTTTCAACTTTCTTCGTTTAAGGCTTTCATGTTCATCCGGTCCGAATACCATGTTTCTCACATGCAATTCGTGTTCAACCTCATCCATGGAAAGATGAGACACGTCCATCCTTTTGTAGAGCTTTTGTAAATCCATATCAACTATCGATTAATTGTAATAAGATCCTAGTGGAGTAATCACGAAGATACTATTTGAAAAAATACCTAATATAGCTCTCTCGAAGAAGCAATTGAAAAAAAAAACTAGTTGAGCTGTGCTATCACGAAGAAGCAATTGAAAAAATAAAAATAAAATACCTATATGAGCTATCACGAAGAAGCTATTTGGAAACTTCCTAATCAATCTATCGATTCAATTTCTAAAGATTCGACAGAATCATTCATCAAACCAAAAAAATCAGACGTTTTGATCTGAAACTCTCGTTGTTCAGATTATTTAGAAGAATCAAGACCCAATAATCATTCACCTCACTCAATTTTACGCACTCACTTCCACTGCTTGGTGCAGAAATGCAAAGAATGTGAACTTTTGTAAGTGTACGCGCACTAGTAGAATGGCTTAATGAATTCCAAAACGATCCCCCAAAGACGGATTTCACGCCAACTCGACACGCGATTGGCAGCACCCCTTCAGAATTCAATGAAACTTTCTGGATGTCAAAAGTATGCGAAACTAAGATACTTTGCATATTTTGTATTTTCAAAATCGATCTAAACTAACATTTGAAAAGGGTCAAAGTTTTTTTTTTTACTTTTTTTATAAACCCGTATAACTCGAAAACGGTAAGACCTACAAAAAAAGTGTTGTATGGGGGACTGTAGTGAAATTTCCTGGAGTTTTAGAAAAAAATATTGAAAAAATAAAAACACATTTTCTACACCGAAAAAACAATGATTAAAAACTTTAAAGTCGATTTGAAAAAAAAAGCCTTTTCAGATTTTGATCATCTTTTAGCAAAAAGTTTCGTAATTAAATTTACTAAAAGTCGTCCATACATTGCAAATCGGACATATTTTAGGGAAAAAAAATTTTCTAACAACGAATTTTTTAAGTCCAAAATTTTTTTTTGATTTTTTTTTATTTCGTTTTAAATAGTCTAGTATGCTCATATTTTGAAGTGATAAATGAGTTTTAATCACAAAATAGATTATATTTGTTTTATTGGGAGTAGTTAAAAGAAATAAAACGGAATTATACAGAGTTTTTTTTTTAATCAAATATAATTGATCTCGCACCAAACCGCTTATGAGAAAATGAACTCCGTCTAACAATCCGATGGGTTTTTAATGGTTGGAAAGATATCACAATAATATTTTATTTCTGATTTGGTCAAAGCCAATCTTAACAGGTGTCTTGAAAGGGTCAATATTATGCTTATAAAAAAAAAGTCATGGTTTTTTTTATCATGCATCATTATTTTTATTATTGCTATATATCCTAAAACATAGTATCTGCACATGAATATTTACATTATTTTTGGGCTTTACTGAATAAATTGAATATTTTTGGTTCATTCTCTGAATTGGTATACCGTTTGGCTGCAATTTGTGTATTACTAATAGGCATAAAACAATGATATTTTTGGGTACCAGGGACAGTTTTAACCTTATCAAACAATTCCATCAATTCCTCTGACATTTTAACATACTGTTCATTAGATATATAACAGAAATTTAATTTGGTGATACATGTATCAGTTTGTTTCACTGCCCAGTCGAATAGTTCTCGCGGAGTTGCGATTGTGTTTCCATAGTCTTTTGCAAGACGTTGACGTAGACGTAGAAAAGAAGACTGTTCTTTGCAAATAAAATCATGAGTTATTAGCTTATCAACTTTCTCCACGAAATACGTAAAAAAATCTTCAACAGGCTTTATTATAGTTTCTAAATTACAGCGATCGGTGGTGAGCCATTGCTGAAAAACTACATCTTCTTTGTCGCTTTCCTCTAAAAGCGAGATTAGTTCTCCTGTAATATTTTCTTTGGAATTACACTTTTCACATTCTCGAAAAAAAAAACAGTCAGTCGTTCTTACTAAAACATCGCATAACAGTTTTTCACAAATTTCTGCCTGAGAGACAATTCCTAAACTGTTAAGCTAAGTATGCTGTTCCGCTCAAGAAAAGTAAAGAAATTCCTTGACTGAATTGGTCAAGAAGTTTCCTACAGAGAGCTCCATTTGAAATGACATTTCTTCTCAACTGCGTACTGCGATCAGAAAAATGTGATTTTCTGGACCATTTATGGGAAGAAATTTTCCACGCATCGAGATAGGCGATTCCTTTTCTTGTCAGTAGCAAACCTGCCTTTAAGCATTAATTTAACATTTTCGTGGTATGTGCACACACATACATTGTGAATTCCTGTGCAATCGAGAAGCCTACAGTGTTTAGGCCTCAACATAGTAAACAAAGTAAAACCAATTTCTACATTTTGGCATCTTTCTTCAAAAATCATGTACGCCTCTTTAAGAGACATCATCAATAGACGCTTTTGAACTTGTTCTTTACTACCATTTCGGTACTCAGAAACGAAGTCATTGGCTCCTGGAATAGGCCTACTAATATCATCACTATCAAAGAAATCAATAACAACCTGTTTATCTGTTTCACTAATTCCATGCCCACTTCGAGCCCTTGTGGTACATAGAATGCCCTGTTCGTTCACAAGTTGTTTCACTTGTCTTACCATGTAAATTGGTGCCTCAAACTCCTCGACAATTTTGTTGATCGACCACGACTTAGGAAGAACCGATAATATTTTCAACTGGTCATTTCTGTCAATACCAGCCCGCATAATTATGAACCATATTTCTACAGTTTCGTAAATTATCCACAACAATTTAAAACAATATCAGAATAGCTCCGAATAACGTTAAAAATGACAATAAGGCAACTGTATCATGAACCGTTTTTACAGTTCCGCGAATTGTAATTGGGAAAATCACAATATGGGGAATAGGCGGTTAAGTTATGTTACCATAAAAAAAACTGCGATTTTCTCGAACAAAATTTTCCTTTTACAGTTAGCCAAATAGTTGATAAATTATCCATTTTTTGTCCATTCTCTCTCCAATCCACTATAAAGCAAACAGTTTGAGAACAGTTGAACTGTAAAATTCAAAAAAATCGAATATTGTTTGTGGAATTGTTGTTTTACTGTGCCTTACGGTATTTCAACCGCATACTGAATTATTCTATTATATTTATACAATAAAAGAAAAAAATGAATTTAATGAGTTGGATACAACAAAACAAGTAAATACAGTTAGAACAATCTCACTTCAGGTAAAACTTTTACAGAATACAGTGGTCACACTATTATGGGTCACCTTGTCACGATTATTAGTCACTTTGTTTCACATTCAATGTAAATGGAAATGACCCATATTAGTGGGTGACCCATAATAGTGTAACCACTGTACGTTACTTTTTCATGAATTACTGAAATGTTCCAGAAGTATCGTGAACAACTTATGTTAGCTACAATAGTTCCAATTGAAGTGAGATTTCCCTACATGTACTTACTTGTTTAATATGTTTTATTCATAAAGTTTCAGTTTCAGTTGTCAATGAACAATAAATACACATAGGTACACATAATTTGCACTGCGATTCATTTCACTCTAATATTATGATTCCAGTGGGTGGCAGCTTAGATTTTTATATCTCCACGTCGCCAAACGGGAAGCAGGGCGTGTCCTACCAAAGAAAACAAAATATTTTTGTAAATTTTAAAATTTAATTAGAATCTGAAACACCTACCTATTTGAACATCATCCAGAGTGAAATTTCCATTCACTCTAATCTGAGTTTGACATCCGGATTGATTTGTCCATCTCGTCATCTATCGCATCTATCTGACTCTTGAAATCAGCCTCTCTTGTTTAGCGGGTTTTGCTACCGGCAACGAACAAGATTGAAGGCTTCATTTTGATCGACTTTTCGGAAATCTGCTATTCCATTGGTGATCCAAAATTTAGGCCAATTTCGGGAACAATTCCAGATCGCTGGTGCAGCAGGCGGCTTCGAGAAGTAACGGGAAACTTCCTTCGGTGCGGATTGACTGTTTTTCATTAACCCAAATTTTCATTTTTTTTCTTTCTTGATTGATCAAAATAAACACAACACGTATAAATAAAACCACACATAGCAGTGTAACTTTCAAATAATATTCAATATTTTTTAATCCACTTATTTCGACCAAAAGAGTATACTAGTATCACCGACCGAACACAAAAAATTCTGTTATTTGATTTTTTTTCGATTGAATTATGCAGAAAAATGAAACTTCAAGATAAAATATGCGAATGCGTTCTGAAACAAACAGCTGTAAAGATATTTTTGCGTGTGCAGATCGACGTTGGAAATATGTGAATAATGTGAGTTTAACTTTGCTCACTAATACCACTGAGATCAACTGTTTTGCAAACTGTTACAAATTAGTAATATATAGTAAAAATGAATATGTGTAAGTATGTTGTGCAAATATGAAACCAACCCATTTGCGAGAAGGTGACGTTATGTTTTCACCATTTCTCATGAGTTGACACATTCAAATTGTTTCACAATATGAGAACAATTTACAATAACTTCACATTTTAGTATGGATTACTCAAACTGTTTTTAATGCTCAAATTGTTTTGCTTATATATTGTCGACAACAGTTTGTGATACACTAACCATTACGGTTGGAGGAAATTTACTGTTTGGAACAAATGACAAACTGTGTTTTTCTATGCGGGAGATGAGTTGAATTTTTCTTTCAACTGATTGATGATTTCCTCGAATGCCTCCACCTTGTCGACGTCCATTGCATCCATGCCTAGTATGTCATGACGTACAGCTTTGGTGATCTCCACTGACTTTTTAGTTCGATAGTCCAAGCTCCTCATGTTTCTCGACGAGATTGGGGATAAATTTGAAGTTTCAATAATACTGTTGAATTTTTCCACGTTGTAGGGGCCTAGTAATTAATTCGCTGATGGGACGGATGGCAAAGATGAACAGGACGGGACTGCTTCTGAAATATACAATAATGTCGAATTAATATATTGATATGGGTTCTATGTAAACAATCATTGTCGTTTAATGTGCTGCAAAGTAAATTTATCTTACCTAGCATTTCATTGGAGGCCTGACCGCTTGTTGGTGGTTGTGGATTTTGATTCACTTCGCCTCCACCCGAACGTCGTTTTTTCTTAGGCGGACTTCTGTGAAGCCTGATCACTAAGCGACTTGACTCACAAATATGCATAGTTTCATCAAGCTGATGCAAGGGGCGGATCACTTCTTGAATGCACATCAAATGTACATCAATTTGCATCAAATGCATTTTTTCGACATTCACATCAACTTAGCCCTGGTTTGAATACCATCGTAAAATGCAACACGTCATTGTTTATTGTGATTGATTTGAAATTGGTTTATTCTACACTTATTTTCTTCAACTAAATACAAACTTTATTTGTTTCAGTGAAGCAAGCAACAGCAGAAAATTTAAAAGCCTGATAGATACCGACTTTTGAGACATCAAGCATCTGAATACTTTTACTTATATACGTCAAGAATGGTCTACGCATTTTTAGATGCACAGTGGAGAAAAGATGAATGGTTGATAGGTATACATTGTCCCACATCCTGTGAGCTCATCAAAAGTAATCGGAACCTCCTTCCCGAGAAACCTGCAGTCTTTGGCTTACCGGTTGTAACGGGAAATCCACATAGATTCTCAAGCAAAAACAAAAAAAAACGAATCAAACAAACTTAAGGTGAAGATGAATCGAAGCCAAAGTACAAATTTTCAAAAGCACGGATCTGGAGAACCAAACATCCGTTTGAGCTGAAAACCTAATCGATTGGTCACCACCAGCCAGTGACCGATCGATTAAGTTTTCAGCTCAATCGGAAGTTTGGTTCTCCAGATCCGTGCTATTGAAAATTTGTACTTTGGCTTCGATTCATGTTCACCTTAAAATTATTTATTCAAACATCTTATTTTATTTCCTTCAATGTCGGTTTGGGATCTTGAGGACCAGTAAAGGAACGATAAACTTCATGGGTTGATATTCTCCTTCTACCTTGCAGAATGAACAACTTTTCTGCATCGTAACGTTAAATCTCCAGAACATTTGGATTAGATGAAGGGACATGAGTGTAGATAAAGGGCTGATTTGTGTACAAGTCGTTGAAACAACAGATGTTGTTTTCAAGACTACATATCTCACTTTAAAATTCAGTTCTGGATACCCTGTCACTACACTGTCGAACTAATAGCCCAAAACGTCGATATTTGATACTTCAATGAGTCTGAGGAGCGGCACATGAAGCTGGGCCGAGTCCCCTTTGAAGCACATATTGATCAGCCGATAGAAAGTTAAGTTTTTTTGTTTTCTTTACTGCGGATGGCAAAGGAATCAGCTGAAGCGCCCACAGCTGCCGGTCTGCAGTAAGATTTTTAAGAGTTTCCTTACTACGGCTGGCATCAAAAAACATCACCTTCGCACTAGCTACAAGTCAGCGGATGGCCCCATCCGCTATCCGTCTGGACGAAGGATTATTAAGACCTGAGAGAGACTCGCGAAGAGGAAAAATATCAACGTCATATGCAGCCCAGATTCCCCTCTCACGAAACGTCAAATGCAGCCCACCGTTTTTATGGCTGAAAAAGTGAAAAGTATTGTGTTCAAAGTAAACTGTTCTTAAAAACCTCAGTCGGCGGAGCAGTTTTTTTCCAAAGTTGCTGATAAATCTAAGCAGAAGATTAATTATTTCTAATGTCTGCTACGTTTGCTGGCATGAAATTTCACTCAAATGGCTATTTATGATTCGATGTGATGCAAACTTTATCATTTTTTGCTGAGAGGTTCATGTGAGGATTTGAACAGCATGCGCATAATTGGTATGCGCATGCGCATAATTGGTATGCGCATGCGCATAATTGGTATGCGCATGCGCAAAGTGGAATAAGAAAAAAAACTCAGCAATCACAGAAAAAGAAGACCGTCTTCGCGAGTCTCGTCTCAGATTAAGACCAGTTACAACACGAGAAATTACTGGTAGTGAGTTTTTTGAAGAGCAGCAGAATTATTCCCTGAGCGTTTTGAAGAATGAGTTTGACGTTTTGACAAAGATAACAAATAAACATTGGAGCATGCCATGAATTGCAAATTTGCTGAGTGTGCATTTAAATGCATCTGAATGCATGAAATATAACAGATGCATCAGAAGTGATCCACCCCTTGAGCTGATGACTATATCCCATAGCACGTATGGCTACGCCTGAACTTCGGATTGTTTATACCGGCGCAACATCTCGAAATTTTAATGCGCGATAAATCTTGTTGATCCATCTTTAACTTCTTTTCACAAATGACTTAGATAAAATGAAAAGAGTTTTATTGACATCAAGCTTAAATAGTTATATGCATAGGTAGAACGACAATTATAAGTTAAATACCTATCTTTTTATGCATTCACGCGGTGATTGTTGAGTAACTCAGGTCGTTAACGGACATTTTAGGTAGATAACAATACAAACATTATTTCTTATTCATCTGGCTTGTAACGCAGGTACGTTTAGTAGTATTTTCCCGAAGAAAATTCAGGTCGTTCTTTTTCAATGTTTGCAATCTTTCGAACCATAAAAATCCGTCGGATTGTTAGACGGAGTTGATTTTCTCATAGGCAGAGGCGAAATCCATAGATTGCTTTCATTTAAATAACATAATCACTGCATAATTCCGTTCTTTTAACTATTCTCAATAAAAAATACAATTTATTTCTGATTCAAACTCATTTATCACTTGAAAACACGATCATATTTGACGGTTTAGAACAAAATCTTTGAAAAAAAAAAATCAGTTTTGGACTTGAAAAATTCGTTGTTAGAAAAACTTTTTTCCCTTAGATATGCCCAATTTGCAATGTATGGACGACTTTTAGTAAATTTAATTACGAAACTTTTTGCTTAAGGATGATCATAAGCTGAAATGGCCATTTTTTTAAATCGACTCTTAAGTTTTGAATCATATTTTTTTCTGTGTAGAAGATGTGTTTTTATTTTTTCAACATTTTTTTCTAAAACGTCAGGAAATTTCACGACAGCCCCCCATACAACACTTTTTTGTAGGTCTTACCGTTTTATAAAAAAAGTAAAAAAAAACTTTGGGACTTAAAAAATTTGATGTTAGAAAAACTTTTTTCCCTAAGATATGCCCAATTTGCAATGTATGGACGACTTTTAGTAAATTTAATTACGAAACTTTTTGCTTAAGGATGATCAAAATCTGAAATAGCCGTTTTTTTAAATCGACTTTAAAGTTTTGAATATTTTTTTCAGTGTAGAAAATGTGTTTTTATTTTTTCAATATTTTTTTCTAAAACGTCAGGAAATTTCACGACAGTCCCCCATACAACACTTTTTTGTAGGTCTTACCGTTTTCGAGTTATACGGGTTTATAAAAAAAGTAAAAAAAAACTTTGACCCTTTCCAAATGTTAGTCTAGATCGATTTTGAAAATACAAAATATGTAAAGTATCTTAGTTTCACATAGTCTTCACACCCAGAAAGTTTCATTGAATTCTGAAGGGGTGCTGCCAATCCCTATGTCGAGTTGGCGTGAAATCCGTCCAAAGCTAAAGCATTACCCTTGAAACAATCAATCCTTACAGTATGCCGTTACCTAGCTAACCTAGCAAGCACACTTTATCGTTAAACATAGCACATGAATGAACTCTTGATTAGCTTCGATTTTTAATTGGGCGCCAATTGTTACTTGGGAGTCGGATGACCCCTTTTTAGCGTTCGAATGGCAAAACACTCTAAACTAGTTTTACACAGCTTTATTAGAATTACTCACTATATTTCTGTGGATTTGTGTGGATACAGGTGGTTGGCCGGCCGGCTTCTATACGGCTGCTACTGGTCAGGGTGGCAAATGCGGTGCTTGAGGACGTGCTAATGGGCTTGTAAACCGTAATCCATTAGGGTTCTATCCAGCGTGGAGGTACAAGGCCTGAATCTGGACGATAGGCTGAGGTTCCTGTCGGGAATAACCTCGTCCGACGTTGGAAGGGGATCCGATGTTCAATCTGGTAGACCTTCCCGCTTTACAGCCCTGATCTGGACCAGAGTAGGTTGCGGTCCACGTACCAGGCTTTTAGGTCAAGCGTTATTGGGTCCTAATCACACAAAGGGACATCATTTGGAGGTTAGATTTACGGGTGCTACTGGGCAAACATGATAGGGCAAATGTACATGGACATTAAACATCATACCTGATTCGCAAACTTAACGGCTTATTTGAATGGACAAACCGCCACTAAAACTTTTTAACTTCACCGAGACTTAATGGGCGAACTAGTATATTCGAGGTGGATCTCTGGATTTTTGCGTTAAGAGCAACCTTCCTTCTTTGGCGGTCACTGTATGAAAGAGAGCGAGTCTTCTGTCCAATGTACGCAGTAGCCTATCCTTTTGTGTGATATTCCCTTTTTCCATCTCCTTTTAGCCGTCCTTTATGAAACTCGCGACAATACCTCTTAACGCAACCATCCAGCAGCTTTTAATGTGTTCTGTGTTGTGTACTAATCGTGTTTTACAAACTTTGTTCTTAATATTACATTTTGAAGAAATTGGGTTTTATTTAATTTATTCTGTGTGCATGCTCATATTTTATTCCTAGCTAATTATTTTAATGATGTTTAGGTAAATGTTTTGTACATAGTATTTTAATAACAAATAACACTCTGGAACGTTACAATTTTTACGGACTATTTTAATACGTTTATTCTCGGCAAACTTAATAAAGATCCTATGCTCCAACGGTAACAAGTTCCCAATTTGAAAGATGATTTTTATAAACATTTTACATAGCAATCCATGAAATTTGACAATGTTCAACTAGTTTTGACGTCTTTCTAACAACTTAGTGTGTTTAATTAATGATTCGACTATTCTAATTGTGTTTTTCAAGAGTTGTCCGGAATTCTAATCGAAGTGTCTGGAATATGAAGCAAAAGTGTGGTTGTGTCCGGAATACAAATCATGACGAGGCCAATCATTTTTATTGATTAAAGTGAATTAAAGAAGTAGAATCTGAATTTTCACCCACCATTTGAAATTTAAGTGTTTGCAAGGCCTGATTACGATGAAGTTTTGTACAGAACGATTCAATTTATATGTGTTTCGATTAGTTTTACTTCACTGAAGCCTTAAGTTTCTGTAATATGAATCAAAACGGTACATTGTCTTGGCCGCATTCACCACCAGTCCAACTTTTGCTGCCTCGCGTTTCAGGCAGGTGTACAGTAGGCCGTCCCTTATTTTTCGATAATGCGAAATGTTATAAGTTCGTCATTGTAAAATGCTCGTTTTGGTAAGAAAAAAATCAGGTAAAAATTTGAAGTCCGTACGTGGACGCTAAGTGGTCCCCCAACGGCCCTGAAAGTATTAGGCTTAGATGACCCCGTGCGCAAAATCGAGCTCGCTGCTCTGGTGCACGCAGCATGAGTACGAAAAGCCACCCATAATAAATTGTCCTGCGCGCGTTGATAATCAGCATAGAAGATTGTTTTCTTTGGGATTTTTCAAATATTACGTAACGCAAAATTTGCCAATTTTGAACCCCCTCCCTCCCCCACATAACAGTTTTTGTATGATAAATTTAAAATTTTTGTAAGGACCATAACACTACGGAAGACCCCCACCCTCCTCCTGTCGCGTTACGTAATATTTGAACGATCCCTTTGTAGTTATTAACTTTATGTCAGCGTGCAGTGTTATGAAGATATCCAAAGTATTAAATAAATTCTTTGCTGATAATCAATTTGTTACTTGTGGCTTTTCGTACTCATGTTGCGTACACTAAAGCAGCGAGCTCGATTTGGCGCACGGGGGTCATCTACACATAATACCTTCAGGGTCGTTGGGGAACCACTTAGCGTCCACGTAGGGAACTTCAAATTTTTACCTGATTTTTTTCTTACCAAAACGAGCACTTTACAATGACGAACTTATAACAGGTACAGGTCTGCCACCTTTTCAAATGTTCGGCCGACGATGTCCATATCATCCGCGAAGCAAACAAATTGACTGGATCTCGTAAAAATCGTACCCCGGCTGTTAAGCCCGGCTTTCCGCATTACACCTTCTAGCACAATATTGAACAACAGGCACGAAAGTCCATCACCTTGTCGTAGTCCCCGGTGAGATTCAAACGAACTGGAGTGTTCGCCCGAAACCTTCACACAATTTTGCACACTTTCCATCGTCGCTCTTATCAGTCTCGTGAGCTTCCCGGGAAAGCTGTTCTCGTCCATGATTTTCCATAGCTCTACGCGGTCGATACTGTCGTATGCCGCCTTCAAATCGATGAAAAGGTTATGCATTGGGACCTGGTATTCACGACATTTTTGAAGGATTTGCCGTACAGTAAAGATCTGGTCCGTTGTCGATCGGCCGTCAACGAAGCCGGCTTGATAACTTCCCACGAACTCGTTTACTACAGGTGACAGCCGACGGAAGATGATCTGGGATAAAACTTTGTAGACCGCATTTTCTCACAGATAGTTTTGTCATATCTCCTACCAGAACATTACTAGACATGTTCGATCAAAATTCTCCAGATGGTCAAATATATTCAAAAAAGCCATTTAAGCTTTGAGTATAGTAAAATTTAAACACATTCAAACTTTGCATGAAAATATCGGGTTAAAAAGGTGAACTTGTAACTTATACTTGTAGGGGAAGTTGACTGTATTGTTCTCAAAACTCGTTAACTTTTTTTTTGTATCGTAACTATTTTGGGAAGCTGTATTCAAAATAGGCTGGAGATGCTTTTCAAGTAACTGGTTTATTGATTCCGTTATTTTTTAGTAGTCGTATTTCTCAGATTTTTTCGAAGACTTTTTCTTGACAGCACCAAAAACAAAGACATCTTCGATCAATACTACAACTTCTGTGATTTTCTACTAAGCCGAGAAGACTTTTACGAGGTGGAGCTCTTGGAATAACTGAGTACTGACGCCGAGTTGAAAATTAAAAGGTCCGGATTGGACCAACACACATCTTGTGATTTTGATGTCCGATCCGATGCTACATTCTCGGAGTTCTGTTAACCAGAGAATATCTATTTATTTATTTATTTATTTCGTCAATCAAATTGTAGACTACATGTTTGCTTAATACTATGTTGTATTATATCTAAGGGAATTAAAATATTGCCTAAGCTTCGTTCGCGACATGGTCAAATCAATTTCTGTGTAATGCTGGTTATAAAGAGACATCATTTGATTTATTGGGCCGAACTTGGCATAATTAGTTCGATGATTGTTTGATGCGAACAAATTCCGATTCCTCAACTGTCTGGCGGGCGTGTAGAAATTCAAACTAGATAAGAGATTGGTGGAATCAATACGATGCGATACTATATCATTGACAAATGAAATCATGGCTAATTCGCGACGCTCCTTTAAAGTTTGGATGTCAATAAGCATGCATCGAGCCTCGTATGATGGCAGTGGAAACGTTGTCCAGCCTAATTTGCGTAAGGCATATAAAAGAAATTGCTTCTGTACTGATTCGATTCTATCCTCATGTGTTTTCATATGTGGGGACCACACAATACTACAATATTCTAAAACTGATCTTACATAAGCAATGTACAAGGTTTTAATCGTATATGGATCCCGAAAATTGAAGCTAAAACGCTTAATAAAGCTTAACATATTGGTTGCTTTGTGGACAATAGTATTATAATGGTCAGTAAATGTAAGTTTAGAATCTAATATAACACCTAAATCTCTAATCTTATCGCACCTTTGAACGTCTTGATTTTCTAAAAATACAGTAATCTGTGGTGTATTACGTTTTCTGCTATATGTGATTAGATTACATTTTTTGACGTTTAATTTAAGTAAGCTTTTACTACACCATTTATCAAATATACTTATTTCATTCAGATAAATGTCGCTCTCTTTTTTGCTATTGATTTCCATAAAAAGTTTCATATCGTCAGCATAAATAAGAATTTTAACATGTTTTATCACATATGAAATATCATTAACAAACAATATGAATAACAATGGGCCTAAATGTGAACCTTGGGGAACTCCTGATGTAACATGAACAGGTTTGGATAGTTTTCCCTCAAATCTTACTATTTGTTGGCGATCTGTTAAATACGATTCAATCCAGTTGAGGAGTTTCATTGCAATTCCCATTTTATTTAGCTTGAAAATCAACATAGGAATATCTAATCTGTCAAATGCTTTACTAAAGTCGGTGTAAAGTGATTCGACGTGGTTACCTCTATCCATTGCATTTAAAGTGTAATTAACAAATTCCAAAAGGTTCGTTGTAGTAGAACGACCTTTAAAGAAACCATGTTGTACATTCGTTATCCTATGTTTTATTTGGCTAAATACTTTTTTATTAATGATTGATTCAAATAGTTTTGGAATGGATGAAATAATAGCAATTCCACGATAATTTCGAATATCAGATTTTTTACCAGACTTGTAAATGGGTATAAGAAATGACCTTTTCCATTCTTTTGGAAATCTGCCCTTCTCAAGTGACATGTTGAACAGCCAAAATAATGGTGCTGTAAATTCATTGGCTAAGTTTTTCAGTAAAGCAGGTGGGATTCCGTCAGGCCCTGATCCTTTGGTGGAATCTAAATTCTTCAGTCCTGTTAAAATATCTTGTACCTGTATTTGACTAACGCCGACATCGGTTGTAAAATCAGGAAAACTTGAAAAGTGTTCAAAATCACGGTCATTATCCGAGAAGTTTGTATAAGTCTCTTGGAAAAAATCAGCAAAGAGATTGCAAATATCATTTTGATTATCTGCTACTTTATTATCCAATGTCATTTTAGATGGAAAGTTGTTAGACTTCATCTTAGTTTTAACATAATTGAAGAAATTCCTAGGGCAAGATTTTAAATCATTTTCAATTTTTGCGTTGTACTCTTCAAGTGCAGTGGATATGGCCTGATTAAGTTGGTTGACAATATACAAATAATTTTCTAAACTTTCTTGAGTTTTTTGTTGTCTGTAAATTTTATGAGCCTTTTGCTTACGATTTTTCAAATTTTTTATTTGCTTATTAATCCAAACAGGATTTTTTGACCCATTCCTACGACGTCTCCGCAAGAGTGGAACTTCCATCTGAATAATTTCCGACAAAATTGAATAAAAACCCGTAACTGCATACTCCAAATCTTCCTGATTTTTCAAAACGGATTGCCAATCTATTCTATTCAATTTCTGTTTGATGCCGTTATAATTGGCATTTTTATAATCAAAGAAATTCTCAAAGTCATAGTAGTCGGAATTATGATAATTATGAACAAAGATTGAGTACTCGATAGCTGTATGAAACGCTTCATTTTTCCATAGTGGAGAAAGAGATTCGTTCACACAGAAATCTTCCATTATGTTTGAGAATAAGAAGTCCAAATAACAGTTTTGTCGGTTTTTCACATGATTGATTTGATTTAAACCTAAAAATGCAGCTCTTTCAAAAATAAGTTGTAATGATTCGTTTTCACCAACAACCGGCAGCAGAACATTTTCGTTTTCGGAATCACGAATAAAATCAGCATTACGCTGATTAAAGTCGCCATAGATATGCACTTTGATTTCTGGAGAAAACTGCGACAAAATTTCTTCAGCGGTTTGAAAGAAAATTTCATATGATAATTTGCAAGCATGGTCTGGCGGAAAATACACAGAAGCAAATATATGTGTTTCACCGGCGATATGTGCTTTAACCCATACGTGTTCAAACTCTTTATATTTTGATGAAACAATTAATTCTGAATTGAATTTCGAAGATATTGCAATGAGAACTCCCCCACCAGACATTCTTTGGGTAAGAACCAGATCGCGATCATCTCTAAATACATTAAAATCGTTACCAAAAACTTCTTCACTCTTAATTTTTTCGTTCCAACTAGTTTCAGTACCCAAAACAACCGAGAAGGATGAAGTTACTATTCTTTTATAAATTTCGTTCATTTTTGATGCACTCCTCATGCGATTGAAATTTTGGCAATATACCAAAATTTCGGTAGCTTCTGAAGAAGTTTTTGGAAACACACCCCTTTGCACAGCATTACTTGAAATTCCAGATCCTTCATTAGACACATCGTTATTATTTAAAATATTACCTAGAACAATTTGTTGAATATTACCCACTATTGGATCGTCATGGTCTACGTCTGGAGACTGCGTCAGGTTGAGCGTAAACGGCTGAGAGGTCATCAGGTCCTGGTGAGCATCGGTTTCTGCACAATTATTGTCGTCATAATTTGCTTCCTCTGGAGAGAGCGTCAGTTCTGGCGAAAACACGTGTGTCTACACGGGCACTCTACGTAGGATGATGGAGTTGAAAAAGTTCCTTGTGGCATGTTTCGTGAAGTTGTGGGGGCGCTTGGTTGGTAGGGATTCATGGTTTCCCTTTTTTCAAATTGTATCGTTGGTTGGTAGTTTAGCGGTGGACGTGAAAACTGATTTTTTGCTGCTGCAAGTAGCTCACGATCGGGTGGAAGGTGTAAAGAGTTTGCATTATTAGCATTGGCATTCCTGCGATTGCCGAAAACAGTACGGCGGGAGTTCATAGAATTTAAGCGGAGAGGAGTATTGACAGAACTGTTGTTGTAAACGTTGTTCACATTACCACCCAAACTGTTGGTTGTAGCTTTGCGTGTCACGTTCCGCTTACGTCGCCTTCTGGCCTTCTCGGCCTGCTTTTTTTTTCATGAGAGTTGAGCACAAACAGTGCATAGACATATCAAAACCATATGAAAATTTAGGCTTGGGGGATTCGATTATAAAAAAAACACTGAAACATTGGAGATTTATTGTCGCTTACAGAAGCTTGGAAACAATGCTAAACGACAACACACTAGAGCACTTCAAAACAACAAACTAATATAAAAACCACACGATTTAACTGAAAGGCGTCAAATTTATTGTGTTAGATCCAAGCCAGACGGTGAGTAGAAAAACGGTACACACCAGAAGAGAGGTAGTCAAATGTGTCAGATTTCCCATTCCGCCATTTTGAAATGCCAAGTGACAGCTGGCGAGTTTGTTTTTGGTTGTTTGGATATCAGATGCATGGCGTGTCAAAGTAGGTATAGAATGTTTCTTTTACACCCACATCTGTGTGGTATACGCGGCAAATTATCTGAATTTACTTCACTGTGTAATGCACTGATAGTAGAATGACTTAACTTACGAGATAAAGTTACAAGAATACAACCGTCATCGTCGATCTTGGTACACACGATCTTTACCGTTGCGCCCAAGATTATTATAATGACAGGTTTACCGATCTTAGCAGTCAGTGGGTGTGGTTAGCTGCGGGGAAGGCGGAAGTGACAGCTGGCGGGTTTGTGTACACTGTTTTTCACTTTACCGTTTCTATGGGGTTGTTAGGGAATGTTTACTCCAACAAACATAAACACAGTGAAGTGAAAATTTTCTCAAGCATTTTGTCACGAATAAAATTTTTTTCTTTAATGTAGTATTCCGGTGTTTTGTGTCGAAGAAAAGCAGATTATTTGAAAAATTGGTTTACAATTGGTCGTTGTTCAGACAGACCGGACTAGAGGTTATTTTGACGTTCAAAAAAAACGTTAAGGACTCCATCAATTCTGATTTTTTCGTTGCCGTTTTGATACAGATGTATCATCAAATAGATAAGTTCCCTTATTACAGCATATGATGCCAATATTTTGATGTTTCGATCGCCTGGAGTACGTTTTCCTGAAACCATGAAAAAGCACTTGGTCCAGTCTGTCTGAACACCGACCAATTGCACGTAATGCATGTAAATGCGGAAATTTCGAATAGTGCAGCGGGTGAGAGCCATCCACCACCGATGGTCTACCGATGAAAGAGAGGATGCGCCATGGTGTCACCGTCTAACGATGACGGTTGTATTCTTGTAACTTTATCTCGTAAGTTAAGTCATCCTACTATCAGTGCATTACACAGTGAAGTAAATTCAGATGCTTTGCCGCGTATACCACACAGATGTGGATGTAAAAGAAACATTCTATACCTACTTTAACACGCCATGCATCTGATATCCAAACAACCAAAAACAAACTCGCCAGCTGTCACTTGGCATTTCAAAATGGCGGAATGGGAGATCTGACACATTGGACTACCTCCCTTCTAGATACCTTGGTTGCGCCAGTATTGAGAAATGCTTGATAGTCCGAGTTGCACCAGTTTGACTTTGTTTTTCAACTTGAACTTCAACAGTTTGGAGACTGGGTTTTTTGTCAGCTATTTTAAAAACTGGACCTCTGTGCGATCGAGGAATTCTTCGGGTTGGAAGTTATCTCGGCTCCTAGGACATAACGTATCTTCAATGTATAAGTCCACAAATTCAAAGGAAATCTGAGATATTTCAACGGATTTTTGTTGGCCGTGATTATCAGAAGAAATAAATCATCAAAATTTGGTTCAAAGTAGGTGTTTTTAGTTATTTGTAATTTCTGGGCAAAGTTTTAAATGAGAAAATCGTCGTAGTTTTGAGTTACGCCCTTTTTGAGTGTAACTGTGTGTCATCAATTTCAAAATAAATTAATTAGCCTTTCTAATACCTGTAAGCATGTTTAATTAGTTTCAATGTCACTTTGCACTCACATGCCGTCAAAATCTTTCACAATTGACTGATTTGTCATAAGCTCAAGTGATATAAGGCATTACGGAGCCAATTTAATATTATCGTTATTAGTAATAAGGTATTATGATAACCCAACTAGCTGCCCTCGGCTGTTCTGGCTAACTTTGTACTGCCCCAGAACTTAAACCATAACCCCGAGTTCATTTCCCCGAATGTCATTTATCCGAGAGTCATCACCATAAACGCACCATTATGCTGAATGCAATTTTCCCGAATTTATATTTACCTTGAATGGCATTGCCCCGTGATAATGGAACTCGAAGTAAAACTCTAGGAACTGGAACTCGAGGTTGTGGTCTTCAGGTTCATGATATTCGGTATAATGGAATTCAGAGGGGTATAATTTTTGTTAACCCGTATAGGCCTGAGTGAAATATAAATACTAAAACCCTTACCGCTCAGCGAATACTTAACAGATTCAACTAATTTTTGTCAGTTAACTGGCCTATATATCTAGTTTCTTAAAGTGGCCATAGGATCTCGGAAATGTTCCTGTGGTCGGAGATATTCAGGTGAGTCAGTGGATCAGGTCGGGTAAAAATCGGCTATTTTCGGGGACACGCCAAGTTGTCTTTGTTTATTTGCAATAACAATCATTTTAATTTACATAAATCATTAAGATCTGATATTCTAAATTATAAATGAAGAGGTTAGCACCGTTTATAATGTACTGGATGTGGCCACTTGGGCTAATTACCCTAAAGAACCGGCTATAGATTTGTTGGATACTAAACTGATTTAATTCTCTAACAGAAGAAATCAAGCATAATAGTTTACTGAAATACGATCCCATAGGCTTGACACATATGTTTAGATATAAATTGGCCATTTTATCGTAAATTTGAGGCATCCTGGGGACCCAAAAATGGTTATATCAAGGGTCAAACAAATGCAGGACACAAGGTTATCCAATTCACTCGTTTCTCAAAAGGTTTACGCTGATATGTTTGTCTTAAAATTCCTTGATATAGAGGCCACATTATAGCCGATTCCGGAAATTTTCTGTAACTTGAAATTTGCCTACCTCTAGGAGCACAGAAATACAGCATTATTTTCAGCCGACCTGACCCAGTGACCCACCTAAATAGCTCCGGCCACATGAACATTGCCGAGATCCTTTGGCCACTTCTAGAAACTACATATGTTTTCCAGTACACTGACAAAAAAAAAAACAATTTAAATTCGTTAAATACTCGCTGAGTGATGAGAGCTTTAGAAATTTTTCTTTTACTCAGGCCTATACGGGTTAATGAAAAATCTTTAATTGCTCTGTGGCTGTGTTGGTTACCTGCTAATCTATCTACTATAAAAAATATGATTTATCTGTAAACTTCCATTATTTCCATCGCAAACTGTGCCTGTGAAGTAAAGACACACCCGCTGCAATAATTAGTGAAGTTAAACGAAAACAAATCATACTTTTCTAAACAAACCTTTCATTGGTGACAAAGACAAACATTCAAAATCAAGCTCTGTAAATCTTTTAAATTCCTTTAAGCAATATAAAAACGGATATATTATACTTTGCATTTTTTTTCCATTTACACTCATAACCGAAATCTCAAGTCCGAAAGTATTGACGTCAACTTGCGCTTCGATATACAACATGAATTGCATGTTAAATAATCTGAATCGTGAGTTCATTGCTTCACTAAACTATCCAGAATATTGTTGAATATAAACCAATTTGGTTACATGATAAAATTGGCCCCGTAATGCCTTATATCATTTGAGCCTATGCAAAAACAGTCAATTGTGAAATACTTTGACGGCATTTGAAAGAAAAAACATTTAATGTTTGGCATGACCGCATGTAAACATTAAAACAATTGAACATGTTTACTGGTATTAGAATGCCTAATTAATCTATTTGAAATTGGTGATTTTAATAGTTACACTCAAAAAAGGGCGTAACTCAAAATTTCAACGATTTTCTTACGGCTTACGGGCCCTACGATGTTTTTAAAATTTTGCCCAGACATACAGCTTAGCTATAGAGGTGAGCACAGATTAGATGGAGATTTTTTTCTGATAATAACGGTCAGGGGAGCACCGTGGGGACTTCTATTAATTTTTGGCTCAAACTACAGAAGAGCACACAAACTTTCACTTTTGAGAACTTTCGAAAAATAAGCCGCATCCTAGTCAACTGATCTATATGTAACTTTGTACGACTCTGTGGATACAATCTATTGTTTCAGAGTGACTTTCAGGAGCTCAATCATAGACAACGTCTTTCGCCATAGCCAACCCAATTGTATCGAATAAATTAATTCCACCAGGAGAACGAGCCTTCATCAGCATCATCAATCCCGGCCCGAGATTCATGTGGAAGTCGTTTATTTGATTTGCCGGAAGCGATGATCGGGCTTCGAACATTTTGTCTTGGCGCCACCAATCTGAGACGCAGCACCAAAGAAAGATAGGAAAAGTAAAAATCAGCGTGATGCTTTGATTGATCAGAAAATTGAACCGAGCGAGAAAAACAACTTTGGGGGGAAAAATCTGCCCTAAGGGCAACATTACAAATTCAACGAGCTACTCCGCCACAAAGCCAAGTAGGCTCGTAATTTGAGGCAGCACTTCAGGGGCCACAAATTAAGAAAGGATAAATTTGTGATTAAGGTTGGGTTATGTTGTGTGATTTTTTGTTTGCTGTATTGTTATGTTAACAGTGCACTATGGTCCGAATTGTCAATTTAGCAGGAAAAAGGCGTTTTCTCTGTTCTCGTTGATTTTAGACGTATGCTTTCTTTAAGAAGTTGTTCTCAATTGAGTTTTGCACTTCTAAGAGAAAGAATATTGTGGTCTTCATTTAGGTTTCAATTTTGAATCAAACATTTTTGTTTAAGGAAATTCGTTGTTACGTTCTTGAGCAAATATTTAGAAAATGATAATTTAATTTTTATTACGAAAAGATCCTCAACCGACCGGGAATCGAACCCAGACACCTTCAGCATGGTTTGTTTTGTAGCCGCGGACTCTAACCACTCGGCTAAAGAAGGCCCCTGATTCTACACCTGATTAAAAGAATAAAATTATCTTAAAAATGATCATCTTTACCCTGTTTTACGGTATGGCTGATTTGTAGCAGCTCTGTGAAGTCAATCAAGCTAAAGCATCAGCTGTTCATCAAATCGATGTCATGTGCTTTCGTCTGGTTCGACATCATTAGCTGTGCATTAGGGTGCGGCTTATTTTTCAAAAGTTCTCAAAACCGAAAATTCGTATGCTCTACTGAATTCAAATCACAAGGAAAGAGAATCCTCAAAATCTGAGCCAAAAATATTAACATTTAGGGGTGGCGCAAGCGCCTTGAAGGTGAATTTTCAAGTTATAAAAAATAACCTTCAGTAAAGTAAACATAACTTTGTTATTTTTCAAGCGATTTTAAAACTTTTAGCATCAATACCTTCAAAATTAAATTTACAAAAACTTTGTAGAACATCAAATTTGTCTAAAATCAAAACAAGTTTTAGTTAAAAGTAATTTATTCCAAATTTTTCCTCATTTTGCTAAAAATTTCAACTTTGTTTGACCATAACTTCATGATTACTCAACCGATTCCAAATCTTTTTACATGCTTTTGAAGCTATTTTAATTGTTTTCAAACTGTTCATACAACACATTTCACTAAATAAATGACTTGAGCAAGTTATTCAGCAAAAACTGCACAAAAACATGATTTTTTAACGAAAAATGCCAGTTTTTCCAAATTTTTGCCAGTTAAATATTATCTCTTAAGCTGAAACTGGTTTTTCTCATTTGTTAGACCTTTGAGAAGGACTTTGCAACAATTTTTAAATAATTTTGAAACAAAACTATGTTTTCGTATGTTGAAAAATATATGCTCTATTCAACTCGTAATAAAGGAAATATGCTTTCTAAATTTAAGTTTTATAGAAAAAATGCAATTTCTGGCAAAAAAAACTTAAATCATCAAAAGAAATTTGATTTTTTCATTAAAAAATCATGTTTTTGGATAGTTTTTGGTGAAAAACTTAGGCAAAACCATTTTTTAGAAAAATGTGTTATATGAACAGTTTGAAAACAACTAAGTTCGCTTCAAAAACATGTAAAAAGATTCGGAATCGATTGAGTATTCAAGAAGTTATGGTCCAAATAATTTGAAATTTTTAGTGAAATGAGTAAAAATTTGTGTAAAAGTATTTTAAACTATGACTAGTTTTGATTTTAGACAAATTTGATGTTCTACAAAGTTTTTGTAAATTTAATTTTGAAGATAATGATGCTAAAATATTTGAAATTGGTTGGAAAACAACAAAGTTATGTTTACTTCACTGAAGGTAATTTTTTATAACTTTAAAATTTACCTTCAAGACGCGTGCGCCACCTCTAAATATAAATATTTTTGGCTCAGATTTTGAGGTTTCTCTTTTAATGTGATTTAAATTCAGTAGAGCACACGAATTTTTGGTTTTGAGAACTATTGAAAAATAAGCCGCACCCTACTGTGCATGTTTCGGTACACAAATTTGATGTTTTCGGGCTGTAATGGAAAATCCAACGTTTCATGCTTCATGCTTCTTTATTAAGTTTTCAGAATTATCTCACCTGCACGGAGAAATGGAGACATATACCATAGATATATATTTCCCCGACGGAACGAACGCAGATGAGGCAGATGTTGTGAACAGGCAATTGAAAATTCGAATTGATTCTACCGACGCACGAATAATCACTCGATCCGCGGTTTGCCACTCGAGCGTTTCAGCATACCCGAATAAAAAATTATATTTAATAATTAACATATTCAATTTAATAAATATTTTTTTTATTTTTCACATTCAAACATCAAAGACAATAGAGTCTATTTTCTATTCTATTCTAAGTGCTTGCACAGCCAATAATGTAAAGCATCCTGGAAATACCGGAACATCTTCAAGCTCCGTCAAGCTACCATTCACCGTGTATTTAAGAAAAATCTGCACATAAAAAATATTTATATTAGTGGCTTCGTAGCCGTGCGGTTAACGGCGTCAGTCGTTTAGGCGTATTGTGCTACAGAGTGTGGGTTCGATTCCCGCCCCAGTCGGAGAAAACTTTTCGTCAAACGGAAAATTCTTCATTGGTCCACTGGTCGTTCCGTGTGTCCGTTGTCTAATGTAAGTTATGTTCAGTCTGTGCAGCCTATGGCTGAAGACGGTGTAAATTGTCTTTAATATTTTTTCCAAATTATTTAAAGCAAGCTAGAATATCATTACGAAGCATGCAATTATACCATACTGCATGGTATAATCTAAAATTAGTGATGCATAACAAATATATACTCAAAAATTATGTTCACAAATGTCATGTTAAGGTCGCCTCGTACCGTTCTATGTCACCATTGTTTAAATAAATTCTATTGTGCTTACACTGTTTCCCATTCTTCTTCTTCTTCTTCTTCTTCTTCTTCTTCTTCTTCTTCTTCTTCTTCTTCTTCTTCTTCTTCTTCTTCTTCTTCTTCTTCTTCTTCTTCTTCTTCTTCTTCTTCTTCTTCTTCTTCTTCTTCTTCTTCTTCTTGGCTTTAACGTCCTCACTGGGACAAAGCCTGCTTCTCAGCTTAATGTTCTTATGAGCACTTCCGCAGTTATTAACTGAGAGCTTTCTTTGCCAAAGTTGCCATTTTCGCATTCGTACATCGTGTGGCAGGTACGATGATACCTTATGCCCAGGGAAGTCAAGGAATTTTCCATTACGAAAAGATCCTGGACCGACCGGGAATCGAACCCAGACACCTTCAGCAAGGCTTTGCTTTGTATCCGCGGACTCTACTCACTAGGCTAAGGAAGGCCCCCATACTAATCGAACTTTAATTTTATCTTGTTATCAGCAAAGTAGGAATGATACCTTCAAAGTTCGCTCATTTTCAATGATCTCCTTAAAACAATAGAATGACTATTAAAACTATTGTCACGGAATAAATAAGTGCAACGAATAAAGTCATTATTTCAAGGCTTACAGGCTAATGTTTTTATTATTTTTATTAACCTTTACGTTACTGACCTCCGACATGGCATTTTCCAATAGCTGCCATTTCGTCAATGGATTACCTGCTTTGCTCTTGTTCACAGTTGATCAGTAGTTTTCTCGTTTCATTTTGTATAGGGAAAGGCATCTCACTTTAAATTTCTCATAAATGAAAGCTTTAATCGAAAAAATATTTGTTTAGCTGAAATATGTCATCAAACTATTCGAAAATGGCAGTCAATTGTAATTCAATTTAACGTCTACAAATTTAATTTATACCTTGGAAGTAGTGTTGATTCTCTAGTTCGAGGTCAGTAAAACTAGCTCAGATAAATTTGTTTGCGAAATTATTCATTTGAATACGATTTATTCGTCCTGTTTGGAATTTGAGTCAAGGTGTTCGGCATATGAGACAGAATAAACGTAGTGTTCGGCATTTGAATCAAAATGTTGTTTCATATTCTAAGTGAAAAAAATACTAAACAAGTTTAAATAAACATTTTTATTGACACACCCAACAGCAAACAGATAGACTTTGCGAAGAAATTAAAATTTTCACAAATATCAGCCAAATTATGACTATTAGATGAATTTGAAGTCACCGTTGGTCTTAAGTGTTCGGAACATGAGTCGAAACGGTATGTAACCCATTCCCATTCGATATTTTTGAAACCACCTTCAGTTGACTTTAAAAAGGTACTAGTTCAGTGCGCATCGTACCTTCGTGCTGTGCGTACACGAATTCTCTCTGCTCTTGGAATTTTTTTTTACTACCTAAAGCAGTGGTCACCAAAGTGCGGCCCGCGGGCCACATGCGGCCCTCGAGAAGGTTTCGTGCGGCCCGCAAACGAATTTTGAATTCTATTATAATGTGGCCCGCATGATTTTAATAGAAAGTTGGTTGTTAAAATCATAGCGGATTTGTTTGAATATTTACGATGTTGAACATTTGAATAACTATCAAAAATTACTGAAAAATAGATTGTATCAATCAACTATGGAAAGAACAGAACATCCTCTAAAAATCTCAATTGTATTGTAAATTCAAGACTGTTCCAACGCGTGAAAAAGGGTTTCTGTAGTTCTGTGTTCTGTTTTTTATATGAACCGCGTAAAAATAGTTTTCTGTACTATTTGGACCATGATATTATCCTGGGGAGAGCTTTGCTAAGGATAGATTTTTTCAATTTAATGTGGAGTTATTAATATTAATCATTAGGCTGATACAAATACTAACTTTCTTTGATGTCAACCACTCCCTTTCCTTTTGAAAAATCGAGAATTTTGAAGGGAATAAAAAAAAGAGCCATATTTTCTTGAACACTCTATTTCAAGTTTTTGAAGTAAAATACAGCTAAAATGATGATTCAGAAGACGATTAAAAAAGGGCAAAGATGAATTTTTAAAATAAAAACTTAAGAAATTCCTTTTATACAGCTATTTTTTCTTATTTATTTTTATCTCTCTTTTTGTACCTTCCAAGTGGTTTCGGCCATTTATCCCTCTACCAGCAGCTTCATTTTTTACCGAAAAATAAATATTCAAAACGTGATTCCTACTCTGAATTAATCATAGAAATCGGTTAAGTATTTTTGGAGATATCTGAAAATTACGGATTGATGTTTTTTGAAGTTTTCAAGATCTTTATTTGGCCAGCGTGGTATCAGAAACCTAAATGCTCATTACTCATTTTTGGCAATAACTTTCATTGATGAATTGTTCCGAATAGTGAATATTTGATTACTACGATAGAAATTCTTTAGCCCGCGAAATTTACGTTGATTATTGCTACACGACGGTCCCCCAAGGAATTTTGTAAAAACTCTGGATCCAGATAACCAGTTATCAAAATCGACACACATTCTCAGACTAGAAGTCTTTTTTGAGAACTGGTCAAAATATGGTGCAAAAATATCGAGAAACAAGAAAGTTATCGCGATATGAATATCTATTTTGCGGTAAAAAAAATGAGCTGCTAGTGAAGGAGTTAAATAATAATATTTTATCGACCTAACTTATCTTGCGGCCCGCGCTATGATTTGAAAGCATTGAGTTGGCCCGCATAGTCCGTTAGGCTGAGGACCACTGACCTAAAGCAATAAAACAGTACTTTTCAGTGCTAAAAAAACAGTACCTTTCATTGCTAAAATTAAAAACAGTACTTTTCAGTGCTACTGAAACAGTACTTTTCAGTACTTTTTTTTCTACTATTGATCTCTTTACGATCCTTGTTTGGACCCGTGCCTTCGATTTTTTGTTGGACCCGTTGGCGAAAGCTAGCGGTGGTAATCCTTCTTAGACACCGTCTTGGGAAAAAACCTCTTAGGAGGTCACGTCTTCTTTCGTTTTTTTTTTCATTAAACATGGTTGCAACTACAAGTAAAAGGAAGGGTGAATCTCTGAATTCACTACTTCCTTCCAAAAAAGTGGGATTTAAAACTGTCACTAAACGTGACAAGAATGGAAGAATGGACGTTTCTCCGGAATGCGAACTTTTTTCCAAGGGTGAAATGAATAATTGTATCGAAATGAGCAATCAGTTCGATGCTCCAGATAAATTTTCCGAACACCAAATCGAAGCAGTCTCTAGCCCAGGCAAGTGATCAAAGTGAGGAAGCAAAGAGTGCTGCCTATCGTGGTCAGTTGTTCCGAACTTGGGGGATTTTGACAGAAGATCTTGAGCTCCATTAGGGGAATCCAGGTTTCCTTCCAAATCGCAAAGAAAGGAGACTGTCGCGTTTTGCCGGAAACTCTTAAAGATCGCGAACTTCTTCTCAAACATCTTGAATAGAAGAAGCACAATTTTTTTACTTATGACGACAAAACTGAACGTTTGTTCAAAGTCGTCTTGAAAGGTCTCTCAAGTGACTATAAGTCACCTGAAGAGATCAAAAATGGAATAAATGATTTACTTGGATTTTCCCCAGACCAAGTAATCATTATGAAAAAGAGAACCCAATCTGGCATTGTTCGGAAAGGGCTCTCTCAAGAATTTTATTCAGTTCACTTTAACAAAAAAGAACTAAATAATATTAAAGCTTTAGAAAAAGCAAGACTTATGTTCCATTTTAGAAAAAGCAAGACTTATATTCCATTTATAAATGTGACATGGGAACATTTCCAGAAACCTGGAGGAAATTACCAGAACCCCACTCAGTGCCGTCGGTGCCAAAAGTGGGATCATGGTACAAAAAATTGTCGCATGGATGCTAAATGCATGATTTACGGAGGTTCTTCTCATGCTAAGGACGTCTGTCCAGGGAAGGAAGATACCACCAAGTTTATATGCTCGAATTGCAGGGGTGATCATTAATCCAATTTTTGGGCTTGTCCTTCGGAGAAAGAGAGTCGTCGAGGCTCGTGCCAGGCAGGTGAAAGATAATATCCGTTACGATAACGGTCGTTTCCGGAATTTGCCTGGTAGAGTATCGAACAATGCTCATTTTTCAATTAATGATCGCTTGATTAGGAATCATACCCATCAGGAAGATCATAATCATGCTCATTTACAAACTAATTTTAATCCGTCGGGTAGCCGTTCGAATCTTTCAATTTCGAATGTATCTACCCACGGAAAATCCTTTGCCGATATCGTAGCAGGTAATTTGAACTCCTCCCCTATTCGTACTATGAGTTCCCATTCTACTTGTTTCAAACCAAATGGATAAAACCCTACCGCCACAGGTAACTCCTACTCCACATCTTCGTCTACCGAAAATTCTAATAAGAAATAAGCAGACAATGTACCCACTTGAAGTCATATGTCTGCCTCTGATTTTAATTTTCTAACTGAACAATTGAATCTAATGATTGATGCAATGTTCAAAGTCACCACTATGACTGAAGCAGTCCAAGTAGGTGTAAAATTTACAAATCAAATTGTTATTGGATTACGTTTTTCTAATGGATCCAAATATTAATTTAAATATTTTAAATTCGAATGCTCGTTCATTGAATTGTAAAGAGGATGAGCTGTTCAATTTTCTTACAGTTAATAACGTGCATATAGCAGTTATTACCGAAACGTATTTGAAACCTGGATCTAAACTCAAAAGAGATCCTAACTTTTTTGTTTATCGTAATGATCGACTTGATGGGGCATGTGGGGGAGTTACAATCATCATTCATAGGCGTATAAAACATCAACTGTTTTCGTCATTTGAAACTAAACTGAAACTTTAGGTGTTTCTGTCGAAACACAGCTTAGTAAATGTACTTACATAGCTGCATATTTGCCTTTCCAATGCTCTGGACAGCAAGTAAATTTGCTCCAAACTGACTTGCGAAAAATGACTCGCAATAAGACATTTTTTTGTCATTGGTGACATTTATGCCAAACATCGGTCATGCAATAATTCTCAAAGTAATTCCAACGGCAGAATTTTATTTGATGAGTGCTCTTCAGGATATTTCTCAATTAAATACCCTGATCTGTTTTTCCTCTTATAGAAATCCATCTACGATTGATTTGATCTTAACCGACATCTTTGTAGCCGATCAGTTACTCATGTTGATTCTGATTCTGATCATGTCCTTGTTACGTTGCAAATATCCTATAAAGCGATTCTCAATCCTGTCAGCTCCACTTTCAATTATTTTCAAACTGACTGTAATATATATGAAACATATATTGACTCTAATCTTGATGTTAACATTTCTTTAAAAACAAAACATGATATTGACAATGCTCTTGAAACTTTAACAAATTCCATTGTTGAAGCCAGGAGAATTGCAATTCGAAAATGTGAATCCGTGATTGCGATGATCTTAAACTCTTGATCCGTCTTGAAAACGTGAGGAGAAGGCAATTTCAACGCACTCGCGTTCCTGCTATGAAAACTTTATGGCAGGATTTGCAGAAAGAAATCAAGAAACGTTTCGCACAATTATGAAAAAAAAAAATTGAAAATAAGATTTCTAAATTGGACCCTGGCTCTAAGCCCTTTTGGAAATTATCTAAAATTTTGAAAAAAACCTCAGTAGCCAATACCGGCATTGAAAGAGGAAAACAAATTATTACTAACTAATTGCGAAAAAGCTCAAAAACTTGCTATGCAGTTTGAAGGTGCGCACAATTTTAATTTAGGACTTACTAGTCCAATTGAAAATAAAGTTATTCAGGACTTCGAAAATATTTTCAATCAAGAGAACGTTTTCGAAAATGCCTGTGAGACTGATCTGGAAGAAGTAAGAACTATTATTTAAAAATTAAAAAATGTGAAAGCTCCTGGCGATAATGGAGTTTTCTACATCCTCATCAAGAAACTTCCAGAAAGTAGCTTATCATTTTTAGTTGATATATTTAACAAATGTTTTCAATTGGCATATTTTCCTGACAAATGGAAAAATGCTAAGGTTGTACCAATTTGAAAACCAGACAAAAATCCTGCAGAAGCTTCTAGCTATCGTACAATCAGTTTGCTTTCTTCCACCAGTAAACTTTTTGAAAAGGTCATTTTGAACAGAATGATGGTCCACATCAATGAAAATTCAATTATTGCCAATGAACAGTTCGGATTCCTCATAAATAGAAAATCAAAACTATGTCTTACAAACAAGCTTTTGATATTCAAACAAACTTTCAGGCAAATTCTGAAAATGATTCTGAAGCTTCCTCCCTGGTATAGTACCAATGAGTTACATAGGTTGAAACATTGGAACAAGTAGTTAAGTAGTTATCAAGAAATCAGTCTGTACGGCGTAGCCGAAGATGGTGCATAAATAAATAAATGTCAAATAAAATAATCAATAATTTCAGACAAAATCGTTACAATCTTCTATTGCCACGATTAATGTGTTATATATTTACCGTATTGATTCATATTATGGACACTTAAGGCCTCAGTGAACTGTTACTCATCAAAAAGCAAGTAATGTAAATCAGTTTGTATGATTCCTCCGCGTTATCGAGCCTTTGAAAACCCTTAGCTTTCGAATGGTGGGTGAAGATTTTGATTCCGCATCATGAATAATTTTAAATAAATGAAAATGTGTGGACTTCCCATGATTCTTATTCCGGATGCTTCCTTACATTCACCTAGATTTCCGGTCACTTTGATTCTAATTCTGGACAGTTTATGAAAATGAAAGAGAAGTGAAACAATTGATTGAAATCGCCAAACCACTAAAGAGACGTCTAAGGCAGTAGGGCATTGTAAATTTTCGTAGATATTTATGAAAAAAGCTTATTAGAACAAGCTTCGAAAGTGCAAACTTTTGTACGGCAAAAATTGAAACAGTTCGTGTGAAATGTTTCCCATGCAAAGAAGAATGTCCGGAATTAAAAGCTGTCCGTAATATGAATAAAAACGGTAGGTTAAGTTAGGTTTAGTAAATTGAAAGCGATTTTTTTCTCTTATAAGTAGGTGAAATCAACTCACCTGTAAAAAATCTGAACTGCTACGGGAAATGAGATATAATATGTTAACAAAATGTTAATAAAATCTTAGATTTGTTTTACCAAATTAGGATGATAGTGTTGACTAACACAGAACACCTAGATATGAGAAATGAATGTAATGTTTGGAATGAAAGGTACTTATAAAGAAATAAAAAAAATAATTATAAATAGTTTTAATGTCTTGCGCTATAGAAGTTATCTAAGAAATAGTTGTGCAGAAGTGATGGATCTGCTTTTAAGTAGTTGCGGACATGTACAATCGTTTTCAAGTTATGCCACACGAGAATTGTTATCACAACGTATAATAATACAGCAAAATACAAGTTTGTGCAAACACAATACAAAAAATAATATTTTGCGCGAAAAATGCCTTCAAAACCATCCTATAAAAGTACAATGAATTCTATTGCTTTGACCTGTGCTCTGCATGGAATTTTTTTTTAAATCTATTGTAAAAATACATAACGTGAAAATGCCATTAACAAATAAATAATGGTACCGTAATCCGGGAAAACATTGATCAGTTTTTGGGATATTTCTTAAATATTTAATTCAAAAATGCAAATGTTCTGAGTTTTATATTTTTAAAACAAGTACTGCCACCCATAGCTCGTGACTTTATACTGTGTTTTGTCTTTTGGATGATTTAAGCATGTTTACAAAAATATTTAATATGATTTTTTCATATATCTGATATGGGGTAACATTGATCATCCATGTAAACAACGTTCGGTAATATTGAAAATGTCGTTACTTACTTAAATCATGGCCCTTGAAGCCGAATATTGTGTCGCCAGCTCTAAATTGAAGTTCGGAAGTCCAGACTTCCGACTTCCGAACTTACTTCCGAAGTTTTTTGACATTTGAATTTGGCAGCTACGTTATGATGAGGATGAACTTGTTTTGGCTAGCAGGAAAGGGAAGTAAAGTCTGATACAGTGCGCCGACAACATGCCTACGAATAAAATGGAATCCGTAAGAAAAAACAGCGAAAGCAGGTATTTAAGAAACTCAGTGGCGGAATGAGGGAATGGCTAGTGGACATTTACCGCCGTGCACCAGTGCTATTCCATGAAGTGGCAAGGCAAAAGTTCCACAGGAGATTTTTCACACCCATTAGTGTGTCATCCTGCACGATGTTTTAGTTTTGATTTGCTAGTTGTAGTGTTGCGGGATGATATGATTTGAACAGAAAGTAGTATCGGAAGTAAGCAAAGTTGCCAGTTTGGCAGCGACTTCCCGACAATTTTTGTCTAAATGCACAATATAATGTTCAAACGCATACATCTCATTTACTTTTTGAGTTATTTCATAATTAAAAACACCTCGAACAGCGGAATACGCCTAAAGGTAGGCAATTTCTTAAGGGAATTCTACATTCTAAACAGTAATTCGTTAATGTTGCCTAATTGAACATACTAATAAAAGTTTTGACAGCGGAATCGTTTTTGGCGATGCCATTTTTAGTGAGAACCGCATTTTCTTTGCTCATATCTCTTGCAGAACCTATGTGAGACATGAATCTTCGGTAGTGTGATCCTTAACCATTGAAATCATTGTTTCGCAAACTTGACAAATTAACGCATAAAGTTGACGCAATTGTTGCAAGAATCTTAATTTCAATAGCTCATAAATATAAGAAAGAGAAGCAACATTCATGCAGTGGAAATGTTTCATCAATAAATGATGATACCAACTTTTTACGAGATGAGTCATTCCGATCAATGTTACCCCGCTGATCAATGATACCCCGGATTACGGTACAAAACAATAGACCAGATTATAAAAGTATTGTTAAATTGAAGTCTCGTCTTATGGTTGAACAATATGGTATTGTCACAATAAAATCCATCGTATTTAAATAATATTTTTATCGGGGCTGCCACATCATATTGTGGATGCCTTTGAAACTCACTCAAGCGGCCTAACAACGTAAGAAGAAAGAGACCTCTGAAACGCGTGATTCGTTGGCAACAATATAATGCACGGTGTGAACATGTTACACATTTACAACACCGCTTTCAATGCAAATGATAGAATAAAGGGCTCTTCAGATAATATGTAAATGGGGGCTTGTGAAGCATTTTCAAGCGATTGTTGTCAAGGGGATCATCATCTTAACAGGAGTGTCCTTCAGTTGAAGCCGTGACTGTATCTTTTGGGGTTTGAGAAATTCGATATTACGAAACAATAATGCTATATCATAAATGGAGGTTTCAGTGTAGGTATTTATTAGGAATAAATAAGTTCATAGTGTTTCATTCTACCATGTGGTAAATGCTGCACCCGAGTCATTGAGTGCATGCATGGTTTCACGTTAAAATTTAATTATCGTGGAAATAATTGAGTGTCAAATTACGACACGCTTAAGGTGAAACAGTTTGGAATACAACTTCTAAGATTGCACCAAAACTTAAAAGGCACTAATCTCGCGAAAGAAGCATCCAATAACAGTGCGCTTTTTATTTTGGCGTTGTGCACTAGCAGAAAGCTTAAAATAAGAAGATCAGCAACGTTTGCCTACTATTTCTCTAGTTTAGTGCTTTTGAAAACGTGAGTAGGGGCACAAGTCGGCCATTGTGACGGCCATCTTTGGATTCCGAGATGTTTCACCTTAACATTACTGTTATGTGACAATTATTGTGTTCCTTATAATCCTGTTGATATTCCTGCACTTGTGTTTCAACACTAGACAAGCAAAGTTTACTTCTATCACTTAAATTTCGTGGTAATCAATTAAGCTAAGAGTTCCTTTGGGAACAAAAACTGTTGCGAGTCGTTCCTGAAACTGGGTTTGCTTCCTTAGAAAAGGATGGTTCGACTTGAGTGCGGATGTTAGTACGTACCAAAACCTCCACCTCAGTGGCACGGGAGTAAAATTTACGAGAAATGACTAATGCATCATTACGCATCAATTAAGGTTTACTTGAATTCCACCTTTCTGAATCACATTTCCAAATAACTAGGTACAGTAGTGGAAAAATGCTAAGGTTGTACCTATTTCAAAACCGAACAAAAATCCTGCAGTAGCTTCAAGCTATCGTCCAATCAATTCGCCTTCCTCCCCCGAGGAGGAAAAAATAACTCGCAATAACTTATGCATACTGTCTGCAAGATACAACATTTTATATGGATGCAGCCAACCGTAACTACACTCACAGCGTTTTAGGGACTCCAACATCGCTTCGTAATTGCGCTACTGTTCCGGTTACGGTCGTAGTAGTGACCCGGTTCGCACCGACGTGCCACTACTACTGCGGATCCTATGGTCAACGCTGGTCATCGAGAGCCAGAGGATGATCAAGGGATTAGTTGACAACAGTACGTCGTCGCGATCAGTCGCAAGGGGCGAACCCTTGCCCGTTTTAATTTGTTAGTTATAAGGAATAAATGTTTAGTATATATTTTGGTATCATACCATAATTAGGTATTGTTGAGTTGTCAATATCTCATTTTGGTATTATAATGGTATTGTTCGTATTATTTAGGTATTATTATTCTTTCACCACTGGACTATCGCAGAAGTTTTTACAAGTGCGGAAATGCTAATAAAAGTCCGCGATTGCAGCGAATCGAGTCGGTGTTTTCAGCGGGGTTATTCCTCACAGTCCAACCCAAGTAACACAACTTGTTATATAACAATTTAAAATTCACGATTTATGCATGTTAGGTTGTATTTTTCTAGTATTCCTGACTTGAAACCAAACACTTGTAAAGCTAAAAAAGCGCAAAAAATGGCGGCTTATATAACATCTTATAGATGTACAGGGGACGGACCTGGTGTAGTGGTTAGAACACACGCCTCTCACGCCGAGGACCTGGGATCGAATCCCATCCCGAGATAGTGACTAAAAATTTCAGTGACGACTTCCTTCGGAAGGGAAGTAAAGCCGTTGGTCCCGAGATGAACTAGCCCAGGGCTAAAAATCTCGTTAATAAAGATAGAAAAAAAAATCTTATAGATGTCTCATAACAAAATCATATAACTAAGATCTTGTTCAATCAACAATCTGTAAACGTACTCTCAACATAATAGAAGTAACGATTATATATAAAATAGTAATTAGTCATAATTATGTTTTTTGACAGCAAAAACTACTAACATGTAACTTCTGTATTTCAACTACATGCATATGTTGTAATCGAGTACATTGCAAGTGATATAACCTTCAAAATACTTTTATAGTACAGCATAATGTATTAGTTGTAATGTAGCTATTTTCAAATGATTTAACCTGCAGAAAACATTTGTACAAAACACTAGCTACGGCTCCTTAAACAATGTTTAGGATGTGAAGTATATAGAAATTTTGAGGTTCTCTGTAAAAAGGTAAATATTCAATGAATTAGAACGGAGCGGACTGCTGGAAATAAAATGGAACATAGTGATACACAGGAAAGTCATTCATGTTCTATCCTCAATCTCGAAGGAAAGCTGTATGTTACCAACAAAAAGCCATTGACGGACCAGAACGCTTGCCTATCGATTAGATGCCGATGCCATTGGAAAAAACGCCACTTGTGTAGTACACTTCATTCCATTTTCTGTATGATTCAGTATGTCAGCATCCAGCAGCTCCACCTTACAATAAAACTATTGCAGGTGTTAGAATGTTTCCAAAAGATACACAACCATATTGTTATCTGTTGTTTTCCTACCAGCTGGAAATAATATTCTATCACCATCACGAGACAGAGCCTTCAGAATTTTGTAATTAAGCACCGGCAAACGGGAATGGGTAATAATTGTGCAGTTCATAGTTTACGTCATAGATCATGGTGTAAAGCCATTTGAAAATACATCTGTAAAGCTTATTATTGTTTGATGGTAAAAGGTGCGATATGAATCCTATATAAGTTATATTAATGTCCTTTGAGTTATATTTTCACCTAGTCTATATGTTCCATATCGTTTTGACGTTTGGGCATGTATTTTGAATACTATTCTATAACTTTAAAATTACCAACGTTGTTACGAATTTCACCTATAAAACTCCTATATAACAATATCTTCTATCTACTATCAAGAAAGATGTTTTCGGTGTTACTTGGGAACGAATAAGTGCCCCGAAGACACCAACATGATTCGATGCAATCCCGCACTTTTATTTGCATTTTCGCACTTATGAAGCAGCACTTCGCGGTCCAGTAGTGAAAGCAATACACAATACAATACCTGATCTAATTATCAGCTTGGTATTTGCAGAACTGTAGAAGATATTAGTTGAGGTATTTTACCTCTTATGCAGGGCTCATTCATACCTCATTCAGGTTGTAAGTATTGGAAATTATCTGGTATGGAATACCTCAGTTTGGTATTCAGTAGTTATTTTCTTCTGCTCGGGCCGTCAGTAAACTTTGTGAAAATTCATTTTTGAAGCGACCAACGGATAAGAGGTAAAATCGAACAACACCAACCAGGCGAAGAGATTATTATAGGGTGTGAGAGTTGAGAGAATGACGAGAGTGAATTGAAGGATTGGGCCGAGGTTAACTCTGTATAAATGAATAGGTGAAATAAATGATCATTCGTTGTTAGACTGAAGACTAAACTTAACGTGTTTTAAGATTGCTCGTAAATACCGAAAGTCCTAACTAAAGATATAATAACTGTCGGCGAGGATAAAATAAAGCAAGTTAACTAATAAGTGATTTAGTGAAAATGCCGTGAAAGCGTGCAGTGGATATAGTGGATAAAAAAATATTTCGGTGTGAATTGTTTGAGCAAATTCATATTTTACCAAATACCTCGTGGTAAGCCGGCGAAGAACAAAAGATTTTGGCTTTCTTTTGGAATATTGGTGTGCTAAGCAAATTTTCAGTTTTTGAAGTTGTTTAACCCCTCTACCGGCAGCTTCATTTTTTACCGCGAAATTCAAATTCAAATCGTTATAACTTTTTTGTTTTTCAATATTTTTGCACCATTTTTTCACAAGCTCTCGAAAAACTCTTCTAATTGTAGGATCTGTGTCGATATTGAATATTGGTGATCTGATTTTAAAGATATTCCGATGTTCCTTGGGGGACCGACATTATCCATATAAAATGCCTTTGGCGGCCATTTTGTTTTTGATCAATTGGTCAGCGTTAAGTCAGAATGGACCAAGTGACATTTTTTATATTTTGAGAAAAATGGGTTTGAAGACTAACGCTCTGTAATTTTTGAACTCGTTTAAATTTTGGTTCAATATTTCTACACGTCTTTATGTTACTTTCGAACAATATAATGTGAAGTGATTATCATGAAAAATCATAATCCAAACCTCTAATAGAACTATTTTTTGATGGACTTTGTGTAATTGGTCCACTCTGACTGAACAATTTCTTGGAAAATAGCAATCAATTAATGCTTGCATGGTCAAATTGGGTGCATATCTCTAAGACAAACAGATTATCAAGACCCTTTGACACCAGTATCCTAAATGCTTAAATCCATATAGTAAATACCAAAATCAGTGGCATTACGATAGCTTGAAAATTAAGGTTTCGCAGGGTCAGGGCATTGAAGACCAGAAATATTCAAATATGCGTTCAGTCAGAGTGGACCAAGTGAAATTCTTGAGTACCGACCAAAATATGCTGGTACAATAAGCGGGTTCTAGGACATTCCATACATACACTATAGAACTACAAACTTCTATCGGACTCTGAAATTGACTCAAAAATGCAGTAATCAATCATTGTATTGCTTTTCAACACTTGGTCCGCTCTGTCTGCACAGAATTTGTTGCATTTTCTGACCACCGATCCGAATATGGTAAATGGTCAAAAATCAAATTCAAATGCATCGAATCAAGCAATATTTATAAATTTCTATTGATGGATAAGTAGAAGAATGATTGGATGTCGAAAAATCTGACCAATCTCCTGAAATTGTTTTCATTTCCTCGCATTCTTCAGCGTGCTGATCATTTTCGCTGTTATGGTAATAAGCACTCGGTCCTCTCTGACTGCACACTTTTATCGATTTTTGTTGATCATCCAAAGTTAATTTATTACATATCTCTCGCAGTTAACAGCATTCTTCAAACTGATCAAAGTGATATGGAGGTAAGGTAATTTCGCATCTAATGAGAGAATAATCCAATATTCCCAAGTTTTGTACTTGGTCCCCTCTGACTTAACGGCGACCCATTTATCATAAAAATAAAATGTGGGCTATATTATGCCAATTAACCTTCCGCGGATGTTAAGAAAAACAACTTAATAAGATACTGGGGTCATTATGACCCAGAAATGTATACCCCTATAAATCAGCGAAATATCAACCGAATAATGAAATTTATGCCGCATTCGAAAGATATACTCCTCAAGACTCTGATCACTACCTGGAATACCGGTTCCGGATCCAGTGGCCACCGGGAATCGGCTACGAAGGGGACCATGTTGGCCACGTGGAATTTCAGTACACTCAGTCCAGAAATCTGCAGTAATCACCAAATTGTATAAGATGCAGGCCATATAGGAATGTACTGTCTTCAGCAAACTTGTTTCGGGGACCAAGAACTTCCACATGGGATACAATTTAGTTCAGAACTCGACCGCGACGTGGCGCTAGCGTCGATATGAACTTCCGGTAGAGGCTAATTATGCGATAACTCGAGATCGCGAGCACATAGAAGGATGCTGTCTTCGGCAAAGTTGCTCAGGAGGATAAGAACTTTCACATGAGATACAATTTAGTTCAGAACTCGACCGCTGCGTGGCGCTAGCGTCGATATGAACTTCCGGTAGAGGCTAATTATGCGATAACTCGAGATTGCGAGCACATAGAAGGATGCTGTCTTCGGCATAGTTGCTCAGGAGGATAAAAACTTTCACATGAGATACAATTTAGTTCAGAACTCGACCGCTGCGTGGCGCTAGCGTCGATATGAACTTCCGGTAGAGGCTAATTATGCGATAACTCGAGATTGCGAGCACATAGAAGGATGCTGTCTTCGGCAAAGTTGCTCAGGAGGATAAGGACTTCCTCATGAGATACAATTTAGTTCAGAACTCGACCGCTGCGTGGCGCTAGCGTCGATATGAACTTCCGGTAGAGGCTAATTATGCGATAACTCGAGATTGCGAGCACATATAAGGATGCTGTCTTCAGCAAAGTTGCTCAGGAGGATAAGGACTTCCACATGAGATACAATTTAGTTCAGAACTCGACCGCTGCGTGGCGCTAGCGTCGATATGAACATCCGGTAGAGGCTAATTATGCGATAACTCGAGATTGCGAGCACATAGAAGGATGCTGTCTTCGGCATAGTTGCTCAGGAGGATAAGGACTTCCTCATGAGATACAATTTAGTTCAGAACTCGACCGCTGCGTGGCGCTAGCGTCGATATGAACTTCCGGTAGAGGCTAATTATGCGATAACTCGAGATTGCGAGCACATATAAGGATGCTGTCTTCAGCAAAGTTGCTCAGGAGGATAAGGACTTCCACATGAGATACAATTTAGTTCAGAACTCGACCGCTGCGTGGCGCTAGCGTCGATATGAACTTCCGGTAGAGGCTAATTATGCGATAACTCGAGATTGCGAGCACATAGAAGGATGCTGTCTTCGGCATAGTTGCTCAGGAGGATAAAAACTTTCACATGAGATACAATTTAGTTCAGAACTCGACCGCTGCGTGGCGCTAGCGTCGATATGAACTTCCGGTAGAGGCTAATTATGCGATAACTTGAGATTGCGAGCACATAGAAGGATGCTGTCTTCGGCAAAGTTGCTCAGGAGGATAAGGACTTCCTCATGAGATACAATTTAGTTCAGAACTCGACCGCTGCGTGGCGCTAGCGTCGATATGAACTTCCGGTAGGGGCTAATTATGCGATAACTCGAGATTGCGAGCACATATAAGGATGCTGTCTTCAGCAAAGTTGCTCAGGAGGATAAGGACTTCCACATGAGATACAATTTAGTTCAGAACTCGACCGCTGCGTGGCGCTAGCGTCGATATGAACTTCCGGTAGAGGCTAATTATGCGATAACTCGAGATTGCGAGCACATAGAAGGATGCTGTCTTCGGCATAGTTGCTCAGGAGGATAAGGACTTCCTCATGAGATACAATTTAGTTCAGAACTCGACCGCTGCGTGGCGCTAGCGTCGATATGAACTTCCGGTAGAGGCTAATTATGCGATAACTCGAGATTGCGAGCACATAGAAGGATGCTGTCTTCGGCATAGTTGCTCAGGAGGATAAGCACTTCCTCATGAGATACAATTTAGTTCAGAACTCGACCGCTGCGTGGCGCTAGCGTCGATATGAACTTCCGGTAGGGGCTAATTATGCGATAACTCGAGATTGCGAGCACATATAAGGATGCTGTCTTCAGCAAAGTTGCTCAGGAGGATAAGGACTTCCACATGAGATACAATTTAGTTCAGAACTCGACCGCTGCGTGGCGCTAGCGTCGATATGAACATCCGGTAGAGGCTAATTATGCGATAACTCGAGATTGCGAGCACATAGAAGGGTGCTGTCTTCGGCATAGTTGCTCAGGAGGATAAGAACTTTCACATGAGATACAATTTAGTTCAGAACTCGACCGCTGCGTGGCGCTAGCGTCGATATGAACTTCCGGTAGAGGCTAATTATGCGATAACTCGAGATTGCGAGCACATAGAAGGATGCTGTCTTCGGCATAGTTGCTCAGGAGGATAAGGACTTCCTCATGAGATACAATTTAGTTCAGAACTCGACCGCTGCGTGGCGCTAGCGTCGATATGAACTTCCGGTAGAGGCTAATTATGCGATAACTCGAGATTGCGAGCACATAGAAGGATGCTGTCTTCGGCATAGTTGCTCAGGAGGATAAAAACTTTCACATGAGATACAATTTAGTTCAGAACTCGACCGCTGCGTGGCGCTAGCGTCGATATGAACTTCCGGTAGAGGCTAATTATGCGATAACTCGAGATTGCGAGCACATAGAAGGATACTGTCTTCGGCAAAGTTGCTCAGGAGGATAAGAACTTCCACATGAGATACAATTTAGTTCAGAACTGAACCGCTGCGTGGCGCTAGCGTCGATATGAACATCCGGTAGGGGCTAATTATGCGATAACTCGAGATTGCGAGCACATAGAAGGGTGCTGTCTTCGGCATAGTTGCTCAGGAGGATAAGGACTTTCACATGAGATACAATTTAGTTCAGAACTGAACCGCTGCGTGGCGCTAGCGTCGATATGAACTTCCGGTAGGGGCTAATTATGCGATAACTCGAGATTGCGAGCACATATAAGGATGCTGTCTTCAGCAAAGTTGCTCAGGAGGATAGGGACTTCCACATGAGATACAATTTAGTTCAGAACTCGACCGCTGCGTGGCGCTAGCGTCGATATGAACATCCGGTAGAGGCTAATTATGCGATAACTCGAGATTGCGAGCACATAGAAGGGTGCTGTCTTCGGCATAGTTGCTCAGGAGGATAAGAACTTTCACATGAGATATAATTTAGTTCAGAACTCGACCGCTGCGTGGCGCTAGCGTCGATATGAACTTCCGGTAGAGGCTAATTATGCGATAACTCGAGATTGCGAGCACATAGAAGGATGCTGTCTTCGGCAAAGTTGCTCAGGAGGATAAGAACTTCCACATGAGATACAATTTAGTTCAGAACTGAACCGCTGCGTGGCGCTAGCGTCGATATGAACATCCGGTAGGGGCTAATTATGCGATAACTCGAGATTGCGAGCACATAGAAGGGTGCTGTCTTCGGCATAGTTGCTCAGGAGGATAAGGACTTCCTCATGAGATACAATTTAGTTCAGAACTCGACCGCTGCGTGGCGCTAGCGTCGATATGAACTTCCGGTAGAGGCTAATTATGCGATAACTCGAGATTGCGAGCACATAGAAGGATGCTGTCTTCGGCATAGTTGCTCAGGAGGATAAAAACTTTCACATGAGATACAATTTAGTTCAGAACTCGACCGCTGCGTGGCGCTAGCGTCGATATGAACTTCCGGTAGAGGCTAATTATGCGATAACTCGAGATTGCGAGCACATAGAAAAATGCTGGCTTCGGCAAAGTTGCTCAGGAGGATAAGGACTTCCACATGAGATACAATTTAGTTCAGAACTCGACCACTGCGTGGCGCTAGCGTCGATATGAACTTCCGGTAGAGGCTAATTATGCGATAACTCGAGATTGCGAGCACATAGAAAAATGCTGTCTTCGGCATAGTTGCTCAGGAGGATAAGAACTTCCACATGAGATACAATTTAGTTCAGAACTCGACCACTGCGTGGCGCTAGCGTCGATATGAACTTCCGGTAGAGGCTAATTATGCGATAACTCGAGATTGCGAGCACATAGAAGGATGCTGTCTTCGGCAAAGTTGTTCAGGAGGATAAGGACTTCCACATGAGATACAATTTAGTTCAGAACTCGACCGCTGCGTGGCGCTAGCGTCGATATGAACTTCCGGTAGAGGCTAATTATGCGATAACTCGAGATTGCGAGCACATAGAAGGATGCTGTCTTCGGCAAAGTTGTTCAGGAGGATAAGTACTTCCACATGGGATACAATTTAGTTCAGAACTCGACCGCTGCGTGGCGCTAGCGTCGATATGAACTTCCGGTAGAGGCTAATTATGCGATAACTCGAGATTGCGAGCACATAGAAAAATGCTGTCTTCGGCATAGTTGCTCAGGAGGATAAGAACTTCCACATGAGATACAATTTAGTTCAGAACTCGACCACTGCGTGGCGCTAGCGTCGATATGAACTTCCGGTAGAGGCTAATTATGCGATAACTCGAGATTGCGAGCACATAGAAGGATGCTGTCTTCGGCAAAGTTGTTCAGGAGGATAAGGACTTCCACATGGGATACAATTTAGTTCAGAACTCGACCGCTGCGTGGCGCTAGCGTCAATATGAACTTCCGGTAGAGGCTAATTATGCGATAACTCGAGATTGCGAGCACATAGAAAAATGCTGTCTTCGGCATAGTTGCTCAGGAGGATAAGGACTTCCACATGAGATACAATTTAGTTCAGAACTCGACCACTGCGTGGCGCTAGCGTCGATATGAACTTCCGGTAGAGGCTAATTATGCGATAACTCGAGATTGCGAGCACATAGAAGGATGCTGTCTTCGGCAAAGTTGCTCAGGAGGATAGGAACTTCCACATGAGATACAATTTAGTTCAGAACTGAACCGCTGCGTGGCGCTAGCGTCGATATGAACATCCGGTAGGGGCTAATTATGCGATAACTCGAGATTGCGAGCACATAGAAGGGTGCTGTCTTCGACATAGTTGCTCAGGAGGATAAGGTCTTTCACATGAGATACAATTTAGTTCAGAACTCGACCGCTGCGTGGCGCTAGCGTCGATATGAACTTCCGGTAGAGGCTAATTATGCGATAACTCGAGATTGCGAGCACATAGAAGGATGCTGTCTTCGGCAAAGTTGGTCAGGAGGATAGGAACTTCCACATGAGATACAATTTAGTTCAGAACTGAACCGCTGCGTGGCGCTAGCGTCGATATGAACATCCGGTAGGGGCTAATTATGCGATAACTCGAGATTGCGAGCACATAGAAAATGCTGGCTTCGGCAAAGTTGCTCAGGAGGATAAAGACTTCCACATGAGATACAATTTAGTTCAGAACTCGACCACTGCGTGGCGCTAGCGTCGATATGAACTTCCGGTAGAGGCTAATTATGCGATAACTCGAGATTGCGAGCACATAGAAAAATGCTGGCTTCGGCAAAGTTGCTCAGGAGGATAAAGACTTCCACATGAGATACAATTTAGTTCAGAACTCGACCACTGCGTGGCGCTAGCGTCGATATGAACTTCCGGTAGAGGCTAATTATGCGATAACTCGAGATTGCGAGCACATAGAAAAATGCTGGCTTCGGCAAAGTTGCTCAGGAGGATAAGGACTTCCACATGAGATACAATTTAGTTCAGAACTCGACCACTGCGTGGCGCTAGCGTCGATATGAACTTCCGGTAGAGGCTAATTATGCGATAACTCGAGATTGCGAGCACATAGAAGGATGCTGTCTTCGGCAAAGTTGCTCAGGAGGATAGGAACTTCCACATGAGATACAATTTAGTTCAGAACTGAACCGCTGCGTGGCGCTAGCGTCGATATGAACATCCGGTAGGGGCTAATTATGCGATAACTCGAGATTGCGAGCACATAGAAGGGTGCTGTCTTCGACATAGTTGCTCAGGAGGATAAGGTCTTTCACATGAGATACAATTTAGTTCAGAACTCGACCGCTGCGTGGCGCTAGCGTCGATATGAACTTCCGGTAGAGGCTAATTATGCGATAACTCGAGATTGCGAGCACATAGAAGGATGCTGTCTTCGGCAAAGTTGGTCAGGAGGATAGGAACTTCCACATGAGATACAATTTAGTTCAGAACTGAACCGCTGCGTGGCGCTAGCGTCGATATGAACATCCGGTAGGGGCTAATTATGCGATAACTCGAGATTGCGAGCACATAGAAGGGTGCTGTCTTCGACATAGTTGCTCAGGAGGATAAGGTCTTTCACATGAGATACAATTTAGTTCAGAACTGAACCGCTGCGTGGCGCTAGCGTCGATATGAACTTCCGGTAGGGGTTAATTATGCGATAACTCGAGATTGCGAGCACATAGAAGGATGCTGTCTTCGGCAAAGTTGTTCAGGAGGATAAGAACTTCACATGAGATACAATTTAGTTGAGAACTCGACCACTGCGTGGCGCTAGCGTCGATATGAACTTCCGGTAGAGGCTAATTATGCGATAACTCGAAATTGCGAGCACATAGAAGGATGCTGTCTTCGGCAAAGTTGTTCAGGAGGATAAGGACTTCCACATGAGATACAATTTATTTCAGAACTCGACCGCTGCGTGGCGCTAGCGTCGATATGAACTTCCGGTAGAGGCTAATTATGCGATAACTCGAGATTGCGAGCACATAGAAAATGCTGGCTTCGGCAAAGTTGCTCAGGAGGATAAGGACTTCCACATGAGATACAATTTAGTTCAGAACTCGACCACCGCGTGGCGCTAGCGTCGATATGGACTTTCGGTAGAAATTACACAGATATTGTCCGTGCATCAGAATCATAGTCCCTACTTCTTTAACCTTCCGCGGATAATAAGAAAAACAACTTAATAAGATACTGGGGTCATTATGACCCAGAAATGTATACCCCTATAAATCAGCGAAATATCAACCGAATAATGAAATTTATGCCGCATTCGAAAGATATACTCCTCAAGACTCTGATCACTACCTGGAATACCGGTTCCGGATCCAGTGACCACCAGGAATCGGCTACGAAGGGGACCATGTTGGCCACGTGGAATTTCAGTACACTCAGTCCAGAAATCTGCAGTCATCACCAAATTGTATAAGATGCAGGCCATATAGGAATGTACTGTCTTCAGCAAACTTGTTTCGGGGACCAAGAACTTCCACATGGGATACAATTTAGTTCAGAACTCGACCGCGACGTGGCGCTAGCGTCGATATGAACTTCCGGTAGAGGCTAATTATGCGATAACTCGAGATTGCGAGCACACAGAAGGATGCTGTCTTCGGCAAAGTTGTTCAGGAGGATAAGGATTTCCACATGAGATACAATTTAGTTCAGAACTCGACCGCTGCGTGGCGCTAGCGTCGATATGAACTTCCGGTAGAGGCTAATTATGCGATAACTCGAGATTGCGAGCACATAGAAAAATGCTGGCTTCGGCAAAGTTGCTCAGGAGGATAAGGACTTTCACATGAGATACAATTTAGTTGAGAACTCGACCGCTGAGTGGCGCTAGCGTCGATATGAACTTCCGGTAGAGGCTAATTATGCGATAACTCGAGATTGCGAGCACATAAAAGGGTGCTGTCTTCGGCATAGTTGCTCAGGAGGATAAGGTTTTTCACATGAGATACAATTTAGTTCAGAATTGAACCGCTGCGTGGCGCTAGCGTCGATATGAACATCCGGTAGGGGCTAATTATGCGATAACTCGAGATTGCGAGCACATAGAAGGGTGCTGTCTTCGGCATAGTTGCTCAGGAGGATAAGGTCTTTCACATGAGATACAATTTAGTTCAGAACTGAACCGCTGCGTGGCGCTAGCGTCGATATGAACATCCGGTAGGGGCTAATTATGCGATAACTCGAGATTGCGAGCACATAGAAGGATGCTGTCTTCGGCAAAGTTGCTCAGGAGGATAAGAACTTTCACATGAGATACAATTTAGTTGAGAACTCGACCGCTGCGTGGCGCTAGCGTCGATATGAACTTCCGGTAGAGGCTAATTATGCGATAACTCGAGATTGCGAGCACACAGAAGGATGCTGTCTTCGGCAAAGTTGTTCAGGAGGATAAGGACTTCCACATGAGATACAATTTAGTTCAGAACTCGACCGCTGCGTGGCGCTAGCGTCGATATGAACTTCCGGTAGAGGCTAATTATGCGATAACTCGAGATTGCGAGCACATAGAAAAATGCTGGCTTCGGCAAAGTTGCTCAGGAGGATAAGGACTTCCACATGAGATACAATTTAGTTCAGAACTCGACCACTGCGTGGCGCTAGCGTCGATATGAACTTCCGGTAGGGGCTAATTATGTGATAACTCGAGATTGCGAACACATAGAAGGATTCAGTCTTCGGCAAAGTTGTTCAGGAGGATAAGGACTTGCAAATGCAATACAATTTAGTTTGGAACTCGACCACCGCGTGGCGCTAGCGTCGATATGGGCTATCGGTAGAAATTACACAGATATTGTCCGTGCATCAGAATCATAGTCCCTACTTCTTTAAACTAGAGAATCAAATGAATGAAGGATTATGAAACAAATTGTTCAATTTTTTTCCTTGTCTCGATCATTCTCTGCAACTGGGAAAACCGAGACTTGTCACTTTCAACAAGGTTTAAAATGTAACAAGGACTAATAAGTGTTCCTTTCATTACTCGAACATCCTGTTCTTCTCGTTTGAAGCAGTCAGGACTAGGGTTCACTGGTATATCTTTTCTCCATAACGCACCATGAAACTGTGACGTACCCGCGTTATGGGTCATTTAGAAGGATGCTGTCTTCCACAAAGTTGCTCGACCACCCGGTGGATTTGACGTCGATTTGTATTTCCGATAGAGGTTAATTATTAGAGGGGGTTTCACATTTTTTTAGCCCAAACACGACCCGTACCCGACTTACTTTATTTTTTTTAAACCCGGACCCGACCCGTACTCAGACCTGACCCGAACTTGAAAAAAAAAACTGCTGTTCAAATCCGAATCTGACTCGAAACCTAAGCATTTTTTGTAAGAAAAGACCGAGTTTTAAAAATAGATAAATTCATCGTTTCTGATGCATAAGGAAGCTTTTTGGTTGTTTTTCTTACCATAACTCTTATTAAAGTCCACCTAAATCCGAATTTTTACAAGCCCGATTCCGACGTACTCGAAAAAAATGTTCTAGCCTTCAAATCCGTCCCGAACCATTCGAGTCCGGGTTTGAAAACCCGAGACCCGACTTATAGAAGAATGCTGTCTGCGGTAAAATTGTTCGAGAGAATAAGGAATTAGTCATGAACATACGTTTAAAATTTATCCAGCATGTGGTGCTGGCGTCTATATGTATTTCCAGAAGGAACTCTTTTTTGAAGGTTTTATCTTCGGCAAAGTTGTTCAGTTTTTTTTTTTAATTCTGCGTAGTAAATTCCGCGTGACGCTCGTCATTATATTGCTCTTATATGATATGAACTCTGAACTTGTGGGCTTCGTGGCCGTGCGGTTAGTGTCGTCAGGCAATAAGTGCATCGTGTCATGGGGTGTGGGTTCGATTCCCGCTGCAGCCATTGAAACTTTTCGTGAGGAATGTTTCTCGGCTGTACCATTGGAGCATGCTTGTTCTTTGTCTAGTGTTAAGTAACAGTCTGTGCAGCTAAATGGCTGAAGACGGTGTCCGTGTCCGTGTCTTTTAACTACACGATCCACGAAATATATGTTACGATATAAACTACAGTCGACTCTCCATAACTCGATATTCAAGGGACCATCGACTTATAGAATTATGGTATAATAGAATATACCGACACAAAATCGAAGGAACAAATTTTTGTATTTCCAATATTTTTATTATCATTTTTGTAAGAAAGCAGTATTATTTTGTTGATAGCATTTTACAAACTATTATTTGAAAACATTTTTCGAAGTGCTCGAAAAATCACGTTATTTTTACTGACAATAGTTTTTATCATTTTCATGTCATTACAACTTGTAAGTATTTATTCACCTTCAAACAAAAATTAGATCAGGTTTTCCCAAAAAAGAAAAAAAATTAAAATAGATATCGAGTTATGGAGAGAAATTCACATCTCACGTAACATCAACTTGTGGAGATATCGAGTTACAAAAATATCGACTTATGGAGAGCACAATGTATGGAAATTTGAAGGAACCGGAGAATCCATCTAGTTATAGAGTATTTCGGGTTATAGAATATCGAGTTGTGAAGAGTCGATTGTATATAATATAAAATAAGCTCTATGATATGATATGAACTATATTGTACTCACTTCTGAAATTCCAACAAGAGTTCAGATACAGATAACGTCATGAAGTTGCAAAAACAATTACTTCTAGTTTTCTTTAGAAGTTGTTGCAGTAACTGTGCACTTTAGTTTTTAATTGGATGCGGAGAAATCTTATGACTTTATACCAGTAATTCCTTCTGGATTTCCTCCAAAAAGTTATCTAGATCTCAAGACGTAGTTCACATCGGAGTTATTCAAAGGATATAGTCCAGTAACCTTAAATGATTTGTATGATGGATTCTACAGTTATTTACCGAGAGCTCATCCGATGGAATACAAACCCATGCCCTTCTGTCCTCATCCTCTCGAAATATCTCCAGAGACTCTCCCAAAGATTTTTCCAGGAAATCCTCAAAGTATTTTACCAGAAAATAATCCAAGCTATTCTGTACCTTAATCTCTACAATGATTTCTTCTGGGGTTCCCTAGGACTTTTGCCAGAGATTCTTTCAGGAAGAACTTTTGTTTGCCATGCATGGGATAGCTTCCTCCAGGGAGTTGACATGGAATTTTTACAAGGATTCCTACAAAAAAAAATATGTATAAGGATTTCTTCAGAGATTTCGCAAAGGTTTCCAGCAGAAATGTCTTAAGTGATTCCTTCGTAGATTCCTCCAACAAAATCTTTATTGGGATTCTTTCAGGATTTTTTCCAAGGGTTCCTCCAGGATTCGTTTTAGGAATACTTCGAAATTTCTCCGGAGATTTCTCCAGGGATTTTTTAAGTTATTTCTTCTGGTATTCCTCTATAAAATTTTCCACAGACTTTTGCAAGGATTTCTCCAGGAAAGTGTCTTCAAGGATTCTTGCACAAATATCTCCAAGGCTTTCTCAAGGAATTCCTCCAGGAGTAACACTTAAAACAATTTCTTCAAGAATTACTAAAGATGTTTCTCTTGTGATATCTTCAGAATTTTTTCCGAGGATTCCTCCACGGATACATACAAAAATATCCCCAAGCAGTTCTCTCGAGATTCGTTCAGAAATTATTCCGGGATTCCTCCAGGGATGATTCTACGAGGAAATTCTACAAGGATTCCACAAGGACTTTCTGCAGGTGTTCTAATACTCACGAATTCCTCAAGGAAATTTTATGAAACGCCTCAAGAATTTCTCAAGGTAATCTTCCAGGGATTCCCCAAGAATTTCTCCAGGGATTCGTACTGGGTCTTCAAAAATACTCCATGGATTCCCCCAAGAGTTCTTCTTGAAATTTCTCTAGAGATTCTCCCATTAATTCCTGCTAGAATATTATCAGAACTTATGCTAAAAATTTCTCCATGGATTTCATTAAAAAAAATCTCTACATATCCTACAGTAAAATCTCTATATATTTTTTTTTTAAATCTATTCATGGATTTCTTTAGATATTTCTCCTTAGATTTTTCGAGAAATTTTTCTATTTTAATACTCCTTTAAGGATTCTTTCAGGGATTTATCCAACAAAAATCTACAGGGGTTTTTTTCGAGGGATTTCTCTAGCGATTCCACCTGCAAAATTTCTACATCGATTCTTCCTAGGATACCTCCATTCATCAGTGATTCCTCCAAAGATGTCTCCAAGAGTCCTTCATGGATGCCTACACTGCCCATATCTGCATATTTGTCACATTCGACATTTTTGACAAATTGAAGTTAATACCATGGAGAGTCATCAAATGATAAATACTTTCGATCAGCTTACTGAAATATGTGAGATTGTTCTAGAAAATTCGAAAAAAATACCAAGTTGTTTTGTCACATTGGTAATTAAAGCCTGTCCACGATAAATTTCGGACACGGATGGCGGGTGTACCATAGAAAGTTCGAGAATTTTACAGAAAGAAGGATTAACATCCTTGTCAACTGTTTATTTTGTAGATATAACTCTTTTATTCTGAAATAAACAATTGTTTTTGTTGAATTATGAGTAACTTTTTTTTTGCTGCCATTATTTGGGTGTCCGAAATTTAACGTGGACAGGCTTTATAACCGCATAACAGTAACATTGAGATTATAAATGAGCCTCGTAATGTAACAGCAATGAAATTTCTACCAGAATTATTTTCTGACTATTCACCTAGTATGCGATATGAGTTGTACAAAATATCAGCCTCAAATAAGCACTTTTGAGTTCCTGTTAATTTTTAGTAATTTTAGTTTCCTCCCATACTGTCATCAAATGTACTCTTGGTATTCCATTTACTCAATGCCTACTTTTGTCGAATGTAACAAATATGCAGTTATGGGCAGTACATGAGTCTATCCAAAGACTCCTACAGATATTTCTCTATGCAAATCTTTACAGGAATTCCTGCAGAGATTTCTCCAGCTTTTTCTTCAGGAATTTCTCCAAGGATCGCTACAGAAAAATCTCTACATGGTTTCCTGTAGATATCGTTTCAGGAATGAACTGGTAGAGATTTGACTTTATATATAAATGAAATATGAGTTTCGTCTACGCAGTCCTTCATCATAAATAGAACGTTGAAAAAAATAGAGGCTGCGTAACTGAAAAGCATGTATGCTGTTCCGGGGATTTTTGTAAGGAATTCCTCCAGAGCTTTCCTCGAGAATCCTTTCTTGGGCTCTTGCAAGAATTTCTCCAGCGATCCCTATAAGAACTCATTAAATAATTTCTTGTAAAATCCACAATTGAATGGTAGAATCTCTGGAATAATTCGTTATAGAATTCCTGGAGCGATCCCTGGAGAAAATCTTAGAAGTAAATCCTAGAGGAATCTTGAACGGACTACCAGCGGAATGTCTGGAGAATTCACTGTGGAAATATTTTAAGTAATCCTTGAAAAAATGTTTCTTAGAGAAACCTCTGACATTCTGCAAAAATCTCTGTAGAGATCTTCTTGGAGGAATCCTTAGGGGAATCTCTTATTTTTTATTAGAGGAATGTCAGGAGAAATCGCTTGAAGAATCTTTGGAAGAATCGCTGGAGAAGTGCTTGAAGTAATCTATGCAATAATTACTGGAAAAGTTCCCTGAGGAGGGATTAATTCCCGGAGAAATCTATCTGGAGTGAATTCTTCAGAGTTTTTGCAATTCCCTCACAGGTCTTTTTTATTGAATCCTTCGACGATCTGATTTTAAAATTGTTTTCGGTATTTCTCAAGTTATTATTTCTGGATTTGACGGAATAATAGTCTGATTTTTTTCTAAAGGATAATTTTGAATTTTCTCAAGAGGATTTTTTAAAAACGCTTCAGAGTACTTTTTAATAATGCGTCCCAATGAAGCTATTTTTGGAATTCCTCCAGCTGTTCTTTCTAGTATTAGTCCACAAGATATTTCCAACATTCGTTCGAGTTGATGTATGAATTCCTCCACGGTCATTTTTTCAATCTAATTTGATTCTTCTAATCCTTTTTCTACGAGAAATTTGGATTTTTGGGATTTTTTCATTGGTGTTTGCGAAATTGCTTAATTTTTTTACAAATCTTTTTTCAAGATAATCTGACGAAATTTTTCTGAGTTCTTCCTGCCAAAATTGTTATCATACAAAACCTTTATGCAAATTTTTGTTGAAATTTCTGCAGAAGCTGATTCAAAAGAAATGTCCAGAAGTTAACGGAGAAGAATGTTTTATTTTGGCGTTACTATCCTGTTAATTATTATTACTTACGTAAAAATAATTGATTCTGAATCAAATCAACTACTTCAGCACTAATTTTTACTTTAAATCAAATTCACACACTCTATTGATTTTACAGTAATACCTCCATGAGTCGATGTTCCATGACTCGATATCGACTCATGGGACCATAGTAAAAACAAACTTTCATGGTTACTATGATGGTCCCTAGAAGCAGCTTTCCAAAGGAATGCTGTTCCATGACTCGATATTTCCATGAGTCGATGGTCCCTTCAATATCAACTCATGGAGGTTTCACTGTACTATGAATTTTTAATTATCTCAATTATAATATTGATAATTATCACTATCCGAACACATTCACATCTTTATACTTCAAGTCATGCTCGCAAATCTACTTACTCTAACTTGCGAAGAATAGTGTAGGTGATTAGATAATCACAACTCAAGCAGAAGATTACGTTCGAATTAAAGTTTATGACGTGCACTTTTTTAAGTAGGGGTAAGAAAATGTAGGAAGTTTCTTATGAAATGTTCTCAAGAGTTTCTTTCGGAATTCTATCTCTTATTTCTTCTAGGGATACGCCACAGAATTTTTTTTTTCGGGGACATCCTTATAAATTATTTCCTAGGAGAGACACCCCCAGTTCTTCTCAAGGCGTAATTTTATCAATTTATTTATTTATCCAATGATTTTAAAAATTACTCCTTAAATTACTGTTTAGTTCTTTTTGGAGTTTCTCACGAATTTCTTTCAGCAATTTATTTCTTTGTTTACATTAAAAATTAGCCACGTGGTGGTCGTGTTCTAAACTAAATTGTGTCTTATGTGGAAGTGCTTATCCTCCTGAGCAACTTTGCCGAAGACAGCATCCTTCTATGTGCTCGCAATCTCGAGTTATCGCATAATAAGCCCCTACCGAAAGTTCATATCGACGCTAGCGCCACGCAGCGGTCGAGTTCTGAAATAAATTGTATCTCATGTGGAAGTCCTTATCCTCCTGAGCAACTTTGCCGAAGACAGCATCCTTCTATGTGCTCGCGATCTCGAGTTATCGCATAATTAGCCCCTACCGGAAGTTCATATCGACGCTAGCGCCACGTCGCGGTCGAGTTCTGAACTAAATTGTATCTCATGTGGAAGTCCTTATCCTCCTGAACAACTTTGCCGAAGACAGCATCCTTCTATGTGCTCGCAATCTCGAGTTATCGCATAATTAGCCTCTACCGGAAGTTCATATCGACGCTAGCGCCACGCAGCGGTCGAGTTCTGAACTAAATTGTATCTCATGTGGAAGTCCTTATCCTCATGAACAACTTTGCCGAAGACAGCATCCTTCTATGTGCTCGCAATCTCGAGTTATCGCATAATTAGCCTCTACCGGAAGTTCATATCGACGCTAGCGCCACGCAGCGGTCGAGTTCTGAACTAAATTGTATCTCATGTGGAAGTCCTTATCCTCCTGAGCAACTTTGCCGAAGACAGCATCCTTCTATGTGCTCGCGAATCTCGAGTTATCGCATAATTAGCCTCTACCGGAAGTTCATATCGACGCTAGCGCCACGCAGCGGTCGAGTTCTGAACTAAATTGTATCTCATGTGGAAGTCCTTATCCTCATGAACAACTTTGCCGAAGACAGCATCCTTCTATGTGCTCGCAATCTCGAGTTATCGCATAATTAGCCTCTACCGGAAGTTCATATCGACGCTAGCGCCACGCAGCGGTTCGAGTTCTGAACTAAATTGTATCTCATGTGGAAGTCCTTATCCTCCTGAGCAACTTTGCCGAAGACAGCATCCTTCTATGTGCTCGCAATCTCGAGTTATCGCATAATTAGCCTCTACCGGAAGTTCATATCGACGCTAGCGCCACGCAGCGGTCGAGTTCTGAACTAAATTGTATCTCATGTGGAAGTTCTTATCCTCCTGAGCAACTTTGCCGAAGACAGCATCCTTCTATGTGCTCGCAATCTCGAGTTATCGCATAATTAGCCTCTACCGGAAGTTCATATCGACGCTAGCGCCACGCAGCGGTCGAGTTCTGAACTAAATTGTATCTCATGTGGAAGTCCTTATCCTCATGAACAACTTTGCCGAAGACAGCATCCTTCTATGTGCTCGCAATCTCGAGTTATCGCATAATTAGCCTCTACCGGAAGTTCATATCGACGCTAGCGCCACGCAGCGGTTCGAGTTCTGAACTAAATTGTATCTCATGTGGAAGTCCTTATCCTCATGAACAACTTTGCCGAAGACTGCATCTTTCTATGTGCTCGCAATCTCGAGTTATCGCATAATTAGCCTCTACCGGAAGTTCATATCGACGCTAGCGCCACGCAGCGGTCGAGTTCTGAACTAAATTGTATCTCATGTGGAAGTCCTTATCCTCATGAACAACTTTGCCGAAGACAGCATCCTTCTATGTGCTCGCAATCTCGAGTTATCGCATAATTAGCCTCTACCGGAAGTTCATATCGACGCTAGCGCCACGCAGCGGTCGAGTTCTGAACTAAATTGTATCTCATGTGGAAGTCCTTATCCTCATGAACAACTTTGCCGAAGACTGCATCTTTCTATGTGCTCGCAATCTCGAGTTATCGCATAATTAGCCTCTACCGGAAGTTCATATCGACGCTAGCGCCACGCAGCGGTCGAGTTCTGAACTAAATTGTATCTCATGTGGAAGTCCTTATCCTCATGAACAACTATGCCGAAGACAGCATCCTTCTATGTGCTCGCAATCTCGAGTTATCGCATAATTAGCCTCTACCGGAAGTTCATATCGACGCTAGCGCCACGCAGCGGTCGAGTTCTGAACTAAATTGTATCTCATGTGGAAGTCCTTATCCTCATGAACAACTTTGCCGAAGACAGCATCCTTCTATGTGCTCGCAATCTCGAGTTATCGCATAATTAGCCTCTACCGGAAGTTCATATCGACGCTAGCGCCACGCAGCGGTTCAGTTCTGAACTAAATTGTATCTCATGTGGAAGTTCTTATCCTCCTGAGCAACTTTGCCGAAGACAGCATCCTTCTATGTGCTCGCAATCTCGAGTTATCGCATAATTAGCCTCTACCGGAAGTTCATATCGACGCTAGCGCCACGCAGCGGTCGAGTTCTGAACTAAATTGTATCTCATGTGGAAGTCCTTATCCTCATGAACAACTTTGCCGAAGACTGCATCTTTCTATGTGCTCGCAATCTCGAGTTATCGCATAATTAGCCTCTACCGGAAGTTCATATCGACGCTAGCGCCACGCAGCGGTCGAGTTCTGAACTAAATTGTATCTCATGTGGAAGTCCTTATCCTCATGAACAACTTTGCCGAAGACAGCATCCTTCTATGTGCTCGCAATCTCGAGTTATCGCATAATTAGCCTCTACCGGAAGTTCATATCGACGCTAGCGCCACGCAGCGGTCGAGTTCTGAACTAAATTGTATCTCATGTGGAAGTCCTTATCCTCATGAACAACTTTGCCGAAGACTGCATCTTTCTATGTGCTCGCAATCTCGAGTTATCGCATAATTAGCCTCTACCGGAAGTTCATATCGACGCTAGCGCCACGCAGCGGTCGAGTTCTGAACTAAATTGTATCTCATGTGGAAGTCCTTATCCTCATGAACAACTTTGCCGAAGACTGCATCTTTCTATGTGCTCTCAATCTCGAGTTATCGCATAATTAGCCTCTACCGGAAGTTCATATCGACGCTAGCGCCACGCAGCGGTCGAGTTCTGAACTAAATTGTATCTCATGTGGAAGTCCTTATCCTCATGAACAACTTTGCCGAAGACTGCATCTTTCTATGTGCTCGCAATCTCGAGTTATCGCATAATTAGCCTCTACCGGAAGTTCATATCGACGTTAGCGCCACGCAGCGGTCGAGTTCTGAACTAAATTGTATCTCATGTGGAAGTCCTTATCCTCATGAACAACTATGCCGAAGACAGCATCCTTCTATGTGTTCGCATTCTCGAGTTATCGCATAATTAGCCTCTACCGGAAGTTCATATCGACGCTAGCGCCACGCAGCGGTCGAGTTCTGAACTAAATTGTATCTCATGTGGAAGTCCTTATCCTCATGAACAACTTTGCCGAAGACAGCATCCTTCTATGTGCTCGCAATCTCGAGTTATCGCATAATTAGCCTCTACCGGAAGTTCATATCGACGCTAGCGCCACGCAGCGGTTCAGTTCTGAACTAAATTGTATCTCATGTGGAAGTTCTTATCCTCCTGAGCAACTTTGCCGAAGACAGCATCCTTCTATGTGCTCGCAATCTCGAGTTATCGCATAATTAGCCTCTACCGGAAGTTCATATCGACGCTAGCGCCACGCAGCGGTCGAGTTCTGAACTAAATTGTATCTCATGTGGAAGTCCTTATCCTCATGAACAACTTTGCCGAAGACTGCATCTTTCTATGTGCTCTCAATCTCGAGTTATCGCATAATTAGCCTCTACCGGAAGTTCATATCGACGCTAGCGCCACGCAGCGGTCGAGTTCTGAACTAAATTGTATCTCATGTGGAAGTCCTTATCCTCATGAACAACTTTGCCGAAGACTGCATCTTTCTATGTGCTCGCAATCTCGAGTTATCGCATAATTAGCCTCTACCGGAAGTTCATATCGACGCTAGCGCCACGCAGCGGTCGAGTTCTGAACTAAATTGTATCTCATGTGGAAGTCCTTATCCTCATGAACAACTATGCCGAAGACAGCATCCTTCTATGTGCTCGCAATCTCGAGTTATCGCATAATTAGCCTCTACCGGAAGTTCATATCGACGCTAGCGCCACGCAGCGGTCGAGTTCTGAAATAAATTGTATCTCATGTGGAAGTCCTTATCCTCCTGAGCAACTTTGCCGAAGACAGCATCCTTCTATGTGCTCGCGATCTCGAGTTATCGCATAATTAGCCCCTACCGGAAGTTCATATCGACGCTAGCGCCACGTCGCGGTCGAGTTCTGAACTAAATTGTATCTCATGTGGAAGTCCTTATCCTCATGAACAACTTTGCCGAAGACAGCATCCTTCTATGTGCTCGCAATCTCGAGTTATCGCATAATTAGCCTCTACCGGAAGTTCATATCGACGCTAGCGCCACGCAGCGGTTCAGTTCTGAACTAAATTGTATCTCATGTGGAAGTTCTTATCCTCCTGAGCAACTTTGCCGAAGACAGCATCCTTCTATGTGCTCGCAATCTCGAGTTATCGCATAATTAGCCTCTACCGGAAGTTCATATCGACGCTAGCGCCACGCAGCGGTCGAGTTCTGAACTAAATTGTATCTCATGTGGAAGTCCTTATCCTCATGAACAACTTTGCCGAAGACTGCATCTTTCTATGTGCTCGCAATCTCGAGTTATCGCATAATTAGCCTCTACCGGAAGTTCATATCGACGTTAGCGCCACGCAGCGGTCGAGTTCTGAACTAAATTGTATCTCATGTGGAAGTCCTTATCCTCATGAACAACTATGCCGAAGACAGCATCCTTCTATGTGTTCGCATTCTCGAGTTATCGCATAATTAGCCTCTACCGGAAGTTCGTATCGACGCTAGCGCCACGCGGTGGTCGAGTTCTGAACTAAATTGTATCTCATGAGGAAGTGCTTATCCTCCTGAGCAACTTTGCCCAAGACAGCATCCTTCTATGTGTTCGCAATCTCGAGTTATCGCATAATTAGCCTCCACCGGAAGTTCGTAACGACGCTAGCGCCACGTCGCGGTCGAGTTCTGATCTAAATTGTATCTCATGTGGAAGTCCTTATCCTCATGAACAACTTTGCCGAAGACAGCATCCTTCTATGTGCTCGCAATCTCGAGTTATCGCATAATTAGCCTCTACCGGAAGTTCATATCGACGCTAGCGCCACGTCGCGGTCGAGTTCTGAACTAAATTGTATCTCATGTGGAAGTCCTTATCCTCCTGAACAACTTTGCCGAAGACAGCATCCTTCTATGTGCTCGCAATCTCGAGTTATCGCATAATTAGCCTCTACCGGAAGTTCATATCGACGCTAGCGCCACGCAGCGGTCGAGTTCTGAACTAAATTGTATCTCATGTGGAAGTCCTTATCCTCATGAACAACTATGCCGAAGACAGCATCCTTCTATGTGTTCGCATTCTCGAGTTATCGCATAATTAGCCTCTACCGGAAGTTCGTATCGACGCTAGCGCCACGCGGTGGTCGAGTTCTGAACTAAATTGTATCTCATGAGGAAGTGCTTATCCTCCTGAGCAACTTTGCCCAAGACAGCATCCTTCTATGTGTTCGCAATCTCGAGTTATCGCATAATTAGCCTCCACCGGAAGTTCGTAACGACGCTAGCGCCACGTCGCGGTCGAGTTCTGATCTAAATTGTATCTCATGTGGAAGTCCTTATCCTCATGAACAACTTTGCCGAAGACAGCATCCTTCTATGTGCTCGCAATCTCGAGTTATCGCATAATTAGCCTCTACCGGAAGTTCATATCGACGCTAGCGCCACGCAGCGGTCGAGTTCTGAACTAAATTGTATCTCATGTGGAAGTCCTTATCCTCCTGAACAACTTTGCCGAAGACAGCATCCTTCGCAATCTCGAGTTATCGCATAATTAGCCTCTACCGGAAGTTCATATCGACGCTAGCGCCACGCAGCGGTTCGAGTTCTGAACTAAATTGTATCTCATGTGGAAGTCCTTATCCTCCTGAGCAACTTTGCCGAAGACAGCATCCTTCTATGTGCTCGCGATCTCGAGTTATCGCATAATTTGCCTCTACCGGAAGTTCATATCGACGCTAGCGCCACGTCGCGGTCGAGTTCTGATCTAAATTGTATCTCATGTGGAAGTCCTTATCCTCATGAACAACTTTGCCGAAGACAGCATCCTTCTATGTGCTCGCAATCTCGAGTTATCGCATAATTAGCCTCTACCGGAAGTTCATATCGACGCTAGCGCCACGTCGCGGTCGAGTTCTGAACTAAATTGTATCTCATGTGGAAGTCCTTATCCTCATGAACAACTTTGCCGAAGACAGCATCCTTCGCAATCTCGAGTTATCGCATAATTAGCCTCTACCGGAAGTTCATATCGACGCTAGCGCCACGCAGCGGTTCAGTTCTGAACTAAATTGTATCTCATGTGGAAGTTCTTATCCTCCTGAGCAACTTTGCCGAAGACAGCATCCTTCTATGTGCTCGCAATCTCGAGTTATCGCATAATTAGCCTCTACCGGAAGTTCATATCGACGCTAGCGCCACGCAGCGGTCGAGTTCTGAACTAAATTGTATCTCATGTGGAAGTCCTTATCCTCATGAACAACTTTGCCGAAGACTGCATCTTTCTATGTGCTCGCAATCTCGAGTTATCGCATAATTAGCCTCTACCGGAAGTTCATATCGACGCTAGCGCCACGCAGCGGTCGAGTTCTGAACTAAATTGTATCTCATGTGGAAGTCCTTATCCTCCTGAGCAACTTTGCCGAAGACAGCATCCTTCTATGTGCTCGCGATCTCGAGTTATCGCATAATTTGCCTCTACCGGAAGTTCATATCGACGCTAGCGCCACGTCGCGGTCGAGTTCTGATCTAAATTGTATCTCATGTGGAAGTCCTTATCCTCATGAACAACTTTGCCGAAGACAGCATCCTTCTATGTGCTCGCAATCTCGAGTTATCGCATAATTAGCCTCTACCGGAAGTTCATATCGACGCTAGCGCCACGCAGCGGTTCAGTTCTGAACTAAATTGTATCTCATGTGGAAGTTCTTATCCTCCTGAGCAACTTTGCCGAAGACAGCATCCTTCTATGTGCTCGCAATCTCGAGTTATCGCATAATTAGCCTCTACCGGAAGTTCATATCGACGCTAGCGCCACGCAGCGGTCGAGTTCTGAACTAAATTGTATCTCATGTGGAAGTCCTTATCCTCATGAACAACTTTGCCGAAGACTGCATCTTTCTATGTGCTCGCAATCTCGAGTTATCGCATAATTAGCCTCTACCGGAAGTTCATATCGACGCTAGCGCCACGCAGCGGTCGAGTTCTGAACTAAATTGTATCTCATGTGGAAGTCCTTATCCTCATGAACAACTATGCCGAAGACAGCATCCTTCTATGTGTTCGCATTCTCGAGTTATCGCATAATTAGCCTCTACCGGAAGTTCGTATCGACGCTAGCGCCACGCGGTGGTCGAGTTCTGAACTAAATTGTATCTCATGAGGAAGTGCTTATCCTCCTGAGCAACTTTGTCGAAGACAGAATCCTTCTATGTGTTCGCAATCTCGAGTTATCGCATAATTAGCCTCCACCGGAAGTTCGTAACGACGCTAGCGCCACGTGGTGGTCGAGTTCTGAACTAAATTGTATCTTATGTGGAAGTGCTTATCCTCCTGAGTAACTTTGCCCAAGACAGCATCCTTCTATGTGTTCGCAATCTCGAGTTATCGCATAATTAGCCCCTACCGGAAGTTCATATCGACGCTAGCGCCACGTCGCGGTCGAGTTCTGAACTAAATTGTATCCCATGTGAAAGTTCTTGGTCCCCGAAACAAGTTTGCTGAAGACAGTACATTCCTATATGGCCTGCATCTTATACAATTTGGTGATGACTGCAGATTTCTGGACTGAGTGTACTGAAATTCCACGTGGCCAACATGGTCCCCTTCGTAGCCGATTCCCGGTGGCCACTGGATCCGGAACCGGTATTCCAGGTAGTGATCAGAATCTGGAGGAGTATATCTTTCGAATGCGGCATAAATTTCATTATTCGGTTGATATTTCGCTGATTTTTAGGGGTATACATTTCTGGGTCATAATGACCCCAGTATCTTATTAAGTTGTTTTTTTGTGGCGCCATCTTAGAATCACCTTAAGAAAAAAAATTTTTGGTCTTGCGCTTCGTTTCCACAAAATATTAAAAGTCAGGGAATTTCAGAAAGATCCGTTTGATAACAACAGAGATATTGCAGGTTGAAATTCGATTTTGGGTCATTATGACCCCAGTATCTAACTAAGGTTAATAAGGAGCTTTTCTAAAAAAATCATACAAATCGGTTCAGTATTCTTGGAGATATCTGAAAATAACGATATGATGTTTTTGGAAGTTTTTACGATCTTTATTTGGCCAGCGTGGTTCCAGAAACCTAAATGGTCATTACTTAAAGACAGCTGCACCAAATTGCTTCATTTTTTCACAACATACTCTCATTAAGGACATATAGGATAGAATCCCTGTCATGGCAGTGAAGATGGCTTCAGCACACACACAATCACATATGCCAGGGATTCGGGATTTTTTCACAAAATACTGCACTTACCTGCCATTAATTGGTGTCATATTGCTAAAAGAACATCACAACTCATATGTTCAACTTATTTGGTAATTAAATTACTCACTTGCACTTTCTATTTCACAAACCGTGCCAATTTCTCTACCGCGGGATGAAACTTTCCGCGATTGTTTACTACCGCACACTCGGGAATTCCGAACAATAATCACCGTTTTTTTCTAATTTAACTCTCCGTAACACTTCTGACACGATTTACTTAGGATCTTTACATTTCAAGCGACACGTACAGATTGATCTCCCGTAGAAAATTGAAAAATCTACTTAAAACCGTGGTTAAATCAATCACGCGAACGCAAAAACTGCCTTTTTTTATTTTTCTAATCAAACGTCAGCTGCTCGCTGTATGGTTGATTTGTTTTCGTATTCGTGTGCTGTGCAGAGGTATCAGCGTTGCTAGTTGTTGCCTGTGATACAATTTCTAGTGGTAGAAAATGCCGCGGCTTACAAAAAACGGAAGTCGGCACTTTTGCGCGAACAAGCCAAAAGAATGAGAAGGGATCCTGTGGATCCTCTATCGTGGACATTCGAAAATCCTCTGAGTGGTGTTGTATACTTGAAAAATAGTGCGAATGAAAGTGAATCCGACAATCATTCAAACAGTGGAGAAGAGTTTGAAGGTGAACTTCCGGGACAGTCACATATCTCGGCTGGAACAAGTTCAAAGGAAACGTGTCCTGCTGGTGGCGCTAGCGGTCACGACGGTAAGTTGTTTTATTGGGAAAAATGACAAAATTACAATAAACATAATGCAAAGGTAATTTCGTTCACCCCGTTTCTGAACATCCGGATGTGGTAGGGGAAGTGGTTGTAAAATGAACACCGTGCCTTTTACCGAGAAAAGACAAGTTTCAATGAATTTTCATCACGCACGCACGCATTTAGAGCATAAATCGGAGTGTTTGGGTTGATGCGGAGGTCAATTGAAGTGAAAATATCAACAAAAACTTAGATTTTAGATAAACTCGTTTGAAAAATAGAACTGACGTAACTTTTAGCTTGGAGGTCTTGAGGTTTTCGATGGTTCCTCAGTGGAGGACACAATAGGTCAAAGGTATAAGAATGACTCAAAAAATAAATATCCTAGCAAAACATTTGTAACATTGATTTATAATTTGAGAGGGTTGTTCAAAAAAAAAGTAAGTAATCAAGAGATTTTTAAAATTAATGCAAAAACGGTAAGTTGCGGCTGATTAATTTGTTCGGCAAAGTTGTTCACTTTTGGAAGTTACACAAACTTGCAGAACACATCAACTTCGTGTTATTTGGTTCATCATTACAAATGTCAGTTAATTGTATGGAAAAACAGTATTTAGTTACTATATTTTGCCATTGACTGTATACAACATAAAAGTAATGTATAATAACTTACCAATAAGTTCATGCAATAAGCATGAGATCAATATTAAACATCTTCGAATAATTTCATTGCCTTCATTCCTGCCATATGTATTGAATCACCTACTTCGTGAAGATCCTAGAGAGTGTGGATTTCTCATTTTAAAGATCGATTCACCGTAGTATGTCAACTTCATTCGTGACGGCCTTATTCAAAGGAAACTTTTCCTCTACTCAAGAGTATATTGTCTTTCATATAAAGAAAGTGAATCAAGCCATGTATTTTCGATTTACATTTGACAATTTTAACGAGGAACAGAACAAATCCATTAATGAAGCGCAAATGCATCTAAATTTTTAGATACATCAAGAGTAAACCACTTTTTGGCCAAGTATTTTGAAAACACGTTTGCAGAAACTATGAAAATTACTTTTGAATCGCCCCTCGGTAAATTTTACTATGGGACGAGCTGTTATTTTGTAAATTTCATTGAGTCTACAGATTGAAATCTTAATTATTCATGTATGATATCAAAATTAAGATATTGAAGCGCAATAAAATTATGTTATACAGCGGGAATTCGCTGGTTGGAACACGACTGCCTTCCATCTAGCGAATCAGACCCGTTAGTTGGAATGACTGACAGCTGGTGAAAATGCTCCAGACTAACGCATCTGGAGATCAAATCGTCACGAAACGCACGTATACATACACATTTGTTCTATATATGGAGACTTCAATGCGACGGTACTCAGACGTCAAAGTCAGTTTGACATCTTCTCCTGACATTCGAGTGCTTTTTAGTTGGAATATTTTCCAACCAGCGATCGTCCAACCATCGAGTCGTTCCATGTAGCGGACCCCCAACGAGCGAATCCCCACTGTACTTAAAGATATTTGCCCTTTCAATCAAGCTATGAATATATATATCATGGCAAACACCATTTTATTATCATTTATATAAAAGATATAGATATAAATTATGGGTTACATATTGATTCAAAAGGAATCGACAAAACAAAAAAAAAATGCGATGCCATGTTACAAACAACAAATGTTTGGAATCTACTAAAATGTAATCGGGCTGTAATTGGTCTGGTATTGTGGGAAATTAAGCAAAACCATGGAGTCGATATGGGAGGAAATCGCATGTTTATCGACGAATGTCACAGTTATTTGTGTTGCGTGCCAGACGGTAATATAAATGTAAAGCAAACTTATTCAAACTTTTAATTTCGATTTCCATTTCTATCGCAGCTATTTCGATAGATAATTTCACGTTGCTTTTGGTTAAAAAAAAGAGATGTGAAGGGAAGAATTAAGGAACATGCCTCAATCAAGAAGACATCCATGGGATTCCGAATAAAAAATGGAAATTTTATTTTGGATAAAAGTGTCACTGTTGAAGCACAAGCCTCAATGCACATATGTAAAACGTCGAAGTGCATTGTCTTTTTCGTAAACAGCAATGACCATACCGATTACATCATGGAAGAAGTCATGTATGAAGAAGCGTACTTTGAGACAAACATAGAGGAAAAAATTCAAAACTTTTTCGAAACATTTATCTTAAAAAAGGTGGCTCACGAAGATATTTTGATTAAAACCTGAAACAAAATGTTAAAATCAGAGTTGATATAACAATGCACAAATCAATGTAATGAGTTTTATAAAAATATAACAGATTGACTTCTTTTATCACCTAAGTAGGTTGGATAATGCGTGGAAGCTAGTTGAAAAAACAAAAGAAATATATTTTTTGCATAAGCACATTTCACATTTTTTATAATTATCGGCAACATCATTACAATGAAAAACTTAAATATATGGAGATATGAGCTGTGATGGAATTTGATGATATTTATTATGAACGGATTTTAACCCTTAGTTTAGATAACTTTAGAACCTTACATAAAACGATGTTGAACATTTGTCTACTACAGAATTTGTCATATATTACGTATACAATTACGCGAATTCCGGTGCGTATTTTTTTTCGAAGAAAAGAACATTTTCTAGTTGTTGAGTTATGGAAGAAAATGTCTTCTCTTCGAAGAAAATGTGCGTCGAAATTCACCTACAGATTTGGAAATTTCTAACTCTCTCCTTAGCCGAATGGTTAGAGTCCGCGGCTGCAAAGCAAAGTCACACGGAAGGTGTCTGATTTCGATGCCCGGTCGGCCAGGATCTTTTCGTGATGGAAATTTCCTTGACTTTCCTGGGCATAGAGTATCATCGTAGCTGCTACACGATACACGAATGCGAAAATGGCAACTTTGGCAAAGATAGATCACAGTTCATAACTGTGAAAGTGTTCATAAGAACACTAGGCTGGGTAGCAGGCTCTTTCCCAGTGGGGACGTAATTCCAAGAAGAAGAAGAAGAAGAAGAAGAAGAAAAAAGAATTCTTTAAACTACCGAAGATTAGCGAAACGTCGCGTTCCTTACTAAAACGTATTTCCCATGCAGTGAGTGTAAAATAGTTAAAAATCAATTTTTCGTATGTCGCGAATCATAAACGTTCCCATTTGTTTGTATTTATTATCATTCATACTTGTCATTTTGATTGTTCCAAAACTACTTCAAAAGTGACAAGCATAAATGATACAAACGGTAAAAAAATAACTGGCAACCATGCACAAAATATCTGTACATTACTAATACTAACGCATAGGAGTACACCACTACATTTACATTGGTAGTTTTGGATTCAAGGGAGTTTCACCTTAATGTATTGTTTCGAAGAGTGAATATCCGAATACGATTGAAATTCTGTAGCCTGAGAAATTAACAGGAGGTTGTAGTTACGGGTCGATCCCCCAAGGAATTTTGGAATATCTTCAAAACCAGATGACCAATGTTCAATATCGACACAGATTCTAAAACTAGAAGAGTTTTTTGAGAGCTTGTGAAAAAATGGTGCAAAAATATTGAAAAACAAAAAAGTTATAACGATTTGAATTTGAGTTTTGCGGTTAAAAATGAAGTTGCCGGTAGAGGGGTTAATTGAATATTCTAGTGGGCCAGTTTCTTTATGCAAATTGTGTGTTACAAGGTTTGTGGCACATTGATTTTGGTCTAAAATTGTGTTTAAACGTATAGAGAAAAGAAGAGTGCTGTCGACACCATTTTGCAAGCACCTTTTGTTCGAGCGTCTTTTGTGTGGAGAAAGTTTTTTTTTATAACCAGCAGCGTCCTATAGTGCAAAGAAGTGAAGACAAGCCTATTGTGGCAATTCAAGAGCAGAGTGAGTGGTCGAGATTTTCGACGATAGTGAGTGAAAATCGAGAGAGGCAATAAGGCTACACGTTACACCAACTGAGAGAGAGTGCATGTTGATCGGGTCGGCGACCAGTTGGTGCATTGAGTGCATGCTATTAGTGCATTGAAGCAAGTGTTGCCAGTTATTGCAATTCATCGGAAGGAAGTCAATTCCGGGGATTATCAGGAGATTGATTGGCTGTGTCGATTTTGCTGCTATTGGAATTGCTGTTGCTGCTGATTAGTGCTGCTGGATTTATTTTGGAATCATCGGATTGTGTTTTCTGGAGTTTTACTAAAGGAGTATTTTATATCATCAAAAGGTATCAGGTATGTGTTAATGTTTTTTATTTCGTGTGTTTATTTTTGGGTTTGTCATTTATCGAGCTGATGGTGCACACTTTGTTTTTATTTGTTTTAATAGATTTTTATTTTGTTTCTTTTTCTGTGTTTCAATTTTATTTACTTAAATACAAGGATGTCTTTGACCACAATATGTGACCCTTTTATTCCGGGTACTATTCCCTTTGCGCAATATGTTGAACAACTAGAGTGGTTATTTGTGCATAACAACTATACGGATGATAGATATAAAGCATCGTTTTTAGCTGTGTGTGGTACAGAGGTTTATTCACAATTGAAGCTACTTTTTCCGGGACAAAATTTCAAAGATTTGGCTTATAAGGACATGGTTGAAGAACTCAAGAAAAGATATGACAGGAAAGAATCAGAAGTGATCCACAGTTACAAATTTTGGACCCGGAGGCAGGGACAATATGAAAAATCAATTGATTTTGTGCTGGATGTTAAACATTTAGCCGAGGAATGTGATTTTGGAGCATTTAAAGATCGAGCAATACGAGACGTGTTAGTTATTGGAATCAATGATAGACAGTTGCAAAAACGTTTATCCGACGAGGACGATCTTACCGCAGCCAAAGCGGAGAAAATAATTGTAAACCAGGAGTGGGTGTCAGAAGGAGCAAGCCAGATTAAGAAGGATGACGACAGGAGAGTTAGTGTAGTTAGGTCGATCAGATCGCCCGACCCCTCCGAAATCCATATTTAGAAATAGAAGCAGGAGTAATAGCCGGGATAGATCATTTTCCTCCAGAGACAATTTAAGAGGAAGATATGATATTAGAAGGAACAAAGATTTCGGTAGACAAGCTTATTTATGCTCGTACTGTAAAAAGAAGGGCCACATAAGGAATTATTGCTACAAGCTTAGAAAAGATAGTCCTCTTAAAAACAAGTTTTTTGAGAAGTCTAGTGTTAAATTTGTTGATTCTCCTAAGGATCCAGAGCCCGGAACATCTGGTTTATTTAAGCGGCTGAAGAAAGATATTTAATGTGACAATCTTTCAGACTCCGAAGATGATATGCACTGTATGATGATCTCAGCGATTAACAAAATCAACAATCCATGTTTTGTGGAGGTACTGGTTGCGAGACAAAAACTAACAATGGAGATCGACTGTGGATCGGCAGAAAGTGTAATATCAGAAATTTTTTTCGTGAAGCATTTTAAAAACTTTTCTATGAAGCATTGTACTCAAAGATTAGTTGTTATTGATGGCAACAGGTTGAAGGTTTTGGGTAAGATAGAGGTCACGGTTCAGCTAGCATCATTGAAGCAAAAACTCAATTTGGTGGTACTGAAATGTCACAATGATTTTACACCACTCATGGGGCGCACATGGTTAGACACCTTTTACCCGGGATGGAGGAATACATTTATCACACCTGCAACATCGGCGGCCGGAGTCAACATGCTGAAGGAGGAAGAAACCATTCTGGATGTGAAGAGTAAGTTCCCAACAGCTATTGACAGGGATTTTTCCAAACCAATAGCTGGGTATAAGGGTGATTTGGTGCTCAAGGATAAAACACCTATTTTCAAGAAGGCTTATCAAGTTCCATTGCGGTTGAAACAGAAAGTTTTGGACTATCTCGATGGATTGGAGAAGGATGGTATCATCACACCGATAGAAGCCAGTGAATGGGCTTCTCCGGTGGTGGCAAAAGTCAAGAAAAATCAAGACATACGTCTAGTTATAGATTATATGGTTTCAATTAATAAGGTGTTGATTCCAAATACGTACCCATTACCTGTCGCCCAGGACATTTTTTCTACGTTATCGGGTTCCAAAGTTTTCTGTTGTTTGGATTTGGAAGGAGCTTATACCCAACTGTTGTTGACGGAGAGATCAAAAGATTCATGGTCATTAATACTATCAAAGGGCTTTATGTTTATAACCGGTTACCACAAGGAGCCTCACCGAGCGCTTCAATATTCCAGAAGGTGATGGACCACATACTGAATGGGCTTGAAAACGTGTCATGTTATTTGGACGATGAACTGATTTCTGGGAAAGACTTTGAGGATTGCAAGAGAAATCTTTATTTAGTCTTGGAGAGATTAGCTAAGGCTAATATTAAAGTCAAATGCAAATTTGTTGTAAATAATCTCCCGTATTTTGGCCACGTTCTTACAGATCAAGGCTTATTACCTTGTCCGGATAAAGTAGAAACTATTCGTGAGGTGAAAGCCCCACAGAATGTTTCGGCGCTGAAGGCATTTTTGGGACTGATTACGTACTATGCAAAGTTTATTCCTAACTTGTCTTCAGTGTCTGTATGCATTATTGAAGAAAAATGTTAGATATGTATGGACAAATGAATGCGATAAAGTTTTCAATCAATGCAAACACTATTTGTTGAAGCCAAAACTTTTGGAATATTTTGACCCGGAGAAGCCAGTTGTTATCGTAACGGATGCATGCAGTTATGGTCTTGGAGGTGTTATGGCACACGAAGTTAATGGGCAAGAACGTCCCGTGAGTTTCACCTCTTTTACATTGAACGACGCACAGAAGAATTATCCCATACTACATCTGGAGGCCCTGGCAGTAATATGTACTGTAAAAAAATTCCACAAATTTCTATACGGAAACAAGTTTACTATTATTACTGACCATAAACCTTTGATAGGAATTTTGGGTAAAAGTGGTAAAAATGCTCATTCCGTTACACGATTACAACGATACGTTATGAAACTCGCAATATATGATTATTACATTGTTTACGGCCATCTTCGCGTATGGGAAACGCAGATTTCTGTTCTAGGTTTCCGCTTCCTCAGTCGGTGCCAGTAGGTTTAGACCGTGCTTATGTTAAAAGCCTGAATTTCACTGAGGAATTCCCAATAAATTACAAGGAGGTGGGTAGTGAAACAGAACGAGATGAACTCCTAGTGAAACTTTTGCAGTATTTACATAATGGATGGCCGGAACGAATTGAAAGAAATTTGTTGAACGTGTATTCCCATCGGGTTGTTATTCCGGACTCCATGAAACAGCAGGTAATGAAGATGCTACACATGAATCATGCAGGAATAAGTAAAATTAAACAATTGGCCCGAAGATCAGTGTATTGGTTCGGAATGAACAGAGATCTGGGAAATTTTGTTAAATTTTGTAGAATATGTAATGAAACCACTCCCCTTTCAAAGAAACCTCCGTACTCTGAGTGGTTCTCAACCACCAAACCATTCAGTCGCATTCACGCCGATTTTTTCCATTTTGATAGAAAAACATTTTTGGTTGTGGTAGACAGTTTCACAAAATGGATCGAAATTGATTACATGAGACAAGGTACAGATCATGAGAAAGTGATAAGAGTCTTCCTTGGCATTTTGCGCGTTATGGACTGCCTGACGTGATGGTAACTGATGGTGGTCCACCTTTTAATTCAGGTATTTTTATCAATTTCTTTGAAAAGCAAGGAGTAAATGTTTTAAAAAGCCCACCATACCATCCGGAAAGTAATGGGCAAGCGGAGAGAATTGTTCGTCTTGTTAAGGCAGTATCCAAGAAATTTTTGATAGATCCTGAAGTTAAGTGTTTAAATATAGAAGAACAAATTTCGCTTTTCCTTATTAACTTCAGGAATACTTGCCTCGGAGAAGACAACAAATTTCCATCTGAGCGGTTACTCTCGTACAAACCCAAAATATTATTGGACTTGTTAAACCCAAAACACGGTTTTAAACATAACTTGACGAAATCAAATGATGATATACAAGAACGTTAAAACAAAAGTCAGGGTTAATCACCTGACAATTTCACCAACCTTAAAAAAGGAGACCTGATATATTATAAAAATATTAACAAATCCGATGCTAGAAGTTGGATACCTGCCACATTTCTAAAACGACTTTCTTCAAATATTTTGCAGGTGACTATTGGCAGTAAAGTTGTTTTGGCGCACAAACGCCAGTTAAAAACTTTGCCTGTTTCTCGCCGAAAAACCTCCAAACTTTTGGTTTTTCAAGGAGAGGAAAACGAAGATCAGGTGTATCAACCACAGCAAAGCATGGCAATAACAGCAGTAGCAGCAATAGTCAGTGTATGCGATCCAATAGCAACAATGTTTTACAAGGCAACAAACGGAAACGAGACGATATTGAGGACGTTGATTCAGATTCAAGTTCTGATTTTTACGGTTTCGCTGCCGATTCATTCATTTTTGCGGGGGAGGAGATGTTTGTGAAAGTGAAAATATTGGAATTAGAAAATCGAAAAGAAAATCAAAGAAGAGAAAGCATGATGATTTTATTTATTACTAGAAAAGAATGTATACTCATTTATCAATTGAAATAATTGTTCGAGTTAATTAAATTTTAAATGAATTATTATACATGTAGTGAATTATAATATGTGATAAACATTGCATTGAATGCGTTCTGAAGGACTTACTATTGTTATAAAAATTAATGAATTATACGTTCTGATATAGTTAATTAGATTTCAATATGAGATACAGTTCTCTTGAAGACATAAGGAGTTGTAGCGACCAACGGATAAGAGGTAAAATCGGACAACACCAACCAGGCGAAGAGATTATTATAGGGTGTGAGAGTTGAGAGAATGACGAGAGTGAATTGAAGGATTGGGCCGAGGTTAACTCTGTATAAAGAAATAGGTGAAATAAATGATCATTCGTTGTTGGACTGAAGGCTAAACTTAACGTGTTTTTAGATTGCTCGTAAATACCGAAAGTCTTAACTAAAGATATAATAATTTTGAATAGAATGATGGTCCAGATCAAAGAAAATTCAATTTTTGCCAATGAACAGTTCGGATTCTGACATATATTCGACAACTTATCTACTTTTACGTGTAACAAATTTGATTCGATCCAACAAATCTGAAGGATATTCTACCGGTCTTGCTCTTCCAGACAAAGAAACAGCATTCGACAGTGTTTGGCATGAGTGTAAAACTAAACTTTCCAACATTCATTGTTAGAATAATACAACATTATCTGTCAAATCGTACCTTTCAGGCTAATTATCAGAGCTCCAAAAATAAAACACACCCCTACAAAATTTATTCTTTCGATCATTTGACTATTCAAAGCAGCTACATTTCGAATTCAATAAGCGAAACACTCAGTTTTTGTTATTGAATCTTCAGAAATTCTATATTAAACACAGATTTGCCTTGCAGATCTTTTCATTGTGAGTAGGAATAACTTCATTAACTACATATCCAGTTGACATTCAACACAGAACAGTGTTAGGTATAACCAAGTGCAATTCAGATCGCAAGGGATAGCAATCACTGCAGTTGGCATAAATTGTCTTGAGTATTGGGATTATTTTCCACCATCATCAGCGGAACAGGACCAACTTCAAATGGTGCTGATTCATTCTACTTAGGCACCTATCATTCTACTTAGGCACGGTACCGACTGTAGTGAATGATGGAAGAAAGCAATGTTGCACGTACCAACAAATCTACAACTTCCTCTCCGTCGGTTTGCGGTGGCCAAAGTGAGCAGGGATTTAACTGATCTCAACGATGGTATTTCTTCTGTAAGTGGCACCACTTTGGCAGTTCCGTTAGTTTCGACGGCTCTCTCTCTCCGTGTAAAGTTGTTCGCTCCCAATCAGATGGCGGAAGGCGTAGGCGACTGTTTTGCTGTCGCAGCCAGACATCCGTTCACAGATTAGCTACCACAGCATAACCACACTGAACCAAACCATCCTTCTCAAAATGAATGAAATATGATTCCCTCTGCTGAAGCAGATGATCCTTCTATTTATGAATGGTTCAAAATTTCGTATGAATGTCATTAAATATTTTTTTGGTGTCTAAAAACTTGTCAGTCGATATTGACTTATCCACCGGTGTACTGAATTCACTAAGTCGAAAAGTTTTGACACTTACCCGGGACATGCTTCTGAATGGTCTCCACTTGTTCTAGCTGTGTTCGTGTTAAAATTCTTGAACCGAGAGAATTCGATTCACCGGTGAGTAAGTTCATCGGGATGATGGTACATCGAATGAAAATTATTTCGAAAGTGTATGAAAAGATTTTTGACAGAACTTCACTGCTCATAAAGGCATAATTTTCCCATATGAATAAAGTTAGCATTGAGAAAATAGCGCTCAAATTTTGAAATTAGTCTTGTCATACAAATATTCTTTTTTTTTCTAGTACATTTCTACATGTCATATTCATTTAACACAACCGTACAGATAACTTATTTTGCTTCTATTGATCATCAAAAATTAAACACAATCCATGTGTTACAGTTGCTATTTGGGTTGAATGTTCATATAAAGACTGTTATGCCTTTATTTTTCAATATGGGACTGCACCAACTTCATATTTTTTCTTTAATTATTATATGCATAGTAAAGTATACATTGAAATATGAAAGCTGGGATGAAAAAAGGTGTTGCTGCGAAAATCCATATGAGACAGTTATGCTTTTATGGGCAGTTCAATAACTTAATGAATTTTCATTGTCCATTAGATCAGAACATTTGAATTTGCCGATAATTAAGACGGATTCCGGAACTTCATCCAATCATAATTAAGACAGCCTGTTTAGGAGCAAGCCAGGCAAAAACATACAAAAATTATAAAAAAAAATCATCCGATTCCATATAAAACCAAGACCTCCAAAAGGAGGTAGTAAATTTACTCTTTCACGAAGATACCCGAGACAAAGGTTTAAGATTGCAGCATACTTTGAATGCAAACGTTTCCCAGTGAGTAGAAAGGCCCAACCCAAAGTGACCTGTTCTTGTACAACTGTGAACCTGTGGATAATATATGGATTGAAAAAACTGTATGTGGATTATGGTATGGAAGAAGGTCGACAAAGAATCACATTGAGTTGAATGCTCTCAATGTGATTTTTGGCAGTGAATTTTAAATGTTACAAATATATAAATGTCATTATCCTCTAATTAACAGATAATTAAAACTTTTTCTAAGGAACAAGCTTCTGTTCAACTTGAGAATAAACAGTTGTTATAAACACAAAATCCAGATTGTTTTATGGTTGTTTTTCAATAAAGCAGCAGTGTTCAGAAACAAAAAGAAAGTTCTCAAACATTTCAATGCAAAGTCGAAAAAATTGCTACGCTTACAGTGAGTGATCATTACCATATTCTGTTCAAGTTTAACTGAAGAATATTGTTGCAACAATAACACAAGAGGACAATGCCTTCATTGCTGCGTGAGGCTTGACAATTAATTTCCTGAAGGAAGCAATTACCGTGAGAGCTGTTGAATAAGCCAACGATTCTAAAGTCTGTTCCGCTTGGAATTTTGCCGCTTATGTTTATTTATTGTAGTGCCCCTAGAACTCGCAGCGAGTGGTTAATATTTTATCGAGATAAATACACATGTTCAAAGGTTATAGAAGATAGAACGCGAGAGACATGAATGAATTATGCATACTTACTTTACCACACATATATGAACGCGTTGCCTAGTTCCGAGAACGTTCATGACATGACATGACGGTAGTTCATTTTTGACAGTGCACTTTTTTGAGCGTGTATTGATGTTATAATCCATAACATTAACTCCACATTTGTGCGGCCTTTTCCCACTTTAAGTCCAATTTAACTTTAATTATACAGCTGTGCTAGCTTTATGTACATCGTTTATTTGCTTAAATTACAGTTTGAGCAGCATGGTAATTTGGGTTGCTGTTTTTTCGTATTGAACATTGAATCAATGCACGAGTTCATTAGTTTGACGTTTGAGCGGAGGCGAATTCACCAGTTACCATGGTCCCGTAAATAACACGGCACCGCTCAAACGTCAACTAGTGAACTCGTGCATTGGTCCATTATCTTCCTTTATTTGAATGCTTACCATACGATTGCGAATCATTCACTATCAAATCTTGCTGTATGATTATCTTCCGATTTCCGACTGCGTTCCGTTAAAGGTTTGCGATCAGTTTTCATGTGACAACAGTAGAAGATTTTGGCTCAGTGCACCACCGAGTAACTAAAGTAGGAAATGCTCCGTCTCAGGCTCGGAAGTAGGCTCACGAGGAATGAAAGATTTATACCAACCCAGGTGTCACAGCAGCTTTGCACGTGACAGGTAATTCTAGAGCTTGTCCTGAAGAATAAATTATGACGATTGGAGTGTGATTATGGGGTAAACTGCCAGGGGAATGGGCTGGAAATGAACGCTTCCAGGTTATGTGTGTCTGGCTCGGCTCAGCAGGTGGTTGAGAGTGTGTTGTCTGCTTTGTGGCTAAACAGAACCGACATCCACCGCAGTCGGAGATTGTCTATCGTCTTTGGTGTAGGCGATATCAATATGTAGCAAATGGGCGCAATCTGATTGTTGAGAATAAGAAACACTGTTTCTGTCACACCAGGTGACAACTGTAAATTACTTGGAGCTAATTATACGCCAGAGTGGATAATACACATTATAGGATTTAATCATGTGTCGATGACCGTGTTTAAAAAACAAACTTCAGTTCCTACTCCGAATAAAGTTTAGTGCTGAAACGTGCTACTGTTAGGGAAATTCATTAACTTTTTCCCATTTAATCAAATTGAAATCTCGAAAAACGATGGATGTCATATTCGAATCTTCTTCCCCAAGATGAATAACATTAATAGATTTAATGATTAGGAAATTTTGTTACAGTTTTTGATAATTTTATTACTAACTAGTGGTATCGGCAAAATTTGTTTTTCCAACAAGTAATGCAGCCCACAGACGCTCAGACGGTTTGACCAACATCGACTCCACCCCCAAGTTAGTCAAACCGACTTATGTTGATACAACCGTTTGACCGATTGTCAAGGTTGGTTGCAGCAACACGATATTTCTTCGTATGTTTTTAGACTTACCGAGAGTCTAGTGAATATGTAATTGTTATTTTTTTGAATGCTGTGACTGTGAGGGAGAATCTTTTCGCGATTTTCTGGCAATAATCGCAGTAAGGAAGAGAAAAACTTTCAACATTTATGTACCGGAAGAATTTAAGAGGAATTCCATTTATAATTCGTACAAAATATTCCGGCAAAACTCAGAAATCATGACGGGTCTCTCTCGGGAAATATTCTGAGCAGTTATTGATATGGGAATGGCCAAGGGATTTTTTTTTCAAACTTACTATCCAGAATCTTTCATTCGTTTCCTCTAGTTATTCTGCTTTAAAGTTTTTCAAGGAATCCCTAAGCTATACTAAGGATTCCACCAAGCTCTTTTTGGGATTATACCACGAATTTTATCAATTCCTTTAGAAATTTATCCACAGATTCAACCAGAAATCCCTCCGGGGACATACTTCAGGCATACCTTCAGGTGGAATTTTTCCAAAGATTCCTTTAGAGGTTCCTCTGCAAATTATTGTGGATTTCAACCACTGATTCCTTCAAAGATCTGTCCAAAAAATCCCAAGGAATTTCATACTTCAGGCATACCTTCAGGTGGAATTTTTCCAAAGATTCCTTTAGAGGTTCCTCTGCAAATTATTGTGGATTTCAACCACTGATTCCTTCAAAGATCTGTCCAAAAAAAACTCCAAGGCTGCCTCCTAGAATTCCTCCAGATTGTTATAACAATTTTTTCAAAGATTTTTAAGAAATTTCTCTAGAAGTTAGTTCTTAGGATTCCACCACGCGTTACCCAGGAATCGCATCATGAATTCTTTCAGATACTTTTCAAGGGATTTCTCAAAACAAATCATCACCAGAAATTCCCCCAAGGATTTCACCGGGACTTTTTTATGGGCTTGCTTCTAGGACTCCTCCTCAAATGCCTCGGAGTTACACCAGAAAATCCAACAGGAATTTCTTCAGCGATTTTTTCTAGCATTTTTTCAACAGATTTCTCCAGGGATCTATACAAATAATTCCCAAGGGATTTCTCCAGTGGTTCATCCAATGCTTCCTTCAAGAATTCCACCAAAAAATCCTCCAAAGATTCATTTAAGAATTCCTCCAGCGAAATTTCCTGAATTTCTATACAGATACTACCCACAATTTAACCAAGGATTCATTAAGTTCCTCCAGGGATACTTCCAACAATTCTTCCAAGACTACCATCAGGAAACCTTCAAAGATTTCAAGAGAAATACTGCAAAAAAAAATCATCAAAACTTGATCAGCAGGAGTTCCTTTGGAGATTCCACTTGTAATTTTTCGAGAGGATCCCCCAGGTTATCCTTCGGTATTCCTCTAGAGAGAATCTTCAAAAAAAAAATTTATAAACTCCACCAGTGTTTCCTCCAAAGATTTTTCCTTGTATCTCTGAAGGGACCCTACGAGGCATTTGTCCTGGGATTTCTGCAGGAATTACTTCAATAATCTAATATAAATTTCTTCGAGGATTCCTAAAGGAATTTATCCCTCAATTCCATCCAGTATTTCTTGAAGGATTTTTTCCAAGGAATCTACCAGGAATTACCTTAGAGAATCTTTCAGGGATTGTTTTTAAAGTTCTTCCAGATATATACCAAGGAATCTCTCCAAGAAACTCTCTAGGAATTAATCTATTGATTTCTTTGGTGATACCTCCAAGAATTTCTAAAGATATATCTCCATGGAATTTTTTTTTCAGGAATGAAAACAAAAAATAATTTAGGTCTACTTTAGGGATTTATCCTAAGGCATTTAGAGAAAGGTGTTGTTTGAAACTCTGAGTAAATATCAGTTAACTCCCTGGAGGAATTTATGATAATACTGAAGCACAAATCTAGTAACACCTTTGAAGTATTTTATGGCTGAACTTCTGGCGAAACTCTGGTAGTTTTTTCTGGTGCTAGTTCTAATGAAAATCTGGTGATATTCCCAGTGTTGACGCTAGAAGAACTCTTTGTGAAATTCCTTAAACTCGCGAAAAATTAGGTACAAGTGATATAATTAGGGAAAATACTGTTGAAGTATCTGAAGGAATTACTAGTGGAATCTTTATAGGAAATTGTGGTCAAATCGCATAGGAAATTCATTATTGGATCAGAAGGAATTCCTGTTTTGAATCGCAGTAGTAATTCTTGATGGTGTCACTGGATCATATACTGGTAGATTCCTAAATTACAGGTAAAACTATTATAATAAATTTCTGGTAATATCGCCCCTACGAATTCCTGGAGTTATTCCACGAGAAATTCCTTGAAAAATCCGGAGAAATCCCTTGAGGATTTCCGGGATTGATTCCTTAAGGAAATCTGGGAGGAGCCCCACAATGAATTCCGCGAGAAATCCATTGAGAAATTCCGGAAGGAATCTCTTGAGTAATGCCGGTAGTGGAAAAGTTATAAGAAATTTCTGATAAAATCCTTGGAGGAAATCCTGATAATCTTCGAGAATCGTTGGAGATTTTGCTGGAGGAATTCCTTGAGGATTGGTTCCTTGAGAAACTTCGGGAGATATCCCTTGACTAATTCCGGGAGGAATTCCAGGAGGACTACCTTGAAGACTTCTTGGAGGTACTTCTAATAAAATCCCTATTGGAATTCCTGATAGAATCCCTGGAGGAACTCCTGATGGAATCCTTGGAGGAATATAAAGATATTGTTGGTCGGAACTCCTGATAGAGTCCCGATGAAATCTCTAGATGAACTCCTCATGAAATTTCTGGAGGAATTCCCGATAAGTTTCCTGAAAAAACTCCTGATAGTATCTATAGAGGAACTTCTGATAGAATCTCTTGAGAAATTTCGGGTGAAATCTCAGAAGAAACTCTTTATGGCATCCCTGGAGGAACTCCTGATGAAATCCTTGGAGGAAATCCTAAATTTATTGTTGAAGGAGCTCCTGATGGAATCAATGGAGGAATTTCTGATGAAATTCATAGAACAACTAGTGATAGAATCTGTGGAAGGAATTCCAGGGGGAATCTCTGAAGGAATTGCTAATGGAATCGCTGGAGAAACTTCTAATGGAATTGCTAGAGGTATTGTAACCGTTCGTAAAACGTAAAACTATACTAGAGATTATTAGCAAACACGGTGGCTTAAGCGCCACTCTCAATGAGAGACCACCTGTCGTTTTCAGATTAGCCCGACGTTTAGAGACTTTTCTCTCTGGGAGAGTTTTAAACGGTTCTTGGTAAACAACTCTAGAAAATCAAACGCAAGAATGACTTTTACTCCTCCACAGCTAAGAGTTGAGGATGCCTACTCAAATGAGCTAATAAAATGGAACGAAACGTTATGTAAGTTAGTGAGTAGTTTTATTTAAAGCATAGTTAAACGTAACGTAACGTAACGGAACAAATAGCTAATCTCTCTTCAAAACTGTTTATTTTAGGAAACGATTCACCATTCATTCGGGTTGGACTAGAAAAAACCGTACGGAATGGAAAAGAGCAAACATGGCCATGTAAAATAAAGCTCTTCACGTACCTGCGCAGGCTTTTGGCGTTAACTCGATGATGGCTCGTTGACGGGAAACGAAACGTTGGCTCCGCAGACTCGATGATGGTGATGATCGACCTGGGCGATGGAAGCTTCCGATTTCGAACTGTTCACGAGAGTAAGACGGCGATTTCGCCGAGTAATACCCGGAGAAAGCTCTCAGTTAAAAACTGTGGAAATTTCCATTGAACTCTAAGCTGAGAAGCAGGCTCTGTCCCAGTGAGGACGTAATGCCAAGAAGAAGAAAAACTTCTGATTCTCAGAGTAATCACTGATGGAATATCCCTGTAGGAGCTCCTGATAGAATCCCATGAGGAATTCCAGGTGAACATTCGGAAGGAATTTATAAAGGAATTCTTACAGAAATTTCTTGATAAATCACTGGACAAAATGTTGATTAAATTTCTGGAAGAACACCTGGTGGAATCATGAAGGAGTTTTGGAAGAATTCCTAAAGATGTTACAAAAGGATTACCTGAAGAAATTCCTGATGGAATCCCTGTAGTACAAATCCAGGTGCAATCTATGGATTTTTTGAATCACAGGTGAAACTGCTGATGGATTCTCTGAAGATATTTCTGGATCCCAAGTAGCACACGAAACATCTTTCAAAGAAATGCTTCCCAAAAATGGTTTCAAAGATGTATTAATAAGAGCATCGGTAACATACCTTGTTCTAGTTTCGTTGCATATTAATTAAAAGCTCATAAGGTTTCATTGGCCCAGATAGCCGTAGCGGTAAACGCGCAGCTTTTCAGTATGACCATGCTGAGGGTCGTGGGTTCGAATCCCACTGGTCGAGGATCTTTTCGTAAAGGAAATTTTCTCGACTCCCAGGGCATAGAGTATCATCGTACCTGCCATACGATATACACATGCAAAAATGGTCAATCGGCAAAGAAAGCTCTCAGTTAATAGCTGTGGAAGTGCTCATAAGAACACTAATCTGAGAAGCAGGCTTTGTCCCAGTTGGGACGTAACGCCAGAAAGAAGAAGAAGAAGGTTTCATTGTCGTTCCAATGAGCTTGCATTTCACCCCTTGTGTGACGTCTAACATTATTGAAACGGCAAGATTTGTTGTGAATGTCCTCTGCAAGCATCAATTAAGTCAAGTTTATCAAGATGTGTTCTGTAATTTTTGAAACAAACACTTGCAACATCTCCAAAAACGCCAATTGCAATGTTATGTTTCTATATACTTTAATTTAGAGCATCCGCAACATAACTTCATTGCATGTAAGCTGCGTTACACTACCCACAACTCAAGAAGATTCATCCCAGTTGCGTGAAAGTTGCACTAAACTACGTGTTTGACAGCCGAAAGTTTGTTTGTTTCAATCAAGTTGCAATATAGTTGAGTTGCACCTCACGTATAGTGTAACAACGAAAACATGTTCTAGCATATGTTATGCGAAAGTTTTTGCAAAAAAATTAGCTCTGTGGAGCGTGTTCATATTTTGCCAGTAATGAACTTGTATTCAGAAGGGTGCAGTAAAATAATAAACAACAAATCAATGCAGTCGCTTATGTAGTGCATTGGTGAGGCAGTTTTACGAAGAGCTGGTGGAGTAGTGGGTAGAGGAGAAGATTGATGATCTAGGAGTCGGGGGTTCCATTCTCGTTTATATTTTTGTTTTCATTTTTTTACTCTCAAGTATTTTGCAACAAATATGCATTTTCTCTATAATATAAATATGTTGCAAACAGGCTCCACTTTTTGCGCCTTTTGGGTTGCTATTTAGTGCAGTTGTAAGTCATATTTTTAACGATTTTCATCTCTGGTTAGTTTCAAGAGATATGTTTAATCTTGAGTTGAAACAAACTGTGTTGCTTGGGGAGAAATTGGTTGAGGAATAATTAAAGAATCCTTGGTGAGTTTGTTAAAGAAAACGGTTAGAGATAGTTGGAAACGATAATGAAATATATAGAAACAACTCAAGAGCGTGCATTTGATAGATCACTATGGCATCGACGCTGCGTAAATTCACGCAATTTGACTTTCCACCCATTTGCATCGGCAGTTCATGGGGCGTCGAAGCTTCAATTTGACATGATGACGTCGGTGTTTGTGCAACATCCCTACATACGGTACGATCGGTTCGTCGAACATTTGGCTCCATCCACCGGTGGTTTGAGCAAAATCAAACTCGTTTGATTTTGGCCGACTGATTCGTCAACCGTCAAATTGGTTTCACAAACTGTCAAATCGGTTCGTCAAGCAGCATCACACACGGTCAAACATAACACCAACATGAGCATCAACCTGGTGGGCGGAGTCAATTTTGGTCAAACCGACTGAGCATCTGTGGGGTGCATAAGATGTAGTAATACGTCATGTTATCCCTATACAAAATGACACTACTACTACTTTCTAGCGTTACGTCCCAACTGGGACAAAGCCTGCTGCTTAGATGAGTGTTCATATGAGCACTTCCACAGTTATTAACTGAGAGCTTTCTTTGCCGATTGACCATTTTTGCATGCGTATATCGTGTGGCAGGTACGATGATACTCTATGCCCTGAGAATCGAGAAAATTTCCTTTACGAAAAAATCCTCGACCAGCGGGATTTGAACCCACGACCTTCAGCATGGTCATGCTGAATAGCTGCGCGTTTACCGCTACGGCTATCTAGGCCCCTAAATGACACATCAAATTCAATTTTATCTTATCCCGTTTTATAAATTATTCCATAGACTTTCCTAAACTTTTTCTCACACAATCACGTCGCATCCCTTCTCCAGAAAAGCTTACGTCAATCCGTTCATTTGCTCTCAAGCCATGTTGCGACATACAAACACCACTCCATTTTTGTTTCTATACCGTGGTGAATCAAAATCCGGACGGTACCAATACCCGGACACTCTCGTAATTTTCATCGATTAATGGTGAAATTTAACGAGTATACGTTCATTTTAGTTTATATTTTCTACTATGAACATTACTGATCATTGTACATTCATTTGTAATCTAGTTACTTTTGCAAAATAGGGAATAATAACGAAAACAGAAAATTGCTTCAGTCAAATATCTTTTCTCTGCTGTGCAAGTGATTTTGAAGGTAGCGTCGACGAACGAACCATAACATGTAGTGAACGATAATATTTCAGAATTTTACAAATAATTTTTCTGTTTCTAACATGTTTTGTTCACGAAGTGATAGGGTAGATGTACCAATAGTGGAGGTACTAAGCACGATTGAACTTCAATTAACCGCTTGAATTCAAGAAGCGCAATTAATTTACATGTTAATGTTTTAACACGACCATTGACTTAATGAGAAAAAATATTTCATCGCAGTAATCCACGGCTTGTCAGTGAAACATAATACCTCTACTATTGGTACACTGTTCCTTTAGTTGCGGTATATTTTTAATTTGTGTTCAGTTGCGGTATACGTTGTTTTCTTATGGGATCCTCCACTATAGGAACACTTTACCGCAACTATTGGTACAAGCAAGAAAAGTTTTAGCAATTTCAGTGATATTTCATCAGTTTTAAAGCAATTTGAATGCTTATTTCAACTACTCCGTGTATCAACAAGCCAATACGTCGATTGGCAGTGTCGGTTCTGTGGCTAATGTAATAAAACAGTGAAAACGGCACTACCGCAACTAAAGGAACACCCACAACTAAGGGAACACTCATCCTAGTTTAACAGTTCCGTGGTATCACATTCCTGAAATATGCAGTAAATATCTGCTAAAATTGAAGAAAAGTGTCTGTCCGGTTTTGGAGCCAAGTGGGTTTAAATCCGGACATTGAATATAAACCGTATATTTTAATGGTGTAAGAACATTATCTACATTAAAAACGAAAAGAAAACATCATAAAACTATCGATATTTATGGAATGAGAGTTCAGACCAATGCGATGCACCGTTTTGTGTAGAAAAATTGTAGAAATCAGTGATGGTTGCAACTCGAATCACAGGCGTTTCAGGTCTGGTAACCAGATCATAAATTATTTATACATTTCAATAGCTTTCACTAGTACAGGATAAATGCATTCATAAACTTCAATACACAACTAAACTTCAAGAAAATTACGTGATTATTTTAATAATTCTATGTTAATATGCAGCTGTCCGGATTCTGATTCAAAAGTGTCCGGCTTTATAGACATGATTTGCAATAGGTGTCCGGATTTAAGGACAAGACAACCCTAATTGTTTTAACTGTTTTCATGATAAAATCTCAACTTTTATCGGAAATTTTATCAATTATACTTAGATCTGGCATAAAACCGTTCGCTGGATAGAAAAATTTCAATTTAATATGAAAAACACTTAGCAAAAACGGAGGTTGAAGATTTGTGCCTTCTTAAGCGTCCGGATATTGATGCACCACGGTATATAGATGAGCAAAAATATAACTTCGTTACTAAATTACAAAATTTCATAGTATTCTGTTATATTCCACTGGTCAGATTCACTATTCAGATCCCTTTTAGGTATGGGTGTTTGAGTCGGAGTGACGTCGTGGGAAATTTGATTTCTCAGCTCCACTGTTTTGCAATCGCTGCCATCCATGCGATTCATACTACTGGAAAGCAATGGAATCCGAACAATGTATATGCATAATTGTACATACGCACGATTCGATGAGATTTACCGGAATTAATTGTGTTCGCGTCTAGAATGCATAGATTTTGTACTGGGGCGTTGTGTTAGGGGCCATGCAGCTAGGTATTAAAATTTATTCATTATCCGATGGGGTTGGAAAGGGATAACGGGTAAATGGCAATGAATAATTTATATTAGTTAGGCCTGCGTTGTGTGTATAGTAAACAGACACATTAGTTCATGCCGAGAGAACTATATAGGGATTGCTGTAGCGCCATGTTAGCTGGAACTATGGATTAGCTATTTATTGTCATCTAAGCGTTATGAATTTTCCGGTACTGGTTGGAAAGAAAAATAAATGTTTTGATATGCATTCAATGGTGTTTTCTTGTGATAAATTTGAAGTAACGAGGTATTGATTATTTCAATATAGGGTGCCGGTTCCATTAGTGGACTACCTAAGCTATAAAAAATCATAACAAAATAACGAAAAGTCCTAACAGAGATCTTTTGGTGTCAACAGAAAGATTTCAACCTCTACTATATGGGAAAAATATAAAAAGAGTGATAAAACTAATTTTTTAACATAAAATCGTTTGAGCCACTATTGGTACACGTATTCCAGTAGTTGCGCTAGTGCTCCAGTAGTAGACGTTCGGGAATGATACAAGGAATTTTAAACAAAATGGTAAATTTTTACATAGGTTTAACATTTTTCCCTCGGAACAGCAACTAATATCTTTTGAATGAACCATAAAGATCATCTCTGGGACTTTTCTTCATTTTTATACATCCATTTGAAAAACTGCTTTCAATCGTTGATCCACTACTGGAACACGACGGCTACTATTGGTGCAAGGGAGCCATTTTTTTACGTAAACTTAATTATTTATATGACTTTTTGATAAGATAAAAAGCTGAAATTTGACAAATCGACTAAACTAGATGCGATCTATCCACCAAAAATAGCACATTTCGTTTTTATCGAAAAATGTACGTTTTATTCCATAGTCCAATCTACTGGTACATTACAACCATTGGTACCGGCACCCTATTGATATTTATTTTACAGTCCAAAACTAGGAGACTTCTGAATAATATTTTGCAGTAAGAATTATTACGAAATTCGAAGCTTTCTTTTCCCATGAGTTATGCAGAAGCAGTTTCATCGACCCGGACACATTCCAATTCACTAGATCTCGCCGGATTTGAAGGGGATTAAAATTTTGAGGGTTGTGGTAGTCATATAACCCGATCGGGGTGTTGATGTCGATTTTACTGTGGATATTATGCTAACAAGGATAAAATGTACGTGTTTAGCGGAGTTCGTGTTTTTTTAATAGGTATAAAATTTATCTAATTATTAAGTCAGAAATTCTTCTTTAAACTACTCCAAGAAGTAGATGAAAAAACCGAATTGAGTACTATACCATTTAATACCACTAGAATTTGTATCCTTTGACAGATACACGTTCTTTAGACGAGAATGGTCCTATGTACGCGTTCAGTATTTGACGTTGTAGCGATGCCGTGTTATTTATGTGACCATGGAAACCAGTGAATTCGGCACCGCTCAAACGTCAAATTAGTGAACGAGATCCATAGCCATGAATTCCATAAATTCATTCCAAGGTCATCCAAGGTACGTTCTATAGATCAATCTAAAAAACAATCATTTGATTTGATTGTTTGGCACTGAATTCGTTGTAAAGTTTGAACAATAATTCACGTTGTTCAGTTCTTAAAATGACCTATCGAGAATTAACAGGCGCCAGTCCACGGCTGCTTATCATAAATCTAAAATGGTAAAAAATAGTATTAAACTGTATTAAACGCAGTAAATCCGGAATAAAACTTTCAGATTTATGTTACCTGAACAAAGAATTTTTTTGACGTTCGTTTGCATATACATGAAAATTTTTCAACGACACAAAGCTTGCTTAGATTAAACCATAAAAAATATTATAGTGTACACAAGGAACGTCAAAAAGGGGTGATTCATAGTTTATGGCAAGCTAGCGTAAAAAGCTGGATTTCAAATTAGCCCGATTTAGGCATCAATGTCCTCTTTTTCTTCTTCTGCCGAGTAGGGTTGTTTTCCTTTCCCTGATGTTGATTTTCCTTCGGTAACTTTTTATCATCTCTTTTCTTCTTTCTGATGCTTTGTTCTTCCTCCTTCTGAATTCGAGCCAGTTGCCGTTTTTCAATCCTTGCTACTCTTGCTTTCTCTTCTTGTTTTCGTTCTTCGTTCTTTTTATTATACTATTTTCGCCATCTATTGCTAATTGCGACTGATGGTACGTGTTCCTTTTCCTCTGTCTGTCATTCCCGTTTCGCTCGTTGACCTTTAGCCAAATAAAAATTGCTTCAAACGGATTATTTGATGCAGCATCTTTATCTTGGCTCATGTCGTCATTGGGTTGAACAGGTTGTGGATCGTTTATTTCATCTAAAATAAGAAAAAAGTTGTATGAAACGACTAGACCACGCTAGACCTTTACGAAAACTGTCATTTTGCTTATCTTTTACAGCATTTTGTTGCACAATCGGTGTGCAAGAGCCATCCTCTCCAATTGTTAACTCCAGAGTAATACTTTGAGATTGCTGAAGAGGTTATGTGAACATCAAACCTTCAGACTTATCCTTCAAAGATATTCAGTAGTTGAAGAATCCCAACTCATCTAATGAGCCATACCAATAATCATTTTTCCAGTCCATTGCGAATCTTGTTAGCTGACCCCCACTAAGGCCCTTTTCAAAGTAATACAGCTGGACCTTGAATGCATCCTGGTCGTCCTCCGGTTCAACACAATCCGATGAATTCTTTGCCTCCTGTTGTGCATCGCTCTCAGAGTTTTCCATAAGAACTGCATTTGCATTTCTCGGCAGTCTACTGAAATCAATTTCATTAACATCCCAAGGAGAAAGTCCACACATCTTAAACGCTTCTTTCAAACACTGCTTCGAGTTCGAAAAACTGTCCACTGAAGTCTTCAGAAGTGAACAGAAAATTTTCGCGTCACTGCGTCCCAAAAGATGCTGTCGTAGAACTTAATTCCAAATTTGTTTGAATGAACCAAAAAAATGTCTATCCAATGGCTGCAGGATACGCGTAGGGTTGGGATAGAGTGCAGTCAACATTGTTTCGTGTGCTGTACAAAACTCAGTAAGTTCAATACTGATGTGACTTTTATGTACATCCACAAACACAACAACGAGAAATTGTATGTGATTATGCAACAGGCAGTTATAAAAATCATTAGTCATGTACTCATACAAAGTCTTTGACGTCAGCCAACCTTCATCAGAAACGCCTACAGACCAGCCATTCGGTGTATTTTCAACGATTTCGCGGGTTACTCTTTTTCCCGAATACAGGATCATTGGTGGTGTAAGCGTTTCCTCAGCATTGCATTCAAAAAGGACAGTGTAATTATCTTTACTGGAATTGTTGAGCTTGAGCTTGAGCTTGAGCTTGATTGGCCGCCCGTGGATGCACTCCAGTATCGCCAGATCAGCTGCACTTACACAAGGAACCAACCGAATGACTGCTTGGGACTAACAGGCATCCTCAGTGTATAAGTGCTGGTGATCTTCTATTTTTAGGCAACAATGGCACCTGCCACGTCAGAATGCTGACCAATGAGGGGAAGGGGGAGGAATTGATGATGCATTGAACTGACTCCCACGTAGACCGTATATTCCACTGCATCCACGTCAGTTCATGCGGGAGTGTATGGATTGGGGGAAAGGCATGGCAGAGAGGTTTGCTTTTGTGGTTAGCAGACTGCCTATATATCAGGCGTAAGAAAGGCGTGCGCGTGGAAGTAGGAAGCGTTAGGGAAACGGTTTCTTGTCCGTCTCTGGTTCTAGCGTTTGCTATGAACGAATAGTTTGAGTGTGATATATTTAGAATGGAAGATAGAAGCAAGTGAGAGATATACAACTACAAAGTACGAGGAAAGGGACGGGCCTGGGATTGAACCCATGACCTTCTGCATATGAAGCAGAAGCGGTAGCCATCAGACCACCAACCCCGTCCTGTAATTATCTTTACTGGAATTGTTGTGGACAAAGTATGAGTTTTCGACATTTGGTCCACAAATTTCAACGCGAACAAGTTTAAAGCCCGATTTGTCGAAGTTGTAAATTCTTTCCGGTTCGTTAAAGATCGATAGATCAATGCTGTCCTCTTGCAGGGTTTCTTCCACCTCCTTGCTTTTGAGAGTTTTGTGACGCGTTTTTTTCTTAAGTTCAAGTTTCTGCCTGTTGGATGTTGTTAAACGAGACATATTTATGTTTGTTATACAATTAGCTACACACTTAAATTAGAATGCCGAATCTCGGCTAATTTTAACCGAGATCCGCACAGCCGAGAAGTCGGCAAACAATTTGTCTGGGATCTCAGCAAATAAAAGCCGAGTATCAGTAAATCGGGCTTCGTTGCTAAGCAACCGGACAAATTGTTAGCTGAGTCTCGGTTAAAATTGGGAAACCGAGATTCGCACAGCCGAGCTCGTGAAAAAAATCTAAGTGTGTATATGCAACTTACATGGAAGAGTACTGGGGATATTTCTCGTCTTCCGGTTTTTTTCTGCATAATCGCTTACAGTGCTGAGTATATCCGACTCACTCAATGGAAATCCAGCTCTTGACATGTAGAGGACCCATGTCTTAATTCGAGCTTCCTCTTTCGCTGTCAAAACTGTTCCGGGACCAGGTTTTTGAACTTTCATCCGGATGGTACTGCTTCCGAACGGAAGATTGGCGCATGAATCCGCTAGACAAACCGTAGTCGACAATCACATTTTAGCATGAAATATGCAGGCTGAAGTTGCACATCATGAGTGACCCATAATAGTGAAAAACTATGTGTTTCATGGCAGTAAAATGGGTCACTTATGTTTTGCGTGAAATTTCGGAAATCCCGCGATAATCATTTGAATTTATTTATGGAAAATGTGAATCATACCTGTTTTTCGATGTTGGAGCCATTTTTCAGCTGTGAATAAGATATTTTCACTCTTTGGAGACTAAAGAATCTAGAGCACAAACTTTAGATTATTTACAAATCCAGCATTACTTTGACCGATAAATGTGCGTCTAGCGGAAATCGATTAACACTTCAGTCTTCGTGCTGTTGTATTTTGTACAACACTGATGAAAAAACCTCGCTTTTCGTTTACAACAGTGGTTCTGATGGTGTCAAACCACGCGACGGCTGGAAGGTTAAAAACGCATTTATTTTGATGTTGAAGCATGCGTGTGGCGTGTTCAATGCTACATAACAAATTGGCCAATCTGGCTAATTCGATGAAATTATGCGGATTTATGCCCCAAAACTAAATGAATTGTGTCTAATTCCTTACGATTTTTTCATTGTTGGGATGTATTTTGCCAGAAGGATAAATGAATGGTTATTCTGGTCCTTTTGGAGTGCCCGAATGGCCACTGGGAAACCCGTAATATGGGACCACTAAATTTTAGCACCAAAAGTAGGCATGCGACGGCTCAATCTTCATGATTTTGAATCCCTGTGACTCTGCTAGTTCAATTATAGAGAAATAATCATTTTGGTTCATCTGGCCCACCGAAATACCCACCGGAGCCCACCAGAACGATTCCATTATTTGTCCAAATTGACTTTTGTGACTATGAACTACAGGTTTTTTTCAGAAGCACCTAGGTTTCTTTCGGAATACTTTAAGAAACATCGCCGGGGGTCCCACCACTAGAGATTTCTCGCTTAATCAATGACTGCGCCCCAAAAGTGCGTAGCTTGTCGTTACTTAGCAAACCAATGAATTGACACGTTATCTAACAATCGTAGGAGGAAGAGCAGATCCTCCTTTTTCTCCTCTGGGTGATAGTTTTTATCTTGGTTAAAAACAACGAGCTAAACACTCGTTTACCATTGGCTTTCAGGGTGAGATCATATGTTATGCAAGATTCCTTCATCAATTCTTCCAGGAATCCGAATGATGCTCAAGTTGAAAATCTTCCGTAGTCCTTTGGTAACGACTGGCGTAAAAATAAGGACAGTTAATTTCAATTTTCAGAATAGGATTCCTCAGGGTTGAAATTTTTTTTGGCTTTCCTGGGCATTGAGCATTTGCCAACGTTTGACCTACCCATAGTTTTGAATGTAGCTCTTTTTGCTTCCCCTAGAGCGTTGTATAATTAGTTAGCGTTCCCTTATCGACCCTCAGTCTACATATTTTGATTTGGTAAATTTAACTCCAACGGGTAACAGATTCAAAAACCAGTTCTCATTTGTTTTTCAGAACATTCATTAGCTTGTGTACGTAGCCAAATATTTGCAATTATTGAAACACTTTGGACACGCTCAAATTAATTACGTTGCCATTGCGGAAATAAACGAGCGCTGATTAGATAATATTGGATTACTAATTGGCATGATCAAAACACAATTCACGCGACCAACCATGCACTCAAACGAGGAGTTTTTGTTTCCACGTTTCTGATTGTCACGCTCTGAATGTGTTCGGTGCGATTTGATTTACATTCGATCCGCTTTTAGAGTGAATTTTACAATTGAAAACAAACAGACAGTCAGTGTTTTCACTTTTTTTTATAGAGTGATCTCAAATAAGTGATAAAGTGATGTATTGAAGCATTAAAAATTAGTGCGCATCATACCCTCGTGCTGTGCGTTCGTACACGAATTATTTTTGCTCTCACAGTAGTTTTGAAACAACCTGAATCAATAAAACAGTACTTCTCCGTGCTACAAAACAGTACTTTTCAGTGCTACATTTTATACCTTCTTCTTCTTCTTTCTGGCATTACGTCCCCACTGGGACAAAGCCTGCTTCTCAGATTAGTGTTCTTATGAGCACTTCCACAGTTATTAACTGAGAGCTTTCTTTGCCGATTGACCATTTTTGCATGTGTATATCGTGTGGCAGGTACGAAGATACTCTATGCCCTGGGAATCGAGAAAATTTCCTTTACGAAAAGATCCTCGACCAGCGGGATTCGAACCCACGACCCTCAGCATGGTCATGCTGAATAGCTGCGCGTTTACCGCTACGGCTATCTGGGCCCCTTTAGCCATTTTATACCTATTGATCCCTTTTCGACCCTTATTTGGACCCGTGCCTTCGATTTTCCATTGGAAAAAAACCTAGAAAGTCTCGTCGATTTTACTGATAACATAGGATGAACCACTGAATTCACAATTTCCTTCCAAAAAAATTACAAAATGCCACTATACTTGTCAAAAGTGGAAGAAAGGAAGTTTCTCCGGCTCTAGTGGTTAATACTGATAAATTGCATAATCAATTGGATACTTTAGACACATTTTCCGAACATCAAAACGAAGCAACCTCAGGCTCTTTGATTGGAATGAGGAAATAGTGCCGCCTATCGTGATCAGTTGTTCCGAATATCCTCCAAATTAGGCAAAAGATCTTGAACTCCATTAGGGGAATCAAGTTTTCTTTCCAAATCACAAAGAAAGGAGACTCTCGCGTCTCGCCGGAAACCCTTTAGAACAAGCAATTCATATGTTTGATGTCCGTGTGACAGGGGAACGATTCGAGAAACCTGGAGGGAATTTCCAGAACCCTACTCAGTGCCGTCGATGCCAAAAGTGGGGTCATGGTACTAAACATTGCCGCATGAATACTAAATGTATGATTTGCGGAGGTTCTTCTCACGCTAAGGACGTCTGTCCTGTGAAGGAAGATACTGAAAAGTTTGTATGCGCAAATTGCGGGGACAACCGTAAGTCTAACATTTCGGACTGCCGTTCCCGCAAACAAATTGTTGAGGCTTGTAGCAGGCAAATGAACGGCAACGTTTTTTGATGCCGGGAATCTCCAGGCAGAATTTCCAACAATTTTTCTATTAACGATCGCTTGCTTAATAATCATTTTCATTAGGAAAACTATAAACATACTCATTTACACGCCTATTTTCCTCCATCAGGTATACGTTCGATTGCAAATACTCAAGGAAACTCCTATAGCAATGTTTTTCGTAGGTGATTTCAGCTCTTCTCCTTCAAAATTTCGTCCTACGAGTAACCAAAATTTTCCAAATGAGATTAAAATGCTTACGCTTATGCCGTCGCAGGTTATTTCTATACCACCTCTTAATCAACGGAATATTACAACAAAAAATACACAGAAAATGTACCTACTTCTAGTAATATGTGTCCCTCTGATTTTTTAACTGGACAATTGATTGAAATGATTGATGCAATGTCCAAAATCACCACCATGGCTGAATCAGTCTATGTTAATGTAAAATTTACAAATAAAATTGTAATTGGATTACGTTTCTCTAATAGTTCCAAATATATATTATTTTTTTAAATTTTGAGGACGAACTGTTTAATTTTCTAAAAGCCAATAACATACATATAGCAGTTATTACTGAAACTTATTTGAAACTTGCATCCAAACTCAAAAAGATCCAAACTTTTTTTTATTTTGCGTAATAATCGACTGGAACGAGCATGTGGTGGAGTTGCTATCATCTCTCATAGACTATAAAACATCAACTGTTTTCGTCATTTGAATCAAAAAATTTTAAAACTTTCGGTGTTTCTGTTGAAACACAGCTCAGTACTTTCATAGCTGTCAATTTGCCTTTTCAATGCACTGGGCAACAAGTTAATTAATAGCTTCAAACTGGCTTGTTAGCTGGCGGGTCGGAAGAATCCGGACCTGGTCAAGAACTCAAGTAAAACTCACTTTCTTGGCTTTAAACTTTATATTTTTTTCCAACTTACTGGTGTGGGTAGTGTCTGGGTGTGACGTGTGGAATGTTGTGGCCGGCCGGAAGTGGAGCACGTTAGGGTCGTCCTGGGGGTTGCTGGGCTGATTTCGGGGTGGGCCTGATGGCTAACGGGTTTCCGGGGCGAGCGGAACGCTCTTCGAACTCACGGATGCCCACGAAAGGCGGCTGGGCGATGGCTGCGGAGGGGATATCGGTATCTTGGAGCGTCCACCAAACGTCCTGGGTGTCGAAGGGCTCTCTACGACGGTCTGGGTCTCTGGGAAGACTCCTGAACCCATCCAAGTGGCTCTGGATGGCTTGTGGTCTATACCAGGCGTAATTGGCCTATAATAATGGATCCTGATTCGGTTATCTATCACAACGCCTGTTAATAGAACTTTACGTTTTCACCAACGTTATTTTAAGTACACCGGGAATATGGTTAGATTTGTGAACTGGTTGCCTCGAGGTTCTAACTTGAATAGCCTTTGCGCTTGGCTCAGTTTGACCCAGATGCCTGTCCGCTTTTCTTCTGTCCTTTTCATCCTTTATTTTCTCTTTTTGACGTGGATTTAACTGTGGCAACCCATTTCCCACTTCTTGGCTCAATCTCCATGCATTGGCGTAGCTAGGATTTTTTTCTGGAGGGGGCCTAGGGGGGCCTAGGGGGGGCCTAGGGGGGGCCTAGCAAATATTTGTTTTTCAAAAGTACTGTCAACAGCAATAAGTAGGATTTTCACATATTTCGTAAATTCAACGGATTTTTATTTATTTATTATTTTATTTCATTTCTCGGCACATCAGTGATATTTGTTATTTTTAATTTTCACAACGGAAAAGATTCATTCTTTTTGTAATCCAGTCAAGATTTCTAGAAAAAAAAAACTTACAAGCAATGTCCTTTGTGATTCTTCCACGAAGTTCGCAAGTGTTTAAACATGTGCTTTGAAGAGATTTCTCTGAGAATTCCTACGAAGATTTGTTCATGAACTGTTTTTGTAGTTTTCAGTGCTTTCTTAAAGAACTTATTTATTAGTATTTATTTATTTATATACTGAGTTTGTCCTGGGATTCCAATGGAAAATCATTTCCAGGCTTTCTGATCTCACCAGAAAATTTCTCGAACAAATTGGATTAAAAAAAATCTCTTGAAGAATTCCGCCAGAGTATGCATTAGAAACTCTTTTAATGATTTCTTCTGGAAAGTCCTCTACGTACTTATTACATATACATTCCAATTGTAAGTTCAAAGAATCCTCCAGCAGTTCATTTATAATTTGTTTAGGATTGTTATAAAGTACTTAGAATTTCTCCAGAAAAAAAGTACAAAAAAAAAAGAGTCTCACCAAAAATATCTTCAAGATCACTTAGTTAGTAATCCCCTTCAATATTTTTTTTTGTTTTTTCAAAAATTTCAACTCTAACATTCCTAGGAAGTTCCTAGCGGAATACGTTCAACTGTTCCTTCACTCTTCCACGAAAATACTCAAATTAGTTCAGGAATTTCTTAAAGAATTATATTATTGTTTCCCTAAGATTCTTTCAATAAATTTACCAGAGATTCATCCAAGTATTTTCCAGAGATTTTTTTCTTTACCAAATGGGAATTTTCAAAGAAAGTTTTCATCAAAGTTACAGTTCCATCAAGTATTTTTTCTGGCTCTAGAAATAACTCCAATTGTTTTCAAATGGTAATCTCAGGATTCTTCCATAAATAACATTTTAAAAATGTATCCGCTATCCATATTATTTTTTTTCAGTGATTGCTTTACAAACTCCTCCTACGAATCACTCCATAATAAATAAACATTCAAAAAAATTGAAAGAACTTTTTTGTTTTTTTTTAATAATTGCAGCTTAAAAATAATTCGCGAAAAATCACTAAATTCCTGTCGTAAAATTCAAGTAATATATCGTAGAATTTCTGAAATTTGTTGACAATGTATTTCAGAAAAAAAATGTCCATGCAGGATTTACTACAAAAATTCTTGCTCTTTTTCCTTCGTCTTCTATAACAGAAAATGATTGGTGTTAATGGATGAAATTTCAACTGAAAGTATTTGTTACTTAAATCTTACATAACATTTTGTATGAAATCGACAGTTTCATGATACTATGTTGAACATATTTATGTAGAGCCCATTTTCCTAACTTTAGAAATTCCAAGCAAACTTTTTTAAAGGGTGTATTATCGATTATTTTGTAGTACTGTAGAAATTTAACGCGAAAATATTGCCGGTATTTGTTTAAGAACATTACGGAAGATATATTGTGGTAAAATTCGAAATGTAAGATTTTAATGAATTTAAATCTTTGGGTAAACTTCGCATTACTTTGAAAATTTGTTGAGGAATTTCTTAAGGGGTTTGACAAATTCAAAACCATACGTATAAGAATTCTGCATTTTTTAAACTATCATAATTTACCTTTTTATAGATTCTTTGAAATGTTGGTTTTTGTAGTATGGAAAGATTTTTGTACGAAGTTCCTTAAAGCGTAATGGAAAGGAAGGAGAAACAACAAATTGTCGAAGCAGGTAGAACAATAGATGGGCAATGGTACAATGAAAATTAAGTTAAGGACTGTTCATTTTATAAAGTGGACATCTTGCTGTATCTTTTTGATTTATCAATGAAATTTCAAGCGGTTTTCTGCACATCGTTCGATTAGTATTGTGCAATGTTGTGATAATAAAAATTCTCCAAAATAATTAAATTTCACACGAATATGGCACAACGATTAAACGGTTGATTTTTTGGAGGTTATCAGTTGTTTGTATTGTTTGGAAAATTCGACAATTTATATTTTTATTTTTCAAAAAAGGCTTGTTCTTCGAAAGCATTATCAATCAGAAGCCTGATTGAAAAAATCAAGCTATTTTTGGAACAACAATTTTACAGATAGAATAAAATCATTTTCCCCTATATTTTTCAGAGAAAAAAAATTTAGAATTTGAAGGGAAGTAGAATTTTTTGGTTAAAGGTATGTCCTGACGGAAGTTCTAATATAGTATTAATATGAAAAACAACTTACGCCTTCATAAAGTGACTTATCTAGTCCCCACGTCACATTTAAAGAACATTAGAAACACAATTGCTTTATTCTTAGAAGACCTTTCAAATTACAATGACAATCATCAAAATTGGCAACACTGCTGTAAAAAAATCGATTTAATTTTCCACATATTATTTTCATAGTATGTTATTCTGAGATTACCAATTGAAATATTTGTAGAAAACCATTTACAATTTGCTGTAGATCGATAAATATGCGTACACGATTTTAAAAGTATGAGACTTTTTAGTAAAACTACCATAAACAGTAAAATTTGTTCTTAAGACTATGGTTCAACGCACGATTTAGCTCTCGTTTGTACAAATATAGTTTCTTTAGTAAGCCAATCAAGTTTTGAACACGCTTTCTACTTTTCTCTTTGGCTGGGAGTGAAAGGATGGTGTATCAGCAAATTTGTCCATAAATGGGTAAATCACTAAAGTTACTTAATGTCAGAGAATGGTGGAATATAATTGATTTTTTTAAAGCTATACCTTCAGTGGGATAGTAAAGAATACAAACATACAATTTGTTCATAAAAATTAGGATTTTTGTTTTGCGAATAATAATGTTAAACTTTGACGAACAGCTTTTCTTATGAGTTTTTGGAAAAACTATTTAGCTCATTGACCAAAAGCATTTTCTAAGATTTTATATTTTCATAGCATTATAGAATAATAGTTGAACGATGCACAGAAAACCGATTTGGATTTTATCAATAAATTAAAAAGATATAGCATAAACAAAGTGTCCTCTTTATAAAATGAACAGTCCTTTTTATTTATAACCTGGAAAATTACAGGATAGTTGCAACCTCTCTAATAAATTTACAAATACAACAAATTTCTCAAGAAGTTCCATCAGAATCCATCTTCTTTGTAAATTGTCTTTAGAATCTATCTATGACTTCTGGTTTTCTGGAATTCTGCTAAAAAGCCTCCTAAAATTCCGCCCTCGTATTGCTGAAAAATGCAAACCAAAAATATGGATTCTGCCAAAAAATAGTAAAATTATTTCTGAACAAGTTTTTTAAAGGAAGATCAATACAAATGTCTTTATGAATAAGCATAAGCATAATCATAGATGACCGTACAATTCGTAGTCGCTACTCCGTGATTGACCAGAACAATCGAAGTTGCACAGGGAATTAATAAATGGGGCTTTGGATTAGCTTACCATTCTTCAATGTGAACAAATTGAGAGCTCAAATTGAAAAGTCAATAACGGCGCCGGCCACGTCCTTACGGTCATCGGGGAAGGGAAGAAATGTTAGTGTGACTACCGTTGTTACTAGAGACCGAGATCACCTCTGCATCTCCACGGTTGTCATGGAAAGGATATTGGGTTAGTGGGATAGGGTAGAGATCTGGGAGTCACCAATGTTTGGTGATGCGATCCACGATATAATCACGCCTAACCGGATTCACGAAATAATTCGATATTCGTATTGTACGCCGAACAAGTGCTCGTCACTCGCGCACGCAGGAGCAAGCGACGCGATCAATAAATCAAACACTACTAACAATCCGCGGTGCTGTTTCATTTCTACCCTCATCGCCCGCCCCCGCGGGAGCGTCAAGGTCGAAAGATGAAACACTACTAACGAACCGATCATTTTTTCACTACTTCACTACCGACGCGCGACATGTTCGATCCTGCCCTCATCGCTCGCCCCCGCAGGAGCAAGCATCAAGGTCGAAGGATCATACACTACTCAATACAAATGTCTTTATGAATATCTTAATAAATCCTCACTCTCTTCCCTGTTATTTCGCTACATGGTTATCTACAGATTTCTTCAAAAATTTACTGGAGTTTTTCAACTAATTTCCTCCTAAGATTCGCTGGCAAGAGACATTCCAAAAACAATTTTCTTTTCAATTCTTGAATAATTCGGGTACTTGAAGCAAAATTTCTAGAAAAGGAAAACATAAGAGAATTTCTGACGCAATTTTTTTTATGTATTTTAGAAATATTTCTCAAGGGCTTTTGATAAACTTCGTGAAAGAATTAAAAATCAATTGTTTGGGAAAACTATTTGAAGGATCAGAAGAATTTCTTATACAACTTTCAGCGAAATATCTCAGTATAAGATTTGATAGAATCAATTATTTTTAGAGGAATGCTGAACTTTTAAAAGATCAGGTAACATTTTTTTTTGGTAAATCCGGGATTATATTCCGGAATCAGTTTTCTAATAAATAGTAGACATAGAACGAATGTCCATCAGGAGGAAATTGCTTTGAAAGTATGAACAAGTCCCACAATATTACTCGACTAATTTTCAAGAGATAACCAAAATTTCTGAAGCCACCTTTCAATATGTCTTCAAGAATTTCATCATACTAAAATTTCATAAAGAATGTCGAAAAGTTTTTTGGAAAATTTTAGAAAACTTGGCCATACCGAAATTTTTTGAAAGTCAAGCCTAATTTTTCGACAAAAATTCCCGCTATGTACTGACTGAGAAATTCTTTTAGTAATTTTGTATATTTTTTCTATTTTTTATCGGACATCACCTTGAGCAGAGTATTCCCAAAAACATGAGAAATTATAATGTAGTGAATATGCTGCTTTATGCTGAAACAGCATTTATTTGGATTATTCAGAAAAAAACGAATTTTGGGAATCCAATTTCCCGGATATTGCCTTTTTTTGTACCACAATATTTTTTGCAACGGAAATGTCGTTAAAATTTTCATTTATATTATCATCAAAATTTTCTGGGGGGGGGGGGGGCTGGATGATTCTGGAGGGGGCCAGAACCCCCTGCCCCCCCCTGCCCCCCCCCCCCCTGTTCATACGCCAATGTCTCCATGTGTGTTGTCTTAGACTTGTTACGTGTGTGATGATAGTGTTTTAACAAATTTTGTTGTTGTAGATAATAATTTTCTAACAGTTTACTAACATTTAACAAATAGAAGAATGACTACTTACACAATATAATATTAACTACTAACAAATACTAACCAATTAACAAACCTATTCTTAACAAATAATTACCAAACTTAGCGAATCTCAACGGTAACAGGCTTTCGGAAAATGACTTGCAATAAGTCAAAATTATTTGTCATTGGGGACTTTACATCGCACTTTATTGATGGGTTCCCTTCAGGATGCTTCTCATTTCAATACCATGGTAGCCCTACTGTTTGTTTTCTTCTAGAAACCCTTCTACGATTGATTTGCTCTTAACCGATTGTAGTCACCTTTGTAGCCAACTGATTACTCATGCTGATTTTGATTCTGATTATGTCCCTGTTATATATCAAATATCCCATAAAGCGATTCTCAATCCTATCAACTCCACATTTAATAATTTTCGAGCCGAGAGGAATACATATGAAACATACATCGATAGTAATCTTGATGTCAGCATTTCTTTGCAAACAAAACTTGATTTTGATGATGCTCACGAACCTTCAACTAATTCCATTGTTTAAGCAAGAGGCATTTCAATACCAAAATGTGAAGTAAAATTCTAATCCGTGATTATAGACGATGATCTTAAACTCTTGAACCGTCTTAAAAACATGGGGAGAAAGCAATTTCAATGCACTCGCGATCCTGCTATAAAAAAATATATGGCAGGATCTGCAAAAAGGAATTTAAAAGCGTTTTACTCAATTAGGAAACAAAAATTTTTAAAATGAGACTTCTTTATTGGGTCTTGACCTAAAGCCCTTTTTAAAATTATTTAAAAATTTGAAAACCCTCAGAAGCCAATTCCGGCATTGAAAGAGGAAAACAAATTAATACTAATTAATTAAGAAAAAGCTAAAAATCTCGCTATACAGCTTAAAAACGCTCACAATTTCAATTTAGGTCTCACTAGTCCAATAGAAAATCAAGTTATTCAGGAGTTTGAAAATATTCTCAATCAAGAGAACGTTTTTGATAATGCCTGGGAGACTGATTTGGAAGAAGTGAGAACTATTATTAAAAAATTCAAAAATATGAAAGCTCCTGGCGATGATGGAATTTTCTACATCCTCATCAATAAACTTCCAGAAAGTAGCTTATCTCTTTTAGTTGATATATTTAACAAATGTTTTCAATTAGCATATTTTCCTGACAAATGGAAAAATGCTAAGGTTGTTCCAATTTAAAAACCAGACAAAAATCCTGCAGAAGCTTCTAGCTATCGTCCAATCAGTTTGCTTTCCTCCATCAGTAAACTTTTTGAAAAGGTCATTTTGAACAGAAAGATGGTCCACATCAACGAAAATTCAATTTTTGCCAATTTTTGTTCAGATTCCGCCATGGACATGGACCACTCATCAACTTTTACGTGTAACAAATTTGAATCGTTCCAACAAATCTGAAGACTATTCTACTGGTCTTGCTCTTCTAGACATAGAAAAAGCATTCAACGAGGTTGGCATGAAGGCTTGATTATACAATATTTTCACATCTGACTAACCTGAGTTACCTCAGGGATGTCAAAAATCCTTGTTTGCGGATGACATAGGCCGCTCCGCCAAAGGACGAATTCGGCGTGTCATCTGTGGTAGATTGCAAAAAGGTTTGGATTTTTTCTTTATACCTACTTGCACAAATGGAAGATTTTGATCCTTATGTTTCTAAAACTCAAATTTTAATATTTCCAAGTTAACCAGAAGCTCTATATTTGAAAGCTTGAAGTAGACATGTTGATACGATGAAAGAGCTTCCCAAAACATTTGTAGGAGGAATATCTAAAACTCATGCTCAATTACAAATTTAGAAGTTTTTGATGTCGTATGCTGTTTTAATTTGGAATTGTTGTGGCAATATTTGCAGATAAGCTTTTCATGTGGTTCGGATGCAATGCTTCTAACCGTATATGCTTACCAATGTAAACGAAATATATTTATCGAAAAAAAAATTGTTCCACCATATTGAGGCACACTTGTAGTATCTATTTTTTGTTGTTTTTGAATAATCGCTGCAACGGGAGTTTGCAAATTTCGAAACTGTTGACAAAAAGTATGAAAAACAAAACATGTGTACGATGGCACCAATAAGGGAATGCCAGACAGACAACAGCATGCTTCGCTAGCAGATCATAATGCACATTTGGCTGCCAGATGTGCCGAAAGTAGTTTACTTCTCCCTGGGTGATTTATCTGTCGCAGTGAAACTTTTCCCAGGACTGCCGGGAGGGGTGGTATCGCACTGATATTCAGCGTTGCACATACAACATCCCGGATAGAGGAGAATGGTAAATTAATATAAACTTCTTTTATTAAAAATAAAAGTTTTAATGTCAAAATTTGTTTTTTATTTGTTTGAAATAAAAAATCAATCAACAAATATAATAACTCAGTTTGTAAGTCATTCATCTCTACGGTGAACCCAGTATCCAGAAGGTCGCCAAAGCTGGAAGGGTACGATGGGCGGGACACGTTATGAGAATGCCGGACAACAATCCCGCAAAAAAGGTGTTCACCTCAAATCCGGCCGGTACAAGACGAAGGGGAGCGCAACGAGCTAGGTGGTTTGAGCAAGTGGAGCAGGATCTTGGAAGTGTGGGGCGATCGAGAATCTGGAGGTTATCAGCCATGGACCGAGTTAATTGGCGTAACATTGTGGCGCAGGTCATGTCTTGAAGGACGTAGAGCCAGCAAAAGTAAAGTAAGTAAGTCATTCATCTCTTCTTGTGGGTGTGACTTCCTCACAAGGACAGAGCCTACTTCTCAGATTAGTGTTCTTATGAGCACTTCCATAGTTATTAACTGAGAGATTTCTTTGCCAAAGTCAAGGAAATTTCCATTACGAAAAGATCCTCGACTGGCCGGGAATCGAACCCAGACACCTTCAGCATGGGTTTGCTTTGTAACCGTGGACTCTAACCACCCGGCTATGGAAGGCCCCTATGGCATACAAAACTTATAAACAACTTATTTTGTCATCGCAATTACAAATCAATAATTAGATACATTTTCATTGAGATGTTGGTACAAAATAATGTAGTCTTCACGTTGGGATGAAGATAATAGTAACAATATAACAAAACTAGTGCAAATTATGTCACTATTTACAACAAACTTACAAATGTTATGTCAATAATATTGATAACAATGTTATATGAACTTTTGTTATGTTTAAGTGTTGTTTATAGAAATATGTTATTCTAGCATTATTTTGTTATTCATATCTAGTCGGGATGCAGCTTCACAAAACCAACACATCGCCCCCTGTGTGGCATGAAAGCTTTCTGCAATAAAGTTTTACTCAGCAGTGCTGGCATTCTGTTTCTGGCGGAGGTGAACCACTTCTACTATTACCGGGGTAACCGTCGGTCGGGGCAACGAAGATGATGCGTCGCCGTTGCTGTTGGTTGCAGTTCGTACGTTAGTGCTGATGGGACTTTCTATTAAAGGGATGTAAGTATGTTTGTCGAAAAAAATGGTACAAAATGCTTTTTATAAGGTTGTTTGAGGACATCTTCTGCTAAATTTATGAATTTGTTATATGGTATATGGAAAATTCCTTGTACTTCTAGGCATTACGTCCTATTTGGACCGAAGACTGTTACTCAGCTTTGTGTTCAATGAGCACTTCCACAATTATTAACTGTATCCCGTCACGCAGGTAGATCACCTTTTCGTGGTGCGTTACGGGGTGAGATCTACCGAAGCAGCAGGAACGAAACTTCAGGTCCAGGGGCTTAACGGACCCCCCAGAACCTTCGAAAAAACCACAATAATCCGAATGGAACTCTGTCAAACTGACCGGTGCCGCTTAAAGTACCAAAGCACCCTAGCCCAAACTCACTGGCCAACCGGCACATCAGGCTTGATGCCAGTCATATCCTGATTATAGCACACAGGTCGCGATACAAACGGACAAGGCATGGAACTACGAGTAGAAGTGCTTCGAGCACATTGTAACGATATATGTACTGGATAATATGCTTTGAGGCTGACAGCAGCGACATTCCACTCTAGGGTTGGGTCACATTGGCCGGAAACGGCGAGTTGGCTAATGACGCAGGCTACCTCCGTCCCGTAAAACCGTGGCAGGCCTTAGAGTACGTTCAAATCCATCGCCTGGTTGTTCCAACTGAACTGGGCGGGAGTAGGCCCAGATGCTATTACCTGACTTGCGCCGATCCGACTCTGAACATAGTACCCCATGAAGGACTATGTCAAGCATAGCCTCCCTGCTTGCATAGATAACCATGGGATCCCAAAGGCGATTATTTCAGCGGAGATGGATAGCGGCTCTTAGGGGGACCTGTAAGAGATGGTCTGTATGAACAAACAACTAGCGGAACGTGAAGAAGAGGTTTCTGGACCCGTCTGTAACCGGCTAAAGCTCCAGCCAAGAAAGGAGGCGACCAATATCAACTTAAGTGAGAACAGTGTGGGCAAAAGCTAAGACACTGTGACGACGGTAGGCACTGGCCGCTCCAGTGCAACATGTGAGGTGATGGAGGCTATGGATCGTAATAGGGAGCACCTCCCGAAAATACAGGCAGCTGCTGAACAACTCCACGTCATCATCCATTTTGTTAAGAGCAAAAACAATATCAGCAAAGACTTGAAAATAAGTCTACTGAAATTGCGACAATCAGTCCCAGCTGCAAAGCAGGATTACGAGAAAGCCAAGGCACAACCAGGCAAGATAGAAGGCAAAAGAGACATTAAGTCGTGTCAGACTGAAGCCTGTGGGGCACCTGGGCACCCCTCACAGTAATTTGTCCCTTACCGCGTTAATGCACGTGAGGAGGAGCGAGATGAACGACGGGTGGTATTCACTGGCCACTGCTGCCAAAGTCGTGCTGAAGTCCGAGATAAGGGTAAGCAAAAAGGCCTGCTTTGAGGGACTCTGTCAGAGTGCCAATGCGAATCCGTGGGGCGATGCCTACAGGATCGTTATGGCAAAGACAAGAGGTGCAATGGCTCCTACAGAGCAATCTCCAGAGATGCTGGAGGGGATCATCGAGGGGCTTTTTCCGAGCCATAACCCTAGTCCTTGCCTCCTTTCGTAGGACAGCTGGGGACTAGGGCTGGCGATGAGGAGAGGGTAACCGATGAGGAACTTGCAGGGATTTCAAAATCCCTCAGAATAGGTAAAGCACTAGGTCCGGACGGAGTTCCAAACCTGGCCCTCAAAGTTGCAATTGCGGAGACTCCCAGGATGTTCAGATCTGCCATGCAGATATGCCTGGATGAGGGAGGTTTTCCAGAGGTGTGGAAGCGGCAGAGCCTGATACTATTGCCAAAGGCGGGAAAACCACCCGGTGATCCGTCGGCATATAGACCAATATGCTTGATCGACACGGCGGGGAAGGTGCTCGAGAAGATCATCCTCAACAGACTGTTGAGGTACACCGAGGGTGTAAATGGTCTCTCAAGCAACTAGTTCGGCTTCCGGAAAGGGAGGTCGACCGTAGATGCTATTTTGACGGTTAAAAAAACCGCTGAGATAGCACTCCAGCGTAAGAGGCTACTGGGTGGATACGAGTCTCTGGCTGTTCGGGGCAGGTGGAGGCCCCTTCGTCAGCAATCCCAGCTGGTGCTAGCTGATAGGGCCTGAGCCTTCAGTAGGTCAAATTGCGAAGCCCGCAGTATCAGTTCTTGATACCTGCGGTGCAGCTGGGCGCGGGCTTAGTGGTCGACCCTGCCCGCTTTCAGCGGACAATGGGAAGTGAGGACCACCTGGGAAGCTGGCAATGCGCCAGCATGCTACCTTGGTGGACCCCCCTAAGCGTGTCATCTATGTTCGTTGCTGTATGGCTACGCAGCTAACCTGGAGGTTGCGATGTGCAATAGCCCCTCTCCGAAGCAATGCCTTCTTGGTGGTCCCGGAGAGACGAAGGGTTTGGCGGCAATGGAAATGGTTTAGTGGGTCGGGGGTGTAGTCCTGTTTACTGCTTGTACGTAGTAAATGGTCCCCAACCCCACACTCCCGGACCTCGGTCCGGAGTCTGTTGAGCAGATTATCCCCCCATTGCTTAGAAGAAAAAAAAAAAAAGAGGATGTGTGAAGACGAGCTTAGCTACAAAGGAGGTGGCGAGTGGACTCGAGGAGTGGCTAGTGCAGACGGTAAGCAACAGGTGGTCCAAGGGTTCGCAGTCGGCAACGTAGGTCATACCGGTGCCCTACGGTCGAAATCGACCCTTACAGCGATTAGGTGGCCGCGAGGAGAACATCCTGGTAGCGTTGCTGTCGTGGCGCCGACCTTCTGGGTTGGATACGAGCCTTTGGTTGTTCGGGGCAGGTGGAGGCCCCTTCGTCAGCAATCCCAGCTGGTACTAGCTGATAGGGCCTGAGCCTTCAGTAGGTCAAATTGCGAAGCCCGCAGTATCAGTTCTTGATACCTGCGGTGCAGCTGGGCGCGGGCTTAGTGGTCGACCCTGCCCGCCTTCAGCGGACAATGGGAGGTGAGGACCACCTGGGAAGCTGGCAATGCGCCAGCATGCTACCTTGGTGAAACCCCCTAAGCGTGTCATCGTTGTTCGTTGCTGCATGGCTACGCAGCTAACCTTGAGGTTGCGATATGCAATAGCCCCTCTCCGAAGCAATGCCTTCTTGGTGGTCCCGGGGAGATGAAGGATTTGACGGCAATGGGAATGGTTTTTTTTTCCTTCTAAGCAATGGGGGGATAATCTGCTCAACAGACTCCGGACCGTGGGGATGGGGACCATTTACTACATGCAAGCAGTAAACAGGACTACACCCCCGACCCACTAAACATGAAACAGTACTACTTGAAACGTCCTTCCTTGTGGCTAACGTCCCCTATGGGAACGGCTTGGGTGTGTTTTGAGAATGACACTACCAAGACAGCCATAATAAAATAATTCAAAATATAATTATAACGGTCGATACCTTTGTATGTAAAATTTCGATATATGTTTCATATATATTCCAGTCGGTTCGAAAATAATTGGAAGTGGAGCTGATAGGATTGAGAATCGCTTAATGGGGTATTTGGAATGTAACAGGGACATGATCAAAATCAAAATCAGCATGAGTGACCAGTTGACTAAAAAAGTTGCTAGAGTCGGTTAGACCAAATCAATCGTAGAAGGGTTTCTAGAAGAAGAAAAACATAGAGGGCTATCAGGGTATTGAATTGAGAAATATCCTGAAGAGCACTCATCAAATAAAATTCTGCCGTTTGAATTACTTTGAGAATTATTCCATGACCGATGTTTGGCAGTTTGTTTAAAGTCACCAATGACAAAATAATTTGACTTATTGCGAGTCAATTTTCGTAAATCAGTTTGAAGCAAATTAACTTGCTGTCCAGAGCATTGAAAAGGCAAATAGGCAGCTATGAAAGTATATTTACCACATGCCTCATCAAGTCCATCATTACGATAAACAAAATAGTTTGGATTTCTTTTGAGTTTGGATCTAGGTTTTTTTTTTTTGTTATGGGCTGAAATGCGTCGATAAACGAGATTTTCATGGGTTTTTGTATGAGAAATAGTTGAAATCCATAAAAAAATATAATTTGAAAATATAACCCAAATAGTAAACTCTAGCGAGAAAAAACTCGATGTACTGTTCATGTAAGTAATGCGTTTGGTACCATTTTCCTCACAAAACTTAAATTTTCAATTGGGTAAAACGGTATGATTCTCCGTGCAGATAAACATTCCGACACATGTGACAGCACCAGCAACAGTGAATTGAAAGGAACTGGGATTTATCCCAAGCATGTTTCTATCGCATTCGTGTCCCTTTATATATAGATACGGAACATAACATTTTTCCTTGACCTAGATATAGCATGTCTGGCTGTAGGTCTGTACAAAAACATCATGGGCTATGTTCTCTTCAGAAATTTTCATTAACTGAGACATATTTCATTTCAAAGGATCGTCAGCGACATTTACTACCAATCCCATTTACCCGGATGTCCACTCGTTCCCATCATGAGAGGCAATACATAATAGTCTGTCCACCAGTTGACTAGTCGAGCCTTAGTCAGTGGAGTTATGTGGCTGCCACAACAACCCACATTCTATCCCTCGAGAGTCAAGGACCTTAAACCCCATCGCAATGCGTGTGCGATATGCTTGTTGATACTGGGATGGAGAAAGCACAGAAGGACATACATACTCATATTCCTATCGCATAATTTAATTTGTGGGCCTCTTCGGTTTTCGGTCGCACTGCGTGCATCCGCAGTGAAGCAGAGTTACTACTGTTAAGCAGGTCACGCGCGAACCCATCGACGTTTGGATGACGACCATGTGTTGTGCTTTCGGGCTTTATCTTGAGAACGCGGTGGAGTCAGTATTGTCTGTATGGCCGACCATCCACTTGGATGGAGAATTCTAAACAGTACATGAAAGTATCCTTCGAATTGGAGTGTCATTTCCATAAAATGTCGATATTTTTCTCAAAATTAAACATTATACTTTTTAATTACTTTTTTAGCTAGATTAATACTTATCTTAAGAAGAAGATAGGAAAAAATAATAAATATAAAAATTAGTAGTTTCATAACCAATGAGATTTTAGAAATATCTAAGTTCGACATTTTAAGTAACCGACAGATTAACCCCTTGCGTCAAATTACCAGTAAACAGATAACCGATATGACGTTGTTGTTTTCACTTGGCAAACGGCTATGATAGCATGTTTGCCAGCGCTGTAGCACCCAAACTGTGGCCAAATGGTGGATATTGATGTTCGCATTAGCAGTTGCAAAGCAACAACTGTAGCAAACCAAGCGTGGGAGTAGCAGCGCCACAATAGATAGCAATAATTTGGAGGGAAATTTTCATCTCCCTGTTCGAAATCGTATACGATTACGCACGCTCTCCTTCACTACTGCCGTGGCTCGACATTTGGCCAAAGTGCAGCCGCAAGACTGAAACGGACGAATAATAATGCAAAATTTATTGCCACCATATTTCATAGAAGAGTTCAATAAACCGGTCGTTTCCTCGTAGATAGGGATGGCATGGCTCGGCTGCTATACACCATATACAGACAGATGTATCGTGGAAATCGCGCTGTTCGTGCTATTCGTTACCGGAATGGTTTTCAGCGATGGCAGAAGCGAACGGATTATAAATATTAATTAGGATGGATGATCACTATCGGACCCATGCTTATTAATTATAAATTAATTGCATTAAAGCTGTGTGGTCTTGATAAATGTAGAATTTTTGTAGGCAATTGTTTATTGCCCAAAGGGATACAGTCATACTACGAGAAGTGGAATATGTTGTGGAAGTTTGTCGCTTTAATCCACAATTTTGTTTACTACTTTAAGTTTTCTATTATATGAATCTCGATTGACAGTTATTAATATCACTTATATCAAAACATACAGCTATGCATTTATGTAGAAAGCATTTCATCTACATCGAGGTAATTGATCTCATTTCTTTAGATTGAGAGCTACCATGCGTCCACATAGTTTTCATATTGGTGATATTGGTGTATGTTGGATTTTGTTGTCATAAGATATCGTTTGGTGGTTTGTTCGTGTTGCTAGCTCCTTCATGGGCGAGCGATAAAAAAATCAAATGTGTTCGATCTGCAATCTCTTGGATGAGCAATATAGTGAATCCAGTTAGGCATGAAAATATCATGGATCGCATCACCAATGAAAGGTGATTCCCAGATTATTACTTTATCCAACTAACCCAAAATGATGGTTTATCTATAGTCCACAATAAATGTAAAATCTGATAAATAAACATGAATTAAATGCAAAAAATAGTCCACAATATTGTAAGGAATCTAACAAACAAAACAAACTTATGGAACACATGATATTATTGTAATTTTACACGATGTGACGTGTAAATTTGCGACAAATCTGGCATTCCCCTCATGTGCATGATTTTACGCTGAAATTTACAAGAATTTTTTTTCTGTGTACTTACCTTACAGTATTAGCGTATTTGGAACATATCTCAATTTTTTTATATCAATTTTAATACAGGGGGCAATCTGGCGTAGATGGCTACACGTTCGCTTCATAAGCGGATGGTCATGGTTATGCAAGAACAATAAATAGAAAATTTCGTCAGTCCGCTCAAGAACAACACGAGTTCATCCGTCCAACACCACTGCCATCTGAATGCGGACTGACCCTCCTCTAAGCAAACGCTCAACTGTACCCGGATTAACACGGCAGTCGACTAAAACGGCTATGAACAAATGGACCTTCCTTGGACTGACAAAAGCATCCCTGCACGCTCTCCGATCTGCCTTAGAAAAGTAGAAAGCGCAAAGAGACAGCGTAGCATCAGATCCAAAAATAGATTAAGTAATAGAATAGTATGAATTTAGGCGTTGTGCTTTAGTACAACGATACCCAATGGCGAAATGAACTACAAATTAGAATATAAGTAAATTGAGAATAAAAAATAATAATATAAACCTACATTGTCTTTGGGCCACCTTTAAATCACCACCTAGGAAGCTGAAAATTTCACAGAATATTTTTATGGTAAGGATGGTAAGGAACATATGGGAGATTGGACTCTCGAACATTTTCAAATTTTGAACTGCCCTAGCATGACATCTGTGTATCCAAGCGGCAGGTTGTTTCGGATTCCTCAATCCTGTTTGATCCTTTAAGCTTTATAGGATCGGTGATAGTAGTTGCCAATTGTCCGTACAGGAACTCTGGCGAAGCAAACGTTCCTGGGACGAGTCACTTGAAGACGAACTCCAACAAAGCTGGTTGCAGTTTTGATCCGAACTTGCAGTGATCGAGACGAGCAACGTGTTTCTTCTGGACTGATTCGATGATTGTACTCCATCGGATCTCATCAGAGCCATCTCGCTGGAAAACCTTTGTGGCAAACAGAGTGTCAGAAATGCAACACCTGACGGAATGTGGGATTTGGGCTCACGTGCCCGGAGTTGATAATCCGGCGTACAGGGTGTCCGCAAATTATCCAAGCAGCAAAATATTGGAAAGATGATTTCGCATTGAAAACAATGAAAAATCAATGTCCATGTACCTTTTACAATACATCTATATGTTAACACAAAATACAACTTTAAACATTTTTGAAATGATTGCTTGTTACTGAGATAGGCAAATTAAAATTTTTCGGAGACGTTTTTCCTGAGGGCCGCTTGTCATACTGGAGATGTTTTATCCCTAAAACCTAAAAGAGATGAATCCAAATGTCCTATTGTACGGTTCAAATCCAGTGAGTTATATGGGCATTTCTCTTCCGACATAAAGCTCGGAAAACAGCTCTCTTTAAGACACCTCAATACATATGGGTTGGTTTTGCAAATATTTGAAATCGGAAATGTGTCAAATTTACTTATTAAGAATATAATAAGCCAATGTTTAAAACCATGCAAGAATATTGAATTTATTATGCTTGAATGTATAGAGCCATGTCTTCAAAGTTTGTACGGATAATTTGCGGACACCCTGTACATCATCTCCAACAAAATACTGCCGGCAGTACACATGGATTGTATTAATGGCACAAATCTCCCAACTGGTGGGAACGTGCCTTTGGAGCCGGCCTTCTGATACCTGATGGATTGTGCTACGTGGTGGAAATGTCCACCGTGGCTCAGTCAACCGAATAGATTCTGGCCTCCCCTAGTCCGACCAATAGTGGAAGACTTCGCTGTACATGAACTAGAGGAAACGGTTGTAGCACTACCGATCTAAGTCCAGACCCTCAACCCAATCTTCAGCCTGCGTTCGTCGTATACCTACTGGATTAGTTTCTCTTGCGACGTATATTTTGAGATTTTCCCATAACTGCAAACAACGGAGTCCATCCAATCGGCGAACCGGTTTTCTCCAGGCCGCCGTGTATAAGGAAGCCCTCAGTGTTTTAGTACGTGTATGCTACCAAGAGTCGTAGTTGCTTACTATCATCAAAAGCTTCCTCACGCTGGCCCACAACTAATGATTTCCAACTTGCGGGAACAGTTTTGGTCTCTAAGAGTACGCAACTTGACGCGCAAGGTGGTGCAGGATTGCATTAGATGCTACCGCTGCAAATCCACTGTCTAGGAGCAACTAATGGGGGATCTCCCCATCCAACATGTGACCCCCAGCTAACCGTTTCTAAAAACCGACGTTGACCTTTGCGGATCATTATTCTACCACCATTATGGTCGTAAGTCCCCTCCGGTAAATTGCTACGTCGCCATTTTCGCGTGTTTAGTCACGATTCTAAAACGGTTCATTGCCTGACGCTCAAAACCGGCCGTCATCGAAGCGACAACGCGAAAAACTTTCAATGTGAATCCCGCGCGTTAGTCGAGCTTCTAACGCACTTCAAACCGCTCATGCTAGATAAGAATTTAACTTTCAAAAATCACTTTGAGGGCATTCAAGCCAAATGTAATAAATATATAAAATATCTCTAACCCCTTATTAACCCCCATAGCCCCGGGACAGACCTTTTATTTTCAATCGACTGGTGCTCAGAAACAAATAAGTTTAACGAAATGCGGTTTCACTATGATTGATGGGATGAGTTAGACTTCCTGCGAGTGGGATTTTCAAACCGGAAGTTCAGGTCTGGACATGTTTTTCAACCGGAAATAAGTGTTCCCTAGTCGCATATTTTACAACTTTAACGACGAATACAATGTTTAACGATAAGTTTAAGCCATTTTTAGACATTATGTAACGGGCGAAGGCAAGAATACACTATTTGGTTTCTTTTCTTGCATGGGACGAAAGCCGGAACCTGGTTCCGGAAGTACTTTCCGGGTGGAAGCCGAGGCCAAGGAAAACATGTAAATTTGACCCGAAGCAACATATGCGGCTACTGGAACGTAATGAAATCAACTCAAAAAGCCAATACAAGACATCAACTTTCAATTTTGTCAATTTTACCTTATGGCCAAGGCTGGGTTATAGGGTCGCTTCCGGTGAACCAGGAGACAATTATGGATGAAGCTCAAAACTAGGCATGCGACTGCTCAAACTTCATGAAATAGCCTCAGCCTTGCTGTAAGAACATGCTTCTTTCCTATATGGAAACTTCGACCAGATTTTCAAACGTTGTCGGGATTCTGAAGTCACTTCCGGTGATAATAGAATAGAAAATCAAAACTTTGTCTTAAGAACAAGCTTTTGATATTCAAACAAATTCTCAGGCCAGCCATGTTGTATGCTGTACCAATATGGATTAGCTTTTAAAATAGGGTTTCGTTCTACATCGTCGTAAGCGCTACTATTCGTCGTATCAAACTTTAAATGTTTCACTACGGTGGATATTCCAACTTACCTGCAACATAGATTCATTTTCCAAGTGCAATTTTGTGAAAGCTGTTATGGTTTGTACACTTGTACACCAAAAATTCAATAAAACTACTATAATTCGGTAGTTCAAATATCCACTTTGCACTTTTTCACCGAAATCGCATGGACGAACACGAATTTGAGAGAAATGCTTAACGATCGACTGAGCCACACCATTTTCCAACACAAGTTTCTTCCCGCCCCCGTGGGTGACTTACTTCACCGGGCACTTATTTTCACTATGGAAAACCTTCGTACTTCTTTATTGAAGGATTTCATTCCAATCACACGCCGTAAAACTTCAATAAATCACCAAATTTTACGAAATTGCCTCAACCGCCGCGTATAATTGAAAATGTAAACAAAGTTCAATCCGTCGTACTGAGAAAACAAAAAAGATTGTGCGCATCAATGTGTGCGCGACGCTCGACGTAAAAATACGGTTCCTTTGATTGTGTTGTTTTCGCTGTACTGTGGGCAAATGCCATAATTGTACGGTCAAAAGGAATTGTGTTCATATGTTTGGGCTGAATTTTGATGACGAACAATTAATTTTAAAGGAAATTAGTATATTCCACCATGCTGAAGGAATGGAGGGAGATGCCCGTAGATCTATTTATTCTAGTAAGTAAAATGTTTTACTAGCGTCGATATATTGTGTTTTAACCACTCAATACATCACAGTGAGCCGTAAGTTGTGGGACGAATCTGGAAACTGATTGCGACGGAGTTGAAAACGATACGGCGGATTGAGAATACGGTAAGATTCATTTTCTTTGCATTATTTCCAAAAAGAGATCAAGATTTATCAAAATGTTATTGTACAATGCTGAAGCCGTTTTGAGAAAGAATTGTTTGGTATCGGTTTGTATCAGCATCTTTCACTGCAATACTGGGAAAATTACAGTTCTCACTGATCAATGCTTAATACGATGGATGCTAGCACATCACCCTACCAGGATGAAATCTCTGCAGAGAATTCAAAATAAAATTTTGAAAATGATTCTGAAGCTTCCTCCATGATATAGTACCAATGAGTTACATAGAATAGCCAATGTTGAAACATTGGAACAAATGTCAAATAAAATCATTAATAATTTAAGGCAAAAATCGTTACAATCTTCTATAGCCACGATTAATGCGTTATATGTTTAGGTGAAGTTAGGTTAAGTAAATTGAAAACGTTATTTTTTTTTCTCTTATAAGCAGGTGAAATCAACTCACCTGTAACCAGTGTCTGCATATTTCAATATACAGTCAACAACGCCGATCCTCAGTAGGCTCAGTCATCGTTGAATTCTTCTTTGTGTGAATGTTTGTTTGACAATACATGCACGAATCTGGTAGAACGTGCATTCAGTTTTTCAATTACTTTTGCTACACTAATTCTCATCCACTACTGACATTCAAATTCAATTTCACTAGTGAAAAAAATCATTTCCGTCAGAATACCCCACAAAACATCCGCAAATTGCAAACGTTATATTTTTTTATAAAAGACAATCATGATTCATCAACTGGAGGCATCACATTGCCGTTTTCTTACACCAGTAATATAAAATTCATTTGTAATTTTTTATATTTAATTTTCAATTTCAGTGCCTCTAGATGAAACTGAATTTTGAAATGACACCAACAGTGGGTGAAACTGAATGTGTGCGTGTGTTGTACCCACTCAGGTGTCTGCCACGACCAGTGCGATGGCCTCGGGGTCATCCCCTGGGCTGGGGAATGTGTACATTCCCCCTGATTCAAACACACGCCAATTGAATTGGGCGGGGTCGGCTGATGCTGTCCCTCAAACAGTTGATGGAAGTTATGCAGGAAGACGTGTTCCAGAATGGATGGATCCGCTCAACGGCGAGTTGTCAATTCTAGTTATGGTCCCGGCACTAGAACAAGGTACCCTTCCAGACAACCCTTGGCTAGTCAGAAAATCAATCGAAAATTCCGTCGGAAGTATTGAGGACGCCCGTCCCGAAAATAGAGGTGCTAGGTATGTACTCAAGGTCAGACAGGTCAAGCAAGTGCAACAGTTACTTAACCTGCGAGAACTCGCTGATGGTACCAAAGTGAAGATCGATTTCCACCAAACCTTGAACATCCGAAAATGTACTGTGTCGTGTCCGTATGGTCTTTCCATGTCTGACAATGAATTGCTTGAAGAGATTCGGTCACGACGTGTGGTTGAGGTTAAACGTTTCTTAAGACGGGATCCGAAAAACAGAGATAACCTTCTCCCAACACCGACTTGCTTGATTTCGGTCCAAGGAACTACACTGCCGGAGTTTTTCTATTTCGGTTACGTCAGGGTTAAAACAAGAGCGTATTACCCAAACCCTCTACAATGCGGAAAATGTTACCGACTTGGCCATACTAAACGTGTTTTCCAAGAACGAGCCATTTGTCCGGAATGCTCACATGAGCATGAGTACAAACCTCCTTGTCTTGCTGAAGCCCATTGCGTCAATTGCAAAGGGCCGCATAGCGCTCGAGCAAGGGAATGCCCAATCAAAATGGCGGAGTCAAAAATAGTACGCATAAAGGTCGATGAAGATGTATCATACCCTGAAGCTCTAAACGTTATGAGGTGAGACAGCAACAATCAACTGTTCAACACAGGCTTGAGACACCAAAAGGAGCAGAGTTGTTGAAAATGCTGGAATTGAAGGACCAAGAAATTGCAAACCCTCGGCGTTTACTCGAAAAGCTCATCAACGAAGTAGCAGAGTTAAAAAAGGAAAGGACCGCGCAATCGAAGAATTCTACACGCACCGGCAATACCCAAGAAACAGCTTCGCATATCGAGGAGGGAAATCAACCAGACGGATCGCAAAGCATCGTAAATGAAGTAAGGCAGGATAGTAAAACTACCAAACGGCGTCAAACAAATTACAATCCAACGTCTCCAAACGGCAATCGTCTAGCCCCACCCCCAAAAAAGTTGCTGGAAAATGGTAAGGATCGAACTAACAATGAATTACTAACACCCCCGTACGATAAAAAGCAGGAATTTTATCGGACAGACATATCACCAGAGCGTGATATGGATACGGATCAGGTTTATATCTAATCAATGTCTATTGTCTACCTGCTTGGGTACTGCTTTAACATCATTTTCAATCCATCGCATAACGCATCTAACACCAACGGTTTAAATCAAGAAACTAGTCAACTAAATGCCACGGGTAGACTAACAACATCTTCACAATCTTCATCGCTAACATATAGATCTTTGGCATTACAATGGCACGTGAAAGGATATCGTGCAAGAAAGGCTGAGCTAGCTCATTTAATAAGTAAACACCAACCTTATGTTGTGTGCCTACAGGAGACGATTTGTACCGCCAACTGCTCAAGCTTCTCGTCAGATTATACAATTATTTGTGAACCTCCCACACAGCAGTCCGTTTTGAAAGATTTACCTTTTGTGAAAGTCACATTACACACAAAATTGCAAGCAGTTGCAGTAACGTTGGAAGTTCCAACTAGGAAAACGTATGTATCGTTGTATATTTCCCCTTCTTTCTCTAATGATTGATTGAAGGAAGAGTTGTTCAAGTTAGTTCAGCAGATGCCAAAGCCTTTCATGATCATGGGGGATTTTAATGCACACTCTGAGATATGGGGTTGCTCAAATACGGATTTAAGAGGTCATATAGTTGTCTCTATGCTTGGCTAATATGATCTTGATCTATTGAATGATGGTTCACCAACTTTTCTTAGCCTTTCAAATGGTTCTCAATCAGCAATAGATCTGACAATATCATCAGAGCACGGTAATAACGTTTTATGGAAAGCTATTGGAGATCAGCATGGAAGTGACCACTTCCCAATTCTATTGAAAATATCGTCTACTAGATCATTTCTAAGTACACCTCAAAGATGGAAATATAGCGACGCTGACTGGATGGAATATCAACGAAGAGTTGCTTCAGTGCTGGATCCCAATTCAATTTATACGGCTGATAAAATATCATAAATAATATTTAACGTTGCTTTGTCTTGCATTCCAAGAACATCAGGAAAATTGGGAGGGAAAAGAGTCGCTGCAATCAAAAGTAGACAAAAAGCTTTACGTGCTCTGCGGAAATTGAATACAGACGACCCCAGAATTTCTGTTGCATTGCAATCTTTTAGATCTGAACGCAATAATGCGCGTGTTGTTATTGAAAAAGCAAAACAGGAAAGTTGGAAAAAATTCGTTGAAAATATCAATTTTGATTCTTCAGCATCCGATGTTTGGCGGAAGGTTGGCGCCTTACATGGTCGATATAAGACTCCAAAGTTCCATATTAAGTCAAACGGGGCGGTAACAGATGACCCCAATAAGATAGTAGATATACTAGCTGATCATTACATGGAAGTTTCAAGCTCCAGTAATTCTCAATCAAATATATCAACATTAGAGTCATCTTCTGAATGTTCCATAGAAGAAATTGCTGATGATGAATTTGACTCCGTTACTGACTTCAATGCTGACTTCACTCTGGATGAGTTGAACTGGGCCTTGGCTAAGTGCACTAGTAAAGGAACTGGTATAGATGGTATGGGGGATATCCGCTCTTGAAAAATTTACCACTCGAAGGTAAGTTTTCATTGCTGGCAACCTTTAATAGCATATGGGAATCAGGTAAAATTCCTGAAATTTGGAAACAGGCTTTACTGGTGCCGATTCCCAAGGATACTAGACGTGAAGGTAAACCAGAGGAGTAGCGGCCGATTTCTCTGATAAGCTGCATAGCAAAAGTTCTTGAAAGACTTGTTAATAGACGGTTTATCTTTGAGCTAGAGCAGAAAGGTTGTATAAACTCTATGCAATTTGCCTTTCGTGCAGGTTTAGGGACTGATGTATATTTTGCAGAGTTAGAGGATCTTCTGGATGACCCTATAAAGGCAGGAAAACATTTTGAGCTTCTTTCAATTGACATATCGAAAGCATATGACACAGTGAACAGACAAATGGCAATCGAACAATTGAAAGAATTGAAGTTTGGCGGACGGATGTATAATTTTTTGCGAGATTTTTTGAAGAACAGAACTTTTAGAGTTAAAATTGGTTGCGCGGAATCAGGCACACGCGCCACATCGCGAGGTATCCCACAAGGATCAGTTATTTCGAGTCAAAATGCAATCAGCAGCAGAATGTGCCTTTCAATGGTTGTCTTCGGTCGGTTTTCAAGTATCCGTGCCAAAATGCCAGCTTCTTCATGTTTGCAATAGTCGCCGTCACCGCGGAGTTAATAAAACTATAAAACTAGAAAATATAACCGTTCCTGTTGTTAACCAAATGAAAATACTTAGATTATTTATGGATCGTAAATTAAATTTTCAAAACCATGCTAACACAAGAAGACAATCTGCTTCTGGAATAATTAATATTCTCAGAATTATATCAGGGCGAAAGCGTGCAAATCGTGGAACTCTGATCAAACTTGTCCAGTTTAGTAGTACCTCGTCTGTTATACGGCTTTTCTTTTGCTGGAAGAAACAAGGAGAAGGTTTTGCCTATAATCAATCCTATATACAGGGTGATTACTATATCCTGTCAGTAAAATAAGTAATCATAGAAAAGAATGGTTAAATGAATTTTAATAACCAGTGCATATCCAGTTTAGGACATCTATAATATTTGTCTTTGCTATACATAGATAACAAATTAATTTCTTTACCTCAATTTCCAGCCACAAGCATTGTTTCAGAAGCATTACAGTTAACACGCACGTTATTCAAAAGCAATAACCAAAAAATACATATTTTTTTCGCTAAAATTTTCCATAATCAGTCTCATTCTATTCCCTAGTAGGTCTACAAGATTGTGGTAACATGCTGTTTCAATCAGGAAATTTTTTCAGCGAAGTTTAGTTAAAAATACATATCTGTGGAAAACGTGCGTGCCAGGTGCAATGCCTTTAAAACAACACATATGACTGAAAACTAAGGTAAATGAAAAAAGATTTAATCTTTACTTTGTCAAAACAAACTTAATAGATGTGCAAAACAGGATGTACACTGAAAATTAAAATTCATACATACATCTTTTATCTACGAACATTTACTTTACTGACAGGAATTAGTAATCACCCTGTACAATAAAGCAATACGAATAGCATCTGGAGCCTTTCCTACAAGCCCTATCAAGGCTATTATGTGTGAAGCAGGGCAGCTACCGATTGAATATATTGCAAACTTAAACGAGGCTAGAACTGCTATACGTTTACTAGAAATGCACAGAACATCCCCGGATTTGCCGATCATTCGAAGAACAAAACTTTGGTTCTCTTTGATTTCAAACATAGAGTTTCCAAAAATTACTCGAACGTGGAGGTTGGGACACCCACGCTGGGATTATCGAGCTTTGAAACTAGATTGGTCTCTTCAACGCAATTTAAAAGCTGGTGACAGTTCGAGAAAAGTAATTCCATATTATAGAGAACTAATCAGACAAAAATATTCAAATCATTACAAGATTTTTACCGATGGATCTAAGGGTCAGGGTCGCACAGGGTATGGGGTTTATTCGGATATAGTAAAATATGCGGTAGGATAAACGATTCATGTTCGGCTTATTCAGCAGAGATTATGGCTGTTTGTACAACTATACGAAGCGTTGAGCGTACACAAAAGTCGGTAATCTTTTCCGATAGTGCAAGTACCCTAAAAGCTTTAGAAACAGGATCATCAAAAAATTCATGGATTCAAGCTTGCGAAAACGCTTGTGAAGGAAAAGACATTACTTTTGTTTGGGTTCCAGAACATGCTGGAATCTCTGGTAATGAATCCGCAGATTCGCTGACAAATGAAGGTAGATCCTCAGACATCATATATGATAAGATTACCAGACAGGATGCAAATAGATTTGTTAAAACTATAATATGGGAAGCTTAGCAGTTGGAATGGGCAGCATCTAATCCAGGAACTCAGTTGAACGCCATTAAAGAAAATGTAAAAATATGGAAAGATAGATGCAAGCAATATGAACAAAAGATTATTACTAGAATAAGATTAGGACATAGTAAACTAACACACAGTTATCTATTATCACCGTATCAAGATGCTCCCCTGTGTTCGAGCTGTAATGATCTGTTGACTGTGGAACACATCTTTGTAAAATGTAACACTCTGGATAAAAAACGAAAAGAATATGAAATATCAGGAAACCTAAAAACTATTTTAAAAAATGACACAAAAACAGAAGAAAAAGTAATAGAATTTGTCAAAAAACTAGATTTAATTAAACTGTTATAACAAGTTGTAAATAAAGTCAGACGCAAATGACCTGCTATGGTTAAAGCGTCTATAAATTTAAAAAAAATCACATGTAAAAAATCTGAACTGCTACGGGAAATGAAATGTAATATGTTGTTAACAAAATGTTAATAAAATCTTAAATTTGTTTTACCAAATTAGGATGATAGTGTTGTCTAATAACACAGAACACCTAGATATAAGAAATGAATGTAATGTTTGGAATGATACTAATAAAGAAATTATAAAATAAATGAAAAACTGAATTGAGCAGGAGTATATAAAATTTCATGCCTCCATTGTAATAAAATCTATATAGGACAAACAAAACGAACTCTAGAAATTAGATTCAAAGAACATATTGCTGAGGTTCAAAAAGCGGGCAAGAAATTAGAAAAGGGATTAGCGTATGACTTTAAATCATAAGTGACCGAACATGATTTCCAGGATGGACATCAAATGACAAGCGATAACATAGACATCGTACAAAGCGCATCTTCATCTTGGAAACTATACGTCGCTGAAAGTTTAGAAATTTACAAACAAAAGCCTTCACTACTTCTTAATAGGGATCAATGAAACTTACAGCCAAGGCTGTTTAAGTTTGTGCCTAATAAATATAAACGAGCTTGAATATCCCTTTCGGGACGAACCAGCACAATTGTGCTGTTCGGCACCCTTGACATCGAATGACTATTTCAGCCAATAAATCATTGTTTTACTAAACTTTTTCGATTTCGATTATTGAATTATCATTGATACTTGTAATCAAGCACAACAGCTTTTGTTTACATCGTGTTTAGAAAACACCAGCTCAGGGTAAACAAAAAGTAAACAAACACCGTAAGAATTGAAAAAGTTTTATCTGTCGCAACTTTTCAACTAGGGTCGATGTACCAATAGCCGCATAGCTAAGAACAAAAAATCGTATAAAATCGAAAAATAACGCTAGCGTCATTATTTTTACATCATCTGAAAGCTTTTTATCTTGGTTTTGCGGGAAAAATATGAAAACTACGAAAACTCAAATGTATGTATTTATTATCGCGTGTGCCACTATAGGAATACATGTGCCTATAGTAGCACTATTTCTAATTCCTGTTCCTATAGTAGCACTAGCATCACGGCGTTGGCAAAATACTTATCAAAATCGTATTTTTACAAAACTTTTATATTTTTCCTACACAGTGTGGATTAAAAGCTTTCGTTTGATGTAAAAAAAGTTGTTATTTCATCAAGTATTTTGTATAATAAAAAATAGTTTCTCTCAGTAGTGCTACTATAGGAACAATAGGTTAACTATAGGCGCAAGGGAGCTCAAATTTTAAGCAAAACTAAATATTTCGATCATTTTTTGAACAAAATCAAGCTGTGTATCAATGGTACTTAGATTAATAGCTCCTGTCCTTCATGTCAAAAAATATTTTGAAAAGATTTATAGCTAAACGGCCGTAAAAAGCCACTAGTGCGACTATAGGGGACTGTCCACTAAGGGAACACCGACCCTATTCGTTATTTCTAGGTATGCACGAATACGAATCGAGAGTGAAAGAGTCATTCTTTGAAATGGTGAAGACCAAATGAGAATTGATTCACACAGCAAATATTTCTGGAGGGACAAAGTGGGACCAGCACAATTGTGCTGGTGCCGGCACTTACCCGGTCGATGTTCGTTGTAGACTACCAATTTTCATTTTCAGTATTTTGATCGAATTAAGTGGCTGAAAACTATGTAACAGAAACTCATAGCTTTGGTTTAAAAACTTTTATTTTTTATACGTCCATATTTGAAATAGATTGGGAATCACATTTAATGTTTTAAATCTCCTTTAGCAAAGTTTAAGACAAAGTAAAAGTTCAGGGGAACGTTCAAAAATTACGTCATTCATTTAGGGGAGTAGAGGTGTATGAAAGTGCGACAGTGCATGTGGGCAAGAGCGTGATAGTGGACATGGGGAGGATTTAGATTGACTTAAAAACAATGGACGTAATTTTTGAATTTCCCCTTGCTTTGATAATCGATCAATACCATGTTGACGCGATAATCCATTTTGGTGTTCTACAATATATGCCGGTTCAATTTCTGCCATAATATTTATGAAATTTGACAACTGAAGCTGAAAACCTTTACTTACTATTTGCTTCCGAACCACAGAGTCCTTAAAATGGCCTACTATTGATGTATGCAGCCCATGCTAGTCTTCTTCTTCTTTTTCTTTGCATTACATCCTCATTGGGACAGAGCCTGCTTCTCAGCTTAGTGTTCAATGAGCACTTCCATAGTTATTACCTGAGAGCTTCCATTGCCAAAGTTGCCATTTTCACATTCGTATATTATGTGGCAAGTACGATGAAACTCTATGCCCAGGGAAGTCAAAGAAATTTCCATTACGAAAAGATCCTGGACTGACCGGGAATCGAACCCAGACACCTTCAGCATGGCTTTGCTTTTTAGTAGTGGACTCTAACCACTCGGCTAAGGAAGGCCCCTGCTGGTATTACTCGCAAATATGTTGTTTATGATGTATGAAATGTGTTTGAAATAGTCTACTTAACTATTAAACAATGTATGAAGTTATGGAGTCTAGATTGTCCACTCATATAAAAAATATCGTTTTATTCCTTTTACGTTTAAAAATATATTGTCTAAATCTGGAATTTTGAGACTTAGATAAGCTGATATATTAATAATAAGAATCTGTACTTTATAACCGTGCGTATAGTGTTGCAAAGTAACTAGCAGTATCGATCGAAGAAGTTTAGGTTCAATTCCCGGTGCAGTATTTTTTTTTCGTCAGATACGTATTACGATTGTGCCATTTGGCGTTGCATGCTAGTCCGTTGATTCGTGTGATGCTTCCTTTAAAGGCCATAATCGTACATAATGCTTTCCAGGAAACTTTCCTCGGTAGGATTGACAGCTAAAAATGTACATGTAACCGAAACGAAAGGGATAACAAAACTTATGTCGAGTATGGTCGAGCTTTACATTTTCCTTAGTAATCTAACGGTCACACCGATTGCGAAACTTTTAAAGCTCATAGAAAATCAAACAGTCTACTGTTTGCAGCTGTCTTCTGTATTGTCTTATTAGAATCATTGTCAGTGTCTTTATTTTCAAATATGGAAGTTTCCAAATATTTAAATACATTAAAAAAAAATTGATTGTTCTATGTAATTTTTAAATTAGCTGGAATATATGTATGTAACAATTCCAAAAATCAAATTCATTCTTTAATATGGTTATTGACCTGATTTTGTCAATCCTTTTTAAATGGGTTTTTGAATTCCCTGTTATATGTAAGTTATCCGTCATAGTTCTTTCAATCTTACACACTACTAAAAACTAATACAGTACTGACCCGATTTTGTCAGCCTATCTTGAATATATCCAAACATTGTCTTCGTGTTGTAGTACATTACATTAATACTGTTGACGATGTTCGATGTCATGCACGCATGGGCGTAGCCAGAGGGGGCAATGGCAATCCTCCTTCCCTCTGTACAAAAGAACAATTTTACTATGAGAATTAATCTTGTGTTTGAATTCGGCAAAGATTGTCTCCAGCACTCGTATTTATGCAGTAGTTACGTCATGGTAGATTATAAAACTTTAAAAGTCTACCAAACATCAGACTTTTTGAAAACATCTTGCCAGACATTGTTCGAAGGTTTTATCAACAGTCCGCACAGCTGAGTAGTCGACAAACGAATTACATACATTCTCGAGTATCAGTAAATCGTGCTTCGTTACTTGGCAACCTGGAAATTATTTGTTAAAAATGAAAAACCGAAAAACACAGCCGAGTTCACGAAAAAGAAATTTGGTATGTAGGTTCATTCATGAATTCCTCTAAAAATGTATCTAAAGGTTAAGATGCATCGAAGCCAAACCTCGAATTTTCAAGAGCACATATCTAGAGAACCAGGTAACCGTTTGTACTGGAAATTTAACTCATTGGTCACATTTTGTTACATTCTTTCAGGTTTTTTTTTAAGTAATATCTCGAAGATTTCCTTTAAAATTTGCTCCCAATGTTTTATTGGTTTTCTGCCTTGAATAACTCTATAAGCTCTTGAAAGTATCCCTTCAAAACTACATTTTGATGAAATTTGCTCACAGTATTCTTGATGTAGTTTGGCCTAGGACTCATCAATAGTTTCAAAAACTCCTCTTAAAACTGTGTTCGGTCCAATAACTAAATTAAGAACCACTGTTGATCTCTTTAGATCACTTTCGATCTAGCTCCCGCTCGCGATAAGAGCTATCGGATCTCGCTTCCCGAGATCCACCCGAAAGCGGGTCTAATGTTTGTGTATATTAGCAATAAAATCAGTTTGCACCAACTTTCAAACAGACAAGTCGTGTCTCCCTGTCGGTCCGCGAATAAAGTTTGAGTTAAATCCCAGTACGCCGCGTTGTGATTTACTTGGTGAGAAAGGTCAGTGATCGGAGGTCGGGGTCAAGGACCTCGGGAAGACCCGTGTTTTGGGCGGACCAACATCTTTACAGTCCACTCCCAATGTTCGCGCCAAAACATATGGTCCTTCGAACCGGATTCGACCGGTGGGACTTAGTATCATAGTGCAAGTGGCGGTTAATCCGCAATAAATCTGAGCCCGCCGTGAAAGCCGTTGATTGGCAATAAAAAGTGCAACCGAAATCACGCGAAGAGAAGAACCATTCCGCAGAGCCGGGATAGGGTTTGAACAAAAGTGCTACTGTTGTGTTGTGTACGAATTCAAACTCGCGCCGTCGAAACGGCTACGCGTTCCCTGTGTTGGGATAGAACGAAAAAAAGAAAGTGAATTCTCGCGTAACTTTTCAAAACGGCCTATCTAACAATTCACACATTTCGAGTAAATCGAGCTTGAAGGTTGTGAAAATATATTTTGAAACTGTATCAAAATGAAACAATTTTTCCCCACTGTGTTGCTTGTAGAGGGAAGCAGTGTAATAGAGTTCAACGTATGAAATGAAATTTTGTCAATTTATTTGGAAATTACACTGAAATCTATAAAAACATCAGATAGGACGTTTTGACCAAAAATATGTACATAGGATAAATCACATAGGTCGTTCTGTTTCAACAATTGTTACATTGGAAATTTATTTCTGTCATTTTGTTTCAGTTATAGTAACATCGGATATTTTGATTTGAGCACACAACAATCATGTTTTATTTCATTTTGTATCCACGTGCGTTGAACTGCTTCAACATTCAAGTTGAACTGCTCATTTTGTTGCGGTGTGATAATCGCAGGCACCAGCTGTGCTTTGTTTTTATTCATTTGAAGAAGAGACGAATGACCTTCGGGTCCCTCACGAACAACAAGAATTTGATTTTATTCAATGCCACGCCGTCACTTCCCCCCCCCCCCCCCCCGTCTATGTGTCCTATGTAACAACAAATATAAATAGCGGTGGGAAATGATGACGATGACGGCGCCGTCGATTGTGTTGTAGGAAACCAATGCCAAACAAACACATACAGCTTCTCCGCTCTTCGGTGAATGATTGCTCTGCAAATATATGTGCGCAAGTCGCGCATGCACGTTGCTCGTGTTGCTGCCGTGAAGCATATGTATATGCTTCATCGACCATGGATCTGAATCGGATTGATACAATAAGATCATGATGCTGAATATCATTTCCCTATATGCACTCAATTCGCTGATAATCGACATTTTGTTGCGGTGTGCTAATCGGAGACACCAGCTGTGCTTTGTTTTGATTCATTCAATCCCACGACGTCACTTCTTCCCATCCGTCTATTAGAGATGGTCGGGTCTCGGGTTTTCAAACCCGAAACCCGACCCGAACCCGAACCCGACGGGTTCGGGTCGGGTTCGGGTTTGAAAATTTTTATTTTTTCGGGTTCGGGTTCGGGTCGGGTTTGAAGGCTAAAAAAATATCGGGTACGGGTCGGGTTCGGGCTTGAAAAATGTCGGGTTTAGTCGGGTTTGGGTCGGGTTTTGGTGAGAATTGTTTCACAAAGTAACAACCTGAAAGCTTCCCAATGCATCAGAAACAACGAATTTATCATATTTTTTAACCCGGGTTCTATTCGGGTTTTTCTTAGAAAACTTGTTCGGGTTTCGGGTCGGGTTCGGGTTTGAACAGCGAAAAATTTTCGGGTTCGGGTCGGGTCCGGGTTTGCTTTTCAATTTTCGTCTCGGGTTCGGGTCGGGTCCGGGTTTGAAGGAATAAAATAAGTCGGGTACGGGTCGGGTTCGGGTTTGGAAAATGTGAAACCCGACCATCTCTAGTCTATGTGTCCTATGTAACAACAGAAGGAGGGGAAACGTTGAGCTGTATGTAGGACATTTTTGCTCTCTCCACTGATTCTCCCTCAATTTAACCAACCCCCCCCCCCCCCCCCCCCCCCCCGTTTTTATGACGGTTTCGCCCACATGATCATGTGAGAGTTTCCCACTGCATGACGGCTGAGTTGCAATCGGCACCAGCCGTCGGTTGAAACAAGAAATTGCGGTGGGGAATGATGACGATGACGACGCCGTCCATCTTGTTGTAGAAACTCGAGAAAGGAGCCCACGTCTAACAAATACATACAGCTTCTCCTCTCTTCGGTGATTGATCGCTCTGCAAATATGTGTGAGCAAGTCACGCATGTACGTTGCTCGTGTTGCTGCCGGGAAGCATATTTATATGCTTGATCGACCATGCATCTGAATCAGATTGATACAATGACATCATGATGCTCAATCTTGTGCTCAATATCATTCCCCTATATGCACGCAATGCGCTAATAATATGAAAAGAAATGTTGCAGCTGATCCAATCCAGCAAAACGGTAAAACATGGTTTGGCAAAAAGACCAAAATACAGTTTTGTGTAACCCATTCTCTTTTTGTCACTTGAGCGTTTTCAATTTTGCGAGGCAGTGCGACTCTGAAAATATCGACTGAAATGATTGAGAAGCAGTTATTATGGCATTCTATGCATCTAAGTAGTGTCTCAGACACGCTTCTACAAATCATTCTACCTTTTAAACTCCATTCCAAAACGGGTGGGGGACGGACCTGGTGTAGTGGTTAGAACACACGCCTCTCACGCCGAGGACCTGGGATCGAATCCCATCCCCGAGATAGTCACTAAAAATTTTCAGTGACGACTTCCTTCGGAAGGGAAGTAAAGCCGTTGGTCCCGAGATGAACTAGCCCAGGGCTAAAAATCTCGTTAATAAAGATAAAAAAAAAAAAAAATCCATTCCAAAGCTTTATTCAGGAATGTCCAATGTAACATTAGAATCGTGTTTATTCATAAATGTTACATAGGACATGTGGTTGGTTCTCTGATCAAAGGTCCAATGTAACAATTGATTAAAAGCGATGCAGTTTTGAACATTGGTCATTTTGTTAAGCTTTGAATAGATTAATTTGTTGTTAATATATCAGAATGAGTGTTCTAGTGTGCTGCTAAGTGGTGCAACGCAAATGATTTGCAATAATAATCTCGATTTGTTTACATTTGTTACTTAGGACGTTTTGCAAAGTTACGCGAGAATTGTGTGCAAACCCCGCCGCCTGAACGGCCAGCCTATCTAACAAGCAGCAGAGATAGAGAAAAAGATTACCGCGTGTGTGATATCGTCGGCATTGTATCGCCGTTGTTCGATCTCCTCGACGGTGGAGTACAGTAGTCCCCCGGGTAGTGCGTTCAAGTGGGGCTGCTGTTCGGCGAATTAGTTCGCGAAATTCGGCCGACCGCGATTATTTGAAGAGGCCGTTGGTGAAGTGATTACAAAAATCGATTGCTGCGGAGTGTCCGACGGCACACATCGACGGGGCCACCTACGGACGGGTGGAAACACACCAAGCGAGGAACGAGGTGACGGCGATCATTGGCGAGTCGTCGGTGAAGGCCGGCGGCGAGGAGAAAGCTACGGAATCATCCCGATTGCCGTCAGGGAAGTACTTGCATGGTTTTTGGGGTGGTTGGGTTGCATGAGGGTTTGAGTAGATGAGTGAAAAATTCAATAGAAATTAAAATTCGCTTGAGCGTTTTAATTTCTGGGTTTGTGGCTTGGTTGGGTCGGATTGCCCTTGGAACTAGTGCTTGGCCTGTTCTCTGGTTCCGAAATTGCTGTCTTTGTCATCGATTCCTTCTGTCGCTTGTCAATTCGCTGGCTTTCGGTCGGTCGCGCGCGTCCGTTGAGTGATCAATCCCAGTAGCAGTGTCTGCGGTCGTGCGGCGCATGGCGAATACAGTGAAGAACAGTGAAGTGCAGTGATCAAAAATTCTTTTCACAGTACTGCTGGCCAGTGATAAGTGACACTCTCGGTGTGCGAAATTGCACCTGGACTTGTGCTGTGAACTGTGAATTACCAACCGGCAAAAGTGACTATTTCCCAGCAGTATTGTGAAGTTGTGGGTTACAGAAGAATTCTATGAAGATGGTGAAGCCTGAAGAGTTCAAGGAGCTGAAGAAGCAAGAGAAGCAGCTGATGGGGATCATCGCTGGGATCGCCCGGTTCGTCGAAAAATACCAGAAGGGAAGGCACGAACCCCAAATCGACGTTCGCTTAGAGACCCTAGAAGAGGCCATCAAGCGGTTCTACAGCGTTCGGCGGAAGATCGAGCTGGCGTACGAGGACGAGGACGGCGCTGGGGAGAAGATCGCCGAGAATACCCGGGCAGAGCGAGAGAAGCGGGAACGGCAGTTCGAGGAGACCTTCGAAGCCGTGCAGGAGCAATATTTTGAAGTGAAAACTGCCCTCATCCAGCTGCGTCCCAAGGTGGAGAACCCCCGGCCAGCCGGAGGTAACAATGCGGCCGAAACGCAACCAGCGTCCCGCGTAAAGCTTCCGGAAATCAAGCTGCCGAGCTTCAGCGGAAGGATCCAGGATTGGACCAGCTTCCGAGACACATTCCGTAGTCTGATTCACAACAACCAGCAACTCGCAGATGTCGACAAGTTCACTTACCTGCGGTCTTCCACCTCGGGAGAAGCACTCCAGGAGTTGAACTCGGTGGAGTTGACCGGGGACAACTACGAGGTGGCTTGGAAGCTTCTGGAGAAGAAATACGAAAACAAGAAGCTCATCGTCAAGGCCCTCCTGGACGCACTGTTCGCCGTTGAGCCGATGCGGAAAGAAAGCTGCGATGCGCTGAACCACGTCATTAGCGAGTTCGACAAGAACCTTCTCATGTTGAACAAGATCGGCGAGCAGACGAAGGGCTGGTCGACGATTCTCGCCTACATGGTGTGCTCTTGCCTCGACTCGACCACTCTCCGTCACTGGGAGACGCACCACAATAGCAAAGACGTCCCCAAGTTCGAAGATCTGATGAAGTTCCTGAGGGATCAGTGCGCAGTGCTGCAGTCGATCGCCCCTGCGAAGGCCCCCGCTGGCGACAACAGCCGACATCGAGTGTCTACGACGCACACGTCATACCAGTCGCAGCGGCGGTGTGAGTTCTGCGGGGATTCCTACCATATCCCGTTCAAATGCGGCAGACTGTCGAACATGACGGTGGCCCAGCGAGCGGTAGAAATCAACAAGAAGCGCCTCTGCCGGAACTGCCTGACCGCTGGTCACTTCGCTGAAGGATGCTCCAGAGGTTCGTGTACCCGCTGTGGACGAAAACACCACACCCTCCTCCATTTTGAAGGTTCTTCAAGCGGCGGTCGTCAACCGAAGCAGTCTGGTCCTGCTAATTCTCCCCCCTCCGGTACGCAAGCGCCGAACCGATCGAACCCAGCTCCAGCGGCAAGCCAGCAACAGTCACAACAGCAAAACCGTTCGAAACCTCAGGGTCAGACACAGACATCCACTCAACCAGTCACACAAACACAACCCACACAAGCATACCCCGTGATTCGCTCGCAAGACACTCACCCACTGCCCACCACCAACTCCCAACCTGCAATTTCCCTTAAATCCACCGGATCGTCCCACAGCGGAGGCACAACGCGACAAGTGTTGATGTCAACCGCGATCGTGAAGGTGGTGGACCGTTTTGGCAACACTGCGTTGGCCAGAACCCTCCTCGACTCGTGCTCGGAGTTCTGCTGCATGACCTGTAGCTTCTCCAGAAAGTTGAAGTTCCACGAACAGCGGAATTTCCTGCAGGTGCAGGGCATCGGCAATAGCAGCGTGACGTCGACGAAAGCGGTCGAAGCCATCATCGAAGCGCGAAGCCCATCGATTTCCTCGTTCGGGGAGCGTATGCAGTTCCACGTGTTGCCGAAATTTACTCAAACTCTTCCTCTCAAACCGGTACGCGTGGAGCTGTGCGAGATTCCACCGAAGTGCTGCTAGCGGATCCCACCTTTGGCGAGCCCGGTCCCGTAGATATGATCATCGGTGCGGAGTTCTACTTCGACGTACTGCGGGCCGGAAGAAGAAAGTTGTCGGAGAGCGGTCCCACGCTGCAGGAGACCGTCTTCGGCTGGGTCGTGTCCGGCAGAGTTCCGGAGACCACAAGCGTCATGCCCACGACAGCGAGCTACGTCAGCACGACCGTCGATCTGCAAGACCTGATCGCCAGATTCTGGGAGCTGGAGACGTGCCACGTGAACCGAACGCATTCGGTGGAAGAAACGGCCTGCAAGGAGATGTTCATCAAGTCAACGGTCCGTGATCAAGAAGGCAGGTTCGTAGTGACGCTGCCGAAGAAGGAGCACATGCTGGAACGCCTGGGAGAGTCCAGAAACATAGCCATGAAGCGGTTCATCGGCTTGGAGAGAAGGTTCACCATGAACGCCGAGTTGAAGGAGGCCTACAAGGAGTTCATCCATGAATATCTGCTGATGGGCCACATGAAGGAAGTCGACGGAGAGCAACGCACTGCCAATCCAGTGTATTACCTGCCGCATCACGCCGTGTTGCGGCCCGATAGCACGACAACCAAGCTGAGGGTCGTGTTCGACGCGTCGTGCAAAACCTCTACAGGGATTTCCCTCAACGACGCTCTGATGGTGGGACCGGTCGTCCAGAATGACCTGATCTCCACCATTCTCCGTTTCCGTCATCACCGTATCGCCGTCACTGCCGACGTCGCCAAAATGTACCGGATGGTCCGTGTTCCCGAGCAAGATCAACATCTGCAGCGAATCCTTTGGAGAGACACACCGGAGGAACCTGTGAAGACGTTCGAGCTGCTCACGGTCACGTACGGCGAGTGCACCGTACCTGGCCACAAGATGCCTGAAGAAGTTGGGAGAAGATAGTGTCTCGACGCATCCGATCGCTAGTCGGGTGGTCCAAGAGGACTTCTACGTCGACGACATGTTGTCAGGCGCGGACACGGTCAACCAAACACGGAAGCTGATGAACGAGGTTATTGAGCTGACGAACACGGTAGGTTTCACTCTGAGAAAGTGGAACTCGAACTCGGCAGGGCTGCTTTCCAAGCTGCCCAAGCATCTGTGGGATGAACGAACGGTACTCGACCTGGATTCTTCGAACGCGACGGTGAAAACCCTGGGTCTACGATGGGACACGCAGGCGGATCACTTCTGCTTTTCGTTCCCCGAGTGGAGATCGAACTCTTCCACCATCACAAAGCGCAGCGTTCATTCCGACGCAGCGTGCTTCTTCGATCCGCTCGGCCTGGTGGGCCCAGTAGTTGTCCAGGCGAAGATATTCATCCAGCGGCTCTGGCTGCTGAAGTGTGGTTGAGACGACCCTCTGGACGAGTCACTTCAGGATCTATGGAAGGAGTACAAACAGAACATGATTGCTCTGGAGTCGCTCTCAATTCCCCGCTGGCTCGGCGTCAGCAACGACTGTGCTGATGTGCAGCTGCATGGCTTCTGCGATGCGTCGGAAGCTGCATACGGAGCGTGCCTCTACCTCCGTTGTACCGCGTCGGATGGCACCGTCACCGTCCGCCTGATCACCTCCAAGTCTCGAGTGGCGCCTCTGGAAAACCTCCAGCGGAAGAAGAAGAAGATAACCATCCCACGTCTCGAGCTGTCCTCAGCCCTCCTGCTCAGTCACCTGTACGAGAAGTACAATCAAGTTCGCCCCAACCTCGCGGCGTTCTTTTGGACGGACTCGATGATCGTCAAGTGGTGGTTGGTGTCGCTACCGTCTCGCTGGCAGATGTTCGTAGCGAATCGTGTGTCTGAAATTCAGCACATCACCAAGGACCGAGGCTGGAGTCACGTTCCGGGCACCGAAAACCCTGCAGACCTCATCTCCCGCGGAATTTCTCCAGCGCACCTTCAGTACCAAACCATGTGGTTCGAGGGTCCCCGATGGCTATCCCAGGACCAACAGTTCTGGCCGCACGCCGACGAGATGCCCGTCGTCGAATTCGATCCCACATTGCTGGAGGAGCGACCAACGCCGGCCTTTCCGGCTCAAGGCATACCGCCGAGCGAAATCTTCAGCGAACGTTTTTCGTTCATGGAGCTGGTCCGGATCGTAGCGCTGCTACTGCGATTCAGACACAACGCACAGAGGTGCAATCAGCAGTCCAGGAAAACTGGATGCCTGTCGCTCGAGGAACAGGAGCACGCAATCGTTGCCTTGGTTCGCTTGTCCCAGCAGGAATGCTATCCGCAAGAACTGCATGATCTCGCCAAGAAGGGTAGTGTCCACGATTCGTCCAACATCGCTGCGCTGCATCCACGGTTATCTGACGGCGTGATGCGCGTCGGCGGCCGGCTCTCTAAGGCATCGATATCGTCCGATCGCAAGCACCCGTACATTCTCCACCATCGCCATCCTCTCGCAACGATGATTGTGTGGCACTACCACCACAAGCTTTTCCACGCCGGTCAGCAACTGCTGACCTCGGCGGTCCGTGGAAAATTCTGGCCAGTTCACATCCACAGCCTGGTGAGAAAGGTGATCCACGACTGCATCCCGTGCTTTCGGAACAAGCCGAAGGTTCTGGAGCAGATAATGGCCGACCTGCCGTCGGTAAGAGTCAACCCCGCGCCACCATTCATGAACGTCGGCGTGGACTACTGCGGTCCATTCTTCGTGAACTACCCCAACCGGCGAGCAAGTCCTGTGAAGTGCTACCCAAGTAACACTGCTTGCTATATAAGAGTTTAAAATTAACGTTACAAACATATTCGGTTGTATTTTTCTAGCATTTATGATTTAATATTGTACACTTGTACATCTGAAAAAGCGCAAAAAATGGCGGCTTATATAACATCTTAAAAGATATACGAAAGCAATCCAACGGGCGATTCACGAACGTATTTTCAACATAATATAAATATACATTGGATCAGAAGTAATAACAAGATATAATAATGCTATTTGGCAGCAATCAATACTTACAAACAACTTGTATACATCTTCCACATTTACTTGTTGGAATCGAGTAGTTTGCAAGTGCTATTACTAGCAAAACTCATCTATATAACAAACAGATCATTTTCTATTACAGCCTGACATATTAGTTGGAAAATGGCTATTTGCTAGTGATTTAACTTCCAGAATACTTTTGTATGACAAGCGAATCATTTGTAAATTCAACTATATTTGAAACACGAAAACAAAGAATTGAAAATGTGTTTCGAAATATATGGCTACTTTAATCCGAAAAGTGATAACCTAAATAGTAATTCGGATAACAATACGAGATGTTAAAATGCATTTCATCAGCAATGTGCAGTGATGTTTTCAATGCGGCTCAAAATTTATGGTGAAACACCCATTTGAACTCTTAAAAAACTTACGCGCCAGCAATTTAAATGGAAAAATGAGGAATAGAATTATTGAAATTCTGTTATTTTGTGAGATTTGTTTTGATCCGCATGGAGAAATAATATGGCGTCTTGTCTACGAAGCTTACAGTGCCATTCATATATGTTTGGAAAGGCTAACATTTCCAACAAAAGCAGAAAATCTGAAAGTAATTGGATACTTATTTTATGTACGGAAAAAAAAACTATCACGTTCCAATAAATTCGAATACATTGATTGTGGCAAACACTGTTACTGAATTTAAAATAGGTATCTCAATACCTGATGGCATCTCCTCATCAAATCCACCCAGACAACCAAAATGTACGTATAACGAAATCACCTGGAGGCTCTATATGTGCAAAATTTCACTTATAAGATGTTGCGAAACGGCCTTCTACGTACAAAAGTGGAGGCGATATGCGTGCATATGTTATGTGATGAATAATAACATACAATGCGAGTGTATATTTATTCTACCGAAGTAACCTGCAATATTATGCGACTTAACTTATGATAACAAATGATGATTTGACAGCTGCTACGAATTGATCCGACTTACTTTGTACGTGTGTACGGGACGAAACAAAATGTACAAATGAAGTCAGAAAAGAAGTGTTTTATGCGAGGAAACTCATCAATCTGACGAGTTTATCCACGGTGTTTTGCGAGTTTGATGTAATTAGTATGAATAACCGAGTTGTAACGTGAACTTTCATGCGATTTCTGGTTGTCTGGGCAGATAACCAAAATATTCCTTTCTCGTGACATGATGTCATATTTTTAGCCAACACTGTTATCTACACATTTGCCAAATTAACAAATCCTAAGAGATTTAAAAATAGGTTAAAATAACGTTTAAATAATGTTTTTGGAGCAGTTTCATTAAATGTGTTGAAAAGCTTACAATATACGTTTATAATACACTTTTACAGCATATCCACAATATGCTTCAAAATAAGTTACTATTTCGTTTTTTGATGATCCAAATAACATCAAAATAACCTCATTATAGCTTTTTTTCCAACTGATCAAAATCTATCAAAACGTCAAAATTTAATTTGTTTACAAACATTGTAAATACAAATACGGGTGTAACTAGTACAGTACTTTGATTTTAGTTGACAAAAAATGCTTTTAAAGCGTAAAAGATTAAACAATCGAAACGAGCAAATAAAAAAAGAGACTCATTCATCGCAAAATGCAAAGGTCTAACCAAACCAAACGTGAGTGTAGTACACGAATCCAAAAAATAATGAAACGCGCTTGACACGGCAACAGACGCAAATATTATCATGGAATTAGTCAAACCCAAGTGTCTAAAGCTGAATCGTGGATTTACCGGCAAACGCAAAACGCCTGTCCATTGGTTATCGTCACACAATTGTCGAAGGGTCGGGAAAAAAGCGGGAAAAGGAACTGGTTGATCACATGCAATAAACGCTGTGAGTCTCCTGATCCGACCTGATAATAATACTTCAGCAGAGATTCGAATGCCTCGAAAAGATGCATGACAGCTTGTCCTCTGTAGAGTTTGTGCTAGGTGAGCTTTATCTCCCCTTCTCGAAAATCCTTGCAAAAACATCAGATTGGTGGCTACTAGTACTACGTAAAGCCTTGCAAAAATGAGTGGGGAACAGTCCGGGTCAATGGAAAAATTGTTTGATGATTATCCATCGGTATGCGGATGTTTGAACATAGCTGAAAAATATTTTAGAATACACTTTCACAGCTTATATATTGCTTATGTTTGCTTGTGAGGCATAAATCTGAATGAAGTTATAATAACGTTCATATAGCAATATTACTACCTCAACAATTTGTCACTTTTTGGTCTAGTATTATGTATTTTGATAACACTGTTATTGCTTTTATGATACACAAGCTTTCCTGATTTCACCAATACAGCTCTTATATAACAAGATATTCTGCCTGCTGCTTAGAAAGAAGTATTTGGTGTTACTTGGGTACGTGGCAATCTTCGTCTGCCTGGTCGTCAAAGCCGTCCATCTGGAGCTGGTAATGGACCTAACGTCGCAAGCCTTCCTAGCGGCGTTGAAACGCTTCACTGCCCGCCGCGGCAGGCCAAAGCTGATAATGTGCGACAACGCAACTACGTTCGTCGGTGCGAAACGCGAGCTGACCGAGCTCCACCGCCTCTTCCACGCCCAGAAGTTCCAGGACCGGCTGATCAAGGACACTAGTTCCGACGGCATCGAGTTCCGTTTCATCCCTCCCCGGACGCCCAACTTCGGCGGCCTTTGGGAGGCGCAGGTGAAGTCCTTCAAGGGACACTTCAAGAAGGCGATTGGCACCAAGGTGCTGAAGGTGGACGAGATGCTGACTGCCCTGGCCCAGATCGAGGCAGTTCTCAACTCGCGTCCACTGACTCCGATAAGCAGCGACCCCAACGACTACGAAGCCCTCACTCCAGGGCACTTTCTGGTCCAGCGGCCCCTGACCGCCATCCCGGAACCAGATCTCCAAGATGTTTCCACCAACCGGTTGGACAAGTGGGACGACGCGCAACAAGTGGCGCAGCAAGTCTGGAACCGGTGGTCCACGCAGTACCTCTCGGATCTGCACAACCGCACTAAGTGGACCAAGCAACGCGACAACATTCGCGTCGGCATGATGGTCCTGCTGAAGGACGAAAACGCTCCACCACTGAAGTGGCACTTGGGTAGGGTCGCCAAGATCTTCAAAGGGTCGGACGGCAACATCCGCGTCGTCACGGTCCGCACCAAAGACGGATGCTTCGATCGCGGAATCTCGAAGGTCTGTCCTCTTCCCATCCGCGACAACGAAGATGCCCAACAACTCTCTAGCGCATGAGGCTTACGCCGATTGCCGCTCCGGTGCTTCGGCACCATCCATTTCTCGAAGTCGTCAAGTCACCCCAAGGGCAATCGTCGTAAAGGTCAAGTTGTATCGTCCATGCATGTTGTATATGTCGTCAGTCCGTCGTCAATGTGGTGAAGGGTTCGGCGCCCACGGCGTCGGCGTTGACCGAAGGGTCATCGCGAGAATCAGAAAACACTCTAATCACTTCGTCTATCGCCGGTAGCACCACCGCTACCAACTTTTCCCGGAGGAAGCCATGGTAACCCCTCCACCCCGCCGTCGTCAACTGGTTGGCTCTGGGCTTGGCCAGCTCATCCTGTCGGCCAGCATCCCGATGGCTCGAAGCGACGAAGTGATGGTCACCCGACCACAGAAGCCCTCCACCCGATCCGGACACTACCACCCAGGCGCACACTCCACGGAGAATCGTCAGGCACCGTTCTTGCCTGGGTCGGTAAGTTGTTCCGGTTTTACAGAAATCTATGTCAGCCCACTACATCATATCTTTCCCGAGGAAACCATCACCACACGAACCACTTCACGCACCACGAAAGACGAAGGAAGCCAGGCATCAGCCGATGCGCTGGTGTACACGGTCGAGACCCGACGAGACTCTACCGATGAAGCCACCCGAAGAAGAAGCCGCCGTGCGTCCGGCACGGCAATCCGAAGAAGGTCATCCCTAACCCCAAGGCAGCGCACGTGAGCCGTAGCTCGACGTGTGTCGGCGCTGAAGGCGCCTCGAAGCAGCCGCAGCAACGCAGCAGTTCCCACCCCCTCGCGCGAGTGTGGCGAAGTCCTAGTCGACATGGGTCGGCGCAGTTTTGTTCTAGTATTAAGAAGGGAACCTTGTTTCCAATTTGTATTGTTAAGCGTTAGTTGTGAAATAGTATGTGTAGCAATGTATGTTAGTCTTGTTTGAAACTCATCTGGTTTCAAGGCGGCCGGCATGTTCGGTCCAATAACTAAATTAAGAACCACTGTTGATCTCTTTAGATCACTTTCGATCTAGCTCCCGCTCGCGATAAGAGCTATCGGATCTCGCTTCCCGAGATCCACCCGAAAGCGGGTCTAATGTTTGTGTATATTAGCAATAAAATCAGTTTGCACCAACTTTCAAACAGACAAGTCGTGTCTCCCTGTCGGTCCGCGAATAAAGTTTGAGTTAAATCCCAGTACGCCGCGTTGTGATTTACTTGGTGAGAAAGGTCAGTGATCGGAGGTCGGGGTCAAGGACCTCGGGAAGACCCGTGTTTTGGGCGGACCAACATCTTTACAGTCCACTCCCAATGTTCGCGCCAAAACAAACTGTCTTAGAGATTCCTTCAGAAATTCCTCTAATTTCACTTCTATTTTTTTGCAAAATTGGTAAGATTATGAAGGATTCTTACTGGAATCATCTCACGAGATTTTTCAATAATTCGACCAAGAATTTCACGAAGATCTTTTTCAAGCATTTAATCATCCCATAGGTATAGAAATATTTTCAGATATTTATTCACGACTTTATCGAATGTCATTTATGAATACCTCTAAGAATACAAAAAATCGCAAACTAAAGAAAGTTTCTTAAAATATTATTTTTTTTAATTTTCATACTGGAAACAATTTTTTTACAACAATTCCAGGTCAAATTCTTGATGAAACTTTTAAAACAATTCTATAAAAATCTTAAAAACAGTTCTGGATGAATTTAATTTTTTTTTAAATTTACATAGAAATCTCCAGTTGAAATATTCTATGAATTATACTTAAAGGAATTGCAAGAAGAGCTTGGAGGCAATTACTGATGCCATTTTAAAATAAATTCTTGAAAAAAAAACCTAAATAAATTTTCGATTGATTTTTCTTAGGAATTGCGGTGTTCTAAGAAAAATGCTTAGATAATTCAACGGTTAGGTAGAACCAGGGCTGCCAGATGTACAGATTTCTCTGTATTACACAGATATTTTTATGCTGACACAGATTCAATTTGTATGGAACACAGATTTTTTATCAACAATTTTTGTATGGACACAGATTTTTTTGTATGGGACACAGGTTTTTTAACCCGGTGGATACAGATTTTCTATCAAATCATCTGGCAGCTCTGGGTAGAACTAAGATTCAGATTGATGCCGGTTGTCTTACAGGCCAGAGCGAAATTGCCGATCAAAGGGATCCTTTGGCGTGAAATTTGAGAATGAAATTGTGAGGTCCGCTTATCCCCCCCTGATAAACAAAAAAAACCTGACTACGCCCATGTTCCTCGCCCCCTTTAAAAGCTATGTATGTAGCAAATATTAACACGATAAAATTTGAAAAAACAGAAACAAAATATATGTCCCGATTTTGTCAGGTTCCCCATTTTGTCAGCCTAAAATTCATCGGGGGCTGACAAAATCGGGTCTCTACTGTATTACAATGACTTAAATACCATTTTAAGCAAATAGACTCGATGTAAAAATAAAATAAAGTAAATTTGATATTGGGAGCCAGATAGCCATACGGTATACATGCAGATACTAAGCAAGATCATGCTGAGGGTCGTAGGTTAGAGTCCAGCCGGTCGAGCATCTTTTCGTAAAGGAAATTTTCTCGACTTCTCTGAGCATAGAGTATGATCGTACCTGTCACACGATATACACATGCAACATTGGTCGATTGACAAAGAGAGCTGTTAGTTAATATCTGTGGAAGTGCTCATGAGAAGTTGAGAAGCAGGCTTCTTTAGCGTCAGAAATAAGAAGAAGAAATTTTATGGTAATTATTTGCACTTAAAAACGACCAAGCTGTCGGGCACATATGACGTAAATTTACATGAATTTTTAGGAAAGCTGCTTACGCAGACTGAATATTTTGACGTTTCCATTTTAGCTCTAGGAATAAAATGAATGATTCCAGTTATTTAAAATAAATTAGTTCCATGTTACTAAGCTTAACAAAAACATCGTTCAAGCATCATTTGAAGGAGGGCTATGTGATTTCAAAAGTGATAGTGTAGGGTAGGTGTACCAATTATGGATGCAATATGCCAACAGTAGTTATGAAAATCAAGTTGTAACCGCGTTTCTAAATCGCAAGCATGACTTGTTGGTGTCAATTACTAGTTTAAAGCCTTGCGAATCTGTTGATTTAAACAGTTTTAGTACTAAATTGACTTTAAGCTTCTAAAAATGGATTTTAAAAAGCGTTGTCTTTGTACCAATTATGGCAATAGCGTTCCTAGCATTCGACATTTTTTTAAATTTCAATGTGCATTAAAAAGAACATAATTATTTCTGAATTTTTGGGTCACCCTATCTAACGAAAGAGCCCCCCTAATGCTCTAATAAAAAATACAGGTCCAAAATTTTTTAAAAAGGCATGACTTGAACAACTTTCTAAAAAAATAAAAAAAATATTTTTTTTTTCGAACATCGACCGCCTTGGGGACGGACCAGCACATTTGTGCTGGTCTGAATTTGACCCTAAAAAGTTCATGGAGTGATAGAATATCCAAAATAAAGAATGTTTTGTTCTACGAGATGATGAGTTTATAGGGTAAATTTTGAAATAATCACTCAAATATGGTCCGTCCCGAAAGGGATATATAGGTAGATAATTAGGGATTCGTATAGTTATTATTATCCCTTTTATATTTTTCATCACGACATGGCAGATCCTAGATAGATTAATTGTATAGGAACTTATCAGGTGATAGTATTTAAAATAAAGAGATGCGACGATTTCTTCAGTGGATACTAGTAACTGACACTGAACAAGACTGCAAGTGGTAGTCGAAATACGCTTGTCTGTCAAAGATAAGCATTTAGGGTGGAATGAAAAGGTACAAGGTAATCTACTTTTAAGTTTCTCTATTGAGATTCTGCTCAGAGGATTCGAATACATTATAAAAAGAGATTTACGAGTTCTTTCTCTGTCGGGAATACATGGCATATCTAGGATATGACATGGTATGATAGATGACCTTAGAAACACTGTGCTCAGATTTGATGGACAATTTTTTGCATAATAACGGTCTGTCGGGGCACTGTGAAGGCTCCAGAAGAAGCTGAGGTCAAAAAAAATTCGTCCCCGCAACTAATGTACCTTGAACAAAACGCTCGTGAGACTGATAATCCTCTAAGGGCATGAAACGTGAATTATGCTCGAGGAAGACCATCAAGCTTATGGGGTTTTGAGTTTTGAGAGTGGGTGATTAGGACGATCTTCGGCGGCGGAGTGCAAGAGAACGGTGTGTGGCGACGAAGGATGAACCACGATACTGCCCAACTCTACAGTGAACCCAGTATCCAGAAGGTGTCAAAAACGGGAAGGATACGATGGGCAGAGCAAAACCTAGGATGGAAAGATGTAACTACGAGCTGAGTTTTGCTGCGAGAAATTGTCGATACAGTGTTATCTGCTTACAAATTAACTAAATAAAAAAAATGTATATGGAAATCTTTCTTCATGAAAACCTCTTTAGGGAAAGTGTACCAATTATGGCCATAGTGGTTCCCTATTTGGCCATAAGTACAATTTATATAACTTTCACATTTTAAATTTTTTTGAATGTTTTAACATCAAGTTATATCGTATATCTAACTACTGAAATACACAAAACCTCTTGAAATGTGGGATTATTCAAATTAACACGTTTGGCGAAATAGGGAACCACTATGGCGATAACTGGTACACCTGCCCTATTTGATTTATTTATGGTCAATCGTTTGACCGTCATCTGAAGGATCCTGTACCATCCGTCGAATAATTGCGTTTTCCCTTTACGTCCCGATTAGGTGGCATGACCATAAGAGACCACCCTGGTTAGCCACATTCCACAGTACCAGTTCAACACGTACAGCAGTAATTGCATTATTAAGGAGGTCACGAGATTTTCCTTTTTATCTTTCTGCTCGTAAGATAGTGTGGTGGATTCATTGGCGTACCAACTGTTTGTCTAATCAGTTCGTTTTACTGACACAATGGCACACTTCGTGCGGTCAGCTGTCTGCACATGGTGGTAGTTATTTGCCGAAGAATTCAAACCTCGGCTGAGATCCAGCAAACTGTTCGGGTAGGAGAGTTCATCCAAGCAGTTTTCCATTCATGAGCATGGTTTGTGCTTGTGTTTGCGACTGTTTGTGTGTTCCTGAGTTCCAACGTGGACATGCGCATTATCCACCAGACCCACACTCCGGTTGTCTCCAGCCAATATTCGTTACGGAGATAGGTGTACGATGATTCGATAGTAAACTTTATTGCCTCCATGAAAAAAAAAACAGTCGGCGACAGCCGGTCAAGGCGGTGGAGTCTATGCGGACGAGTAGCTCCGGCACTGGAAGCCAGATTTGATAAATTTCGTGTCACGTGCAATAATTCCGTCCACGCACGTACAGACCGAGCTTTATCAGCAGGGTGGATGTTCATCGATGGGCGTTGGGTTTGGGACTGGGAATGGCTGCGATATGGCGGCGCCTGTTGGAGGTGTACCTAACCGAACGGTGCAAGCCGTGGATCGGTCGTAATATGGAACACATTTTCCTAGGTCGTTAAATTGAACATTCTTCGCTGGGAGAAAATTACAGCTGACAGGGCTATACTTATTTGTGACATACAAAATGGGTTGGCGTGTTTTGTGCGGAGATCCGGTTTGCGTGATTTGCACTCACTCTCGAGTGTGCTGTAGGTTTAACGGTTGTAATCTGATTAGAAATATTTCTGGAGCGGAATTAATGGCCCTCTCTTGATTACACCTTAACTTACAGCTTCTGTTAAATCAACCAAAATTAGGCCCCATTTAACAATTAATCTATTATGTAGAAAGCCGCCGTTTAAAAGATTCAATGAATGGTATAAATGTTTAAGGTTTAATTTACTTGTCAGCGGATTTTCCCTTACCCAGACATGTAAATTTAAGGATACAAGAGTTTACGGCGTTTGCAGTCTCCGCCGGGTTAACAAGGATACTTCTGGAGATTTACTTCAGCGGAGGGATCGCAAGCAATCTTCTCTTGAGAATTTTAGCCACTTTCCAGAAATCCTGTCATTGATCTGGGCATTGGAAAGGGAGACCTCTAGCTTCTTCAACAGGCAGCCACTTCGTTGAAAATGCCGTCGGACAGTGCTGCGTTGTTGGATAAGCCGTTGCGTGTCGGGGTCTATAGGCGTATACGAGGTATACTGGGTTCCTGGTCGGTCCAGGATCTTTGCGTTAGGGAAATTTTCTCGACTTTTCTGGGCATAGAGTATCATCGTACCTGCCACACGATATACCAATGCGAAAATGGCAACATTGGCAAAGAAAGCTCTCAGTTAATAACTCTGGAAGTGCTTATAAGAACACAACGCTGAGAGGCCGGCTCTGTCTCAGTGAGGACGTTAATGCCAAGAAGAAGAAGAAGAAGAAGAAGAAGAAGAAGAAGAAGAAGAAGAAGAAGAAGAAGAAGAAGAAAAAGATGTACCCAACAGATACAGGCTTCCGCAGCGACTTGTAAGTCTTCTTTAAAAACACCTAGGTGGGTGTCGAAAGCGTTAAATGTCCGGCTGGTCAGTATGGCATAAGTCCATCAGGAGACTGCTAGAGAGTAAGTGAAAAACGGGTACTGGTTACGCACAGAAGAACTAATGAAAATTTATTAATATGTGTGTACACACTAAACAACTAGGGTCGCTACCTGGGAGGGAGAAACCAATACAAAACATATGTACGTCATAGTGAGCCGGGATTCCGCTGTCACGAACTGTCACTATGAGCCTAGATCTCAAACATTGGACTAACATGGAATAAGTGCGCAACTGATTAAAACACATTTCCGCATTTCATCAAAAGTGAAACAAATCGAATGAAAATAATTCATGCACATAATGCAAGTAATGTCACGTGAGCACCTTTCAATCTGATTGAATATAAAGCATTGAAAAACGCATCGTTTTACTGTTTCCAATGAAAATGAATATTTAGTGCATAGAAAACTGTGGCCCTTTTTCCATGTTTGTCAGGAAAGATGGAAAGTACACAACAAAAGAAAACTAGCGATTTTCCCCAAGCCTGCCTTGATTGTTTTTGGCAAGCTGGAGTTATCTTGCAGTTTAAACAAACGTTGTTCTATATTTCGTGTGATTGTACCCCGTTTGGCATAAAGTCGTTTGGCATAAGGTCGTTTGGCATAAAGACGTTTGGCATAAAGTCGTTTGGCATAATGGCCGTTTGGCATAAAAGGTTGACTTGAAATAAATATCGTCATTTTTTAAGCTTTTACCGAGATCAACACCACCGAGCCCACAGCAAAAAATTTTGGTGGGTTCTAAACAAGCGTGGTGTTCGTTCAGAGATTATCCGAGCTAAGAATTTCAAAAATTGTTGTGACATTATAGAGCATTACTAAATAAAACTCGTGACGGGTCTCTACATCTTAGAACATAGAGTACCCTTGAGCTTGTTGCGAAATACATATTTGAAAACAGTAAATTGGCAAGGAAAGTTCGCAGTTATTCATCAAGGGAACGCTCATAGAATATTTCGCTGCATATCAAGCTCTGTCCCAGTTTGGACGTAACACTCGCTGAAAATTACTTGATAAAAGGATTATTTTCTTTTTCAAAATATCAAAAGCTCTAATCAAAAGATCTATTAATGCGACTTAATGCAAAAATAGCCTTTATACGAGAGCAGATTATTTTTCGTTTAAAATGTTTCAGACTCTAACGCAAAAAGAATCTTCACAGCACAGCTCAAATGAACAACACATCTTTAAAAGAAAAAATTTGTGGCAAAACTTTTCAACGGTTCAATATAAATTCTAATTTTGGAAGTGTACATCAAAAACACGTCTATTATCGAGAAAAGGGAAAATTTGTGATTGAAATAATATATTTTCCAGCATATCTCGTAAGGAGATCACTCGTTTGCCCCAAAAAAAGTATATATTGAATATTGGCAGGTTCTGAAATAATTATAATTCTAACAACACATGTACAACACAACATTAAATGTATATAGTTACGACAATTATGGGTGCTAAAAATTTTCCGAGGGAGTGAGCTAGTCAAGGAAACGGGATATTCGGGAAATGGCATTCGGGGAAACGACATTCGGGGAAAAGTAGCACAACCCATCAAAGTAACTGCAGTAATCGATTTCTCTTTTCGCTGATAATTTGAGCAGATCAATGTTATCGATTGCCGCCCTTTTGTCAATTGTATACAAAAATACTTAAAAAATATAGCTCCAAAGAACAGCCTATGCATGAAAGAAGGAGAAATTTATTGAAATTTAAAATCAACAGTTTTCATACCTATGATAATGGTTACATCATATTTTGGAAAAAAATAGAACAATTGATAGAAGGGTAAATTTGTGCTAAATATATAAAAATCTTCAGTGCAAAAATTTGTTCCAATAGCGAAACTCAAAAGAAGAATTAATATATGAAAGAAGGGTAATTTCTGGATAAATAATAAAATACTATTGGAAATAACTTTCCTAATATGCTTAAATTTATTCAAGAGCGAATGATTGTTGAATAGAGCGCCATTTTGTATCAATTGACTCCAAAACAAGCCTTGTGTCATCAGAAAGATTCAATAGAAACGTAAAAACGAAAATTGAGAAATTCTTGGTTTCAGACTGATTATGCCAAACGACCATTATGCCAAACAACCATTATGCCAAACGACTTTATGTCAAATGACCATTATGCCAAACGACTTTATGCCAAACGGCTTTATGCCAAACGACTTTATGCCAAATGACCTACCACCATTTCGTGTGTAGTATCTGTGCCTCCCTCCCAGGTTGTGTACTTTCGATCATTCCTGACAAACATGGAAAAAGGGCCACAGTTTTCTATGCACTAAATATTGATTTTCATTGGAAAAAGTAAAATGATGCGATTTTCAATGCTTTATATTCAATCGGATTGAAAGGTGCTCACGTGATATTACTTGCATAATGTGCATGCATTGATTTTCAATGGATTTTTTTCACTTTTGGTAAAATGCGAATATGTGTTTTAATCAGTTACGCGCTTTTTCCATGTTAGTCCAATGTTTGAGATCTGGGCTCATAGTGACAGTTTGTGACAGCGGAATCCCGGCTCACTATGACGTACAGAAATTTTGTATTGGTTTCTCCCTCCCAGGCCTAGCCTTGAAGCGCTCCACTGTTTATATTGATCAACGTTTCGTTTTGAATACTCATTTGTTCTTAATCGCCTTTCGTCCATTCGATAAAAGATCGCAGCAATCCGCGCGCCTGAATGGTTGCTTTCAGTGTTCTGTCATGATTTCGCTCGAATCCGCGTATTTTACCAAATGAGTTTTCGTTTTCATAAAAGTGATTTTAGAGATTTGGAACTTTTCGCTTGTTTTCATGATTGATATGATAGATTTGCTTTTGTTCCATGATTAGTTTTGAATATTGAAACTAGTCGGAATAATTTCGTGTAAATTTTGTAAGTTTGGAGGTTTTGCGTGTGAGTGGGGGTTCGAAGATTTAGTGGAGCGTATGGTGCAGATTTTCATAGAAGACAGAGTGTGGAATCAAAGACAAATTAAAGACCTCCATGTCCCTTGCAGTTGCCCAAAATTTTATGGCTCATGAGGTAATCTAGAATGCCGTGAAAAATGTACTGCGATCTGTCAAGCTTGGGTACCTTTTGCACTACCGAGGGACCAAATGCAGTACTAGAAGTGGTACCCAATCTGAGCCCGAGTGTGACGGACCTGGTGGAATGGCGATTCGTTTGGAATTTGAGCGTTATGTGCTGGATTGCGGAACGGTTTTGAAGTTTGGATGGTGCACTTTTCAAAGAGTTTCTGGCATTTGGTAAGTTCTTTCCTTTATCATAGAAACTGGAATTATTCTTATATTTAACGATCTATATACTTATATAAATTGATTCAACAAATTATGAGCAGTTTGTCACTGTAAGTGTCGACATAAAATCTTGTACATGTTTCACATAGCATTAAACACCCTATATCTATCCTATTACAAGACATTTTTCATTATAACAAATAACCTTTGAATGGTTCGACGCTTAAAGTATTGACTTACCGCATGTTCACATTGTCTTTAGAGTACTGATAGGTGATTTTTTGAAGGGAGGTTGCATGAATCCCATCACTTACCAAGGGGAATCCTAATCATGCAGATATGATCCCTCCCCACTAACTCCTTCCTGTGACAACCATGGAGATGCAGAGGTGATCTCGGACAATGGATGTCACACTAACATTCCTTCCCTTCCCCGATGACCGTAAGGACGTGGCCGGCGCCGTTTTTAAGTTTTCAATGTTTGGAGTTCTCGAATGTGTACATAAAAGATGGAAAGCTACTCCCAAGCTACATCTCTTGATTCCTTGTACAACTTCGATTATTCTGGTCAATCACGGAGTAGCAACTACGAATTGTAGGTCATCAATGCTTATGCTTATGCTTTCGTCCATTCGATAAATCAGTCAACTCCTAGGTTTCGTTTTCAGTCAACGCATGAATCTCTTCTCGCATGGTAGTTATCCACCGTTCTCGATCGGATCAATTGATCGCTTCGGTGTAGCCGCTTGGATTATCTGTCATCTAGGAAGTCGTTGAGGTTGGGTCTGTAAAATCATCTGGGCCAGTGCTGGTCTCAGCAATTTCCACGGAAGAAGACATTTTTTGATAAGGTGCAGGTGGTTGAACATTTGAGCCTTCATTTTCTTGACTGCTTTTATTTCCGGCTGGTCAAGCAACTCGATGAACTCCACAAATTGATCTTGATATTGTTCACCTACATCCTTCCACAATGGTCGGGCTCCATATAAAGGGGCGGCCAAAACTACCAAAAACTTTTTTGAGATTTTTATGATTTTTTTAGTTTTAAAATATACCTCATGTGTTATATTATTATGATCCTTAATTGATATTGAACTAAAATTTAAATTTCTGTGATTTTCATGACTGCAAACCAGCTGAAGTCAAAAAATTGAAAAATGTGACAATCAAATAAAGCACAAAATTTATAATTTAGGAATGCAATATTTCCCCAGATAGCCGTAGCGGTAAACGCGCAGCTCTTCAGCATGACCAAGCTGAGGGTCGTGGGTTCGAATCCCACCGGTCGAGGATCTTTTCGGGTTGGAAATTTTCTCGACTTCCCAGGGCATAGAGTATCTTCGTACCTGCCACACGATATACACATGCAAAAATGGTCATTGGCATAGTAAGCTCTCAGTTAATAACTGTGGAAGTGCTCATATGAACACTAAGCTGAGCAGCAGGCTCTGTCCCAGTGGGGACGTAACGCCAGAAAGAAGAAGAATATTTCCCCAAAGTTACCCACCATCTGAAAGCTTATGGTTCAACACTTTTATCGAGCATGAGGATGGAAAAAAATATTTGGTTTAAGTTTTAATACTATTCAATATTACACTTTAGTAATTTTGGTGATTTTGAATATGAAAAACAACTCTTGTCGCGTCATGTCGCCGCCAGTTCGAATATTGCACATCAAAAAGCATCCTTAGATCTTACAAAAAACCTTTAAATTTTTTGCAGAAATTTGCTGATTTGCAAGTTAGAGCTTTTTGAATAATTCAATATTTTACATATATTTTGATGATATTTTTCATACAAAGTTTATTTCTAATATATTTAACCACTATTCATACACATTTTGATCAAACTCAATCAAATGTAAACAAAATGTGTGCTTTCAGCCCAGTTTGATAACAATTTTAATTTAAAAAATCTTTTTTTTCAAAGTTACGTAATTTGTGAATAACCCCTTCTGAAACAACAAAAACGCCAAATAACATATTCAGATTACATATTTCATCGATTAAGGCGATAAAAATAGTTTTGGCCATACTTCACTTTTTTTCGACCATTGTGCCTTCGTCTGAAAATTCTGCTCCTCATTAATGAACACGACATTTCGACTTATTGTCATCTCGTCTCTTCCTTGATCGTACAGCCTTTGGAATTCTCACAAGGGAAGGTCACGATGGTGTTACACAGGGTTTCAACCGGACTATTTTTGTTAGATTCTACATGTCGAAATATGAAAAACCCCAAAGCCTTTCGGGTGATGGACCAGTGGTGTAGCCAGGAGGGGCTCTGAAAGGGTCGATTTTGTACGAATATAATATTACACAGCGTAACAAAAATGACATTTTTGCGTGTCTCAAGGATCAAGTAATGTGTCTCTAGTATATTTTGGGTTGCTGAATCTGATGCCGTTCTCAGAAATGTTCAGGCACGTCACAATATTTAGCTACAGGTCGCCAAAGTTGTATAAAACACTGGTTTTATTGATGTTTACATGAAATTTATAGTATGATATATCATACTTTTTTGTGATATAATCTACCAAACATGCTAAATAGGACTTGAACCTTCAATTTAGATTCAATTTAGTTGAAATTTCACGATAAAATCTAGTTTATATCGATTTTTTAAGCAACCTTTAGTCTCTATGTAAAATTCGTCGTCTCTCTTATATGGCAAAATACAATACTTTTCTGAACCACCGAAAAATAACATTTTACATCGAAAATATTATGAACTTTGTTGATAATTATTGTTTTATACATGAAGTTTGGATTCTGTGACAAATTAAGCAAATAAATTGCCGTACAAGCTGGCAAACTTGCATGCAAGTTGGCTGAAACAGGCAAATTTTGCATTTTCAACAGTAAATACCTCGAAAACTAGACGTGCCCTGATATTTCTGAAAACGGCAAGTGACTCAGCAACCCTAAATTTAGTAAATAGAGGTATTTTGGTGCTTGAGACAAAAACGTGTTCCGCAGTGTTATTGAATCGATTGAAAATTTATTAAAAAGATTTTTCTCAGTATTTAGTACGATAGTAATGAACAGAATTGACATAAATTAATGTTTATAATGTATTTTTATGCCATTGGCGTAACTAACATGGAATATGGACACCAAAACAAATTTGGTTTTATTAGAATAGTATACCAATAAGAAACCCATCCCGATGACGCCTATGGCATGAAAAAAAAAATACATTTTAAATATACATTAATGTCAATTCTGTTCTCTATTATTAAAAATATTTTTGTCAAATTTCCATTTAGCTTAATATTATAATATACGTATAAAATGGCCCCTTTTAAAGCCCCTCCTGGTTACACCACTAGTCCATCACCCGAAAGGCTTTTGGGTTTTTCATATTTCGACATGTAGAATCTAACAAAAATAGTCCGGTTGAAAACCCCGTGTAACACCATCGTGACCTTCCCTTGTCAGCAACGATTACGCCTTTGACTGATTTTTGAATCGAACTACTTCCACCTTTGCTCCAGAGAATGCACCATTACTTGAGTTCCATTTTTTTTTCAAATTTCTTTATTAGTATCATTCCAAACATTACATTCATTCTTTATATCTAGGTGGTCTGTGTCATTAGACAATACTATCATCCTTATTTGGTAAAACAAATTTAAGATTTGATTAACATTTTGTTAACAACATATTACATTTAATTTTCCGTAGCAGTTCAGATTTTTTACAGGTGAGTTGATTTTACCTGTTTATAAGAGAAAAAAGTAAGAGGTTGTTTCCCAGATACAACCGCCAAATTGGCGTTGGATAACGTTAGCTTCTTCTATTTCCTGGCTTGAGACAGTCACGAACTCATGAAAGATTTCTACTGATAAAAACCTCAATTTTCATACTATTTGTTGCATGTCAATTCTGACCTATTATGGACATTGTGTGTTATTTGGTTGGTTCGGTTAACACTTCAACACCAATAGAATCGGTCGATGGAAGAAGAACCATGAGCGGTAACTCTTGCTCCACGCATGATCTTCTAAGATTGGTTGCTTTAGTGGATTCCGAGGCCAGTTTTAGGTTGAGGTACTTCTCCATGAAGTTCGCGAACTCCATGTGTTGCTACGAGAGCACCGCAACTGGCAACCCTGTCCACATCAAACGAGACCAAGTTTACAAATATTTCACGCCCGTCAAAGCAAGCTGTCATCTAAAAAAAAACCATAAAACGTGTCAGGAAGCTTTAATTGAGTGCTCATCTAAAAACATATTATTTCCTAGTAAATTTGTGAATTTAATTCCACATTAGGTACAATGCACTAAATTTATATGGTTCTTTGAATTAATAATTGAAATCTTTATAGTTAATCTGCAATTTGAACTGAATTCAATATATGCCTTTCTCGGCCTAATTACAAGAAAAGTTGCTACTGGTAGGTTAGAATCTTTAACAATGAAGTATGAACTTCTTTCACTTAAATAAATCTATCGTTTAGTAGCCAGCAAGCGATATCGGGTTGAAGATTCAAGGAGACAGTTAATTCGTTGCTGCAGAACACTAATTTGTAAGATATTTGTAATATTATATAAAAATTATGAGTTAATGTTCTCCTACCGTTCTAGCTTGAAGCTCTAAATAAATTTCTGCTGTCAAGAATAGTGTTTGCCTATATAGTTCTACGAGAACACCATGTTCTCCTCTTTGCTCAAATCGATGTTTAAGTTGCCAGTCACGATGATTGGCATGAACTCCTTTTGATACTCGAAGAAGTTCCGCACCATGAAGAACTTCTTCTGCTTCGTCGTGGCAAATCTGCGATTCCAGAGCTCCGACGTCATGTTCCTGCAGGAAGCGAGAAGACTAACTGGTCGGTTTGTTTGAGGATATGTCAGCATCATACCGAAGGGCATCCAGCTGGCTCGTCGTATCCGTGGAGAACGCGCTTAAATTGAATTGCAGCACAATTTCAAATAAAACGGCCCTTTTCAGGGTCATAACAATGCATTCGACTTAAAAGTGTTACAACTAGAGATATTTAATCTGTTACTATTAATTGATTAATTAATTTATTTACTTATCTTGCATTATTTCGGTTAATTAGTCTTCTAACGGAGAGAAATTGCAAACAAAGTTCTACCTAGGTTCCTGTCACTCGGGTGCCGACGGTAAGCACAATGAGAATTTTATTTCTTGGCACAGTGATTCTCGAAAAGCATTATTTAGCCATGATTAGTGATTGCATGCAAATGACTGACCGAAATTTGAATCAATCACATCCAATCATCAGTAGTGTCGCTCTTCGCAGTGGATAATTCTCATAACTCTTTCAAAATGAAATTATCGTCCTGAAAAGGACAGTTGGAGGTAGTCACCGTCGATCGAACTGTGTTTTCATTTCATTGTTAGACAGAAACACACCAAAAGATTACCGAAGACGATTTAATTAAAATGCCATCGGTAATTTTGTGCTTCCTAGTTTCCGTGCCCATCCTTGTTTTCGTTGGTTTGCACACTCCGACGGCAATTATCAAGGTTTCTGGACGCATTCTTCACGAATTCGATGGGCTAGCAGGATGCCCATGGCCATGATGAGCGATTTCACGGAACCCGCAGCTTTTAGCTTGGGAATAAACAGCAGCAGCGACGAACATGTAAAATTTATTCCGATAGGGTCTATCTCCGGTTGCTGGTGCGCACGTGGCTGATTGAAGTTAGGCTGGCTGACGAAAGTGTATAAAATATCGCTCAATGATATCTGTGCCCATCTAGTCGTGGGTTCGTTGGGCTTTCCTTAGCCGAGTGGTTAGAATCCGCGGCTACAAAGCAAAGTCATGTTGAAGGTGTCTGGGTTCGATTCCCGGTCGGTCCAGGATCTTTTCGTAATGGAAACTTCCTTGACTTCCCTGGGCATAGAGTATCACTGTACCTGCCACACGACATACGAATGCGAAAAATGGCAATTTAGGCAAAGAAAGCTCTCAGTTAATAACTTTGGAAGTGCTCTTCGTCAGCTGAAACGCAGGCTCTGTCCCAGTGAGGACGTCATGCCAAGAAGAAGAAGAAAAAGAAGAAATGTTCGATCCCTATCGGAGCACGTGGTTTCTTTTCGTAGTTTCAATTTCAATTTGCATATTTGACACGTGTGTCGGCGTGTACATGTAAACTTCAAAACGTCAAAACCTTATAACAGCAAGAAAAATTGTGCTTTTCTATGCAAAATAAGACATACCTCGATATTTCCTAATTTTTCAATAGTTTAGTCATGAAAATCAATAGTTTTCAATATTGGAGTAGATTCGTAGAAACATTTCCAATCGATTGGTACAAGAATCTTGAAAATCTATCCGGGCGTTAGTAAGTTATTAACAGTCAAAATCTAACCACTTTTCGTGACGCGAGCGATTTTTCGTTTTTCGAAATTGTACCCCAGTATGTTGCCGTAAGACGTTATCCAACGTCAAAACATGTTTTCAATTTACATAACCTAAATATATGGCCCAGATAGCCGTAGCGGTAAACGCGCAGCTATTCAGCAAGACCAAGCTGAGGGTCGTGGGTTCGAATCCCACCGGTCGAGGATCTTTTCGGGTTGGAAATTTTCTCGACTTCCCAGGGCATAGAGTATCTTCGTACCTGCCACAGAGTAGTGTTTGATCCTTTGCTTGCGTCGCTTGCTCCTGCGGGGGCGGGTGATGTGAGCAGGATCAATCGTGTTGCGCGTCGCTCGCGCGGCATGAATAAATAGTGGCGTGATTCGCGGATAGGGTCAGTAGTGTTTGATCCTTTGCTCGTGTCGCTTGCTCCTGCGGGGGCGGGTGATGTGAGCAGGATCAATCGTGTTGCGCGTCGCTCGCGCGGCATGAATAAATAGTGGCGTGATTCGCGGGTAGGGTCAGTAGTGTTTGATCCTCTGCTTGCGTCGCTTGCTCCTGCGGGGGCGGGTGATGTGAGCAGGATCAATCATGTTGCGCGTCGCTCGCGCGGCATGAATAAATAGTGGCGTGATTCGCGGATAGGGTCAGTAGTGTTTGATCCTTTGCTCGTGTCGCTTGCTCCTGCGGGGGCGGGTGATGTGAGCAGGATCAATCGTGTTGCGCGTCGCTCGCGCGGCATGAATAAATAGTGGCGTGATTCGCGGGTAGGGTCAGTAGTGTTTGATCCTTTGCTTGCGTCGCTTGCTCCTGCGGGGGCGGGTGATGTGAGCAGGATCAATCGTGTTGCGCGTCGCTCGCGCGGCATGAATAAATAGTGGCGTGATTCGCGGATAGGGTCAGTAGTGTTTGATCCTTTGCTCGTGTCGCTTGCTCCTGCGGGGGCGGGTGATATGAGCAGGATCAATCGTGTTGCGCGTCGCTCGCGCGGCATGAATAAATAGTGGCGTGATTCGCGGGTAGGGTCAGTAGTGTTTGATCCTTTGCTTGCGTCGCTTGCTCCTGCGGGGGCGGGTGATGTGAGCAGGATCAATCGTGTTGCGCGTCGCTCGCGCGGCATGAATAAATAGTGGCGTGATTCGCGGGTAGGGTCAGTAGTGTTTGATCCTTTGCTTGCGTCGCTTGCTCCTGCGGGGGCGGGTGATGTGAGCAGGATCAATCATGTTGCGCGTCGCTCGCGCGGCATGAATAAATAGTGGCGTGATTCGCGGGTAGGGTCAGTAGTGTTTGATCCTTTGCTCGTGTCGCTTGCTCCTGCGGGGGCGGGTGATGTGAGCAGGATCAATCGTGTTGCGCGTCGCTCGCGCGGCATGAATAAATAGTGGCGTGATTCGCGGGTAGGGTCAGTAGTGTTTGATCCTTTGCTTGCGTCGCTTGCTCCTGCGGGGGCGGGTGATGTGAGCAGGATCAATCGTGTTGCGCGTCGCTCGCGCGGCATGAATAAATAGTGGCGTGATTCGCGGGTAGGGTCAGTAGTGTTTGATCCTTTGCTTGCGTCGCTTGCTCCTGCGGGGGCGGGTGATGTGAGCAGGATCAATCATGTTGCGCGTCGCTCGCGCGGCATGAATAAATAGTGGCGTGATTCGCGGATAGGGTCAGTAGTGTTTGATCCTTTGCTCGTGTCGCTTGCTCCTGCGGGTGCGGGTGATGTGAGCAGGATCAATCGTGTTGCGCGTCGCTCGCGCGGCATGAATAAATAGTGGCGTGATTCGCGGGTAGGGTCAGTAGTGTTTGATCCTTTGCTTGCGTCGCTTGCTCCTGCGGGGGCGGGTGATGTGAGCAGGATCAATCGTGTTGCGCGTCGCTCGCGCGGCATGAATAAATAGTGGCGTGATTCGCGGGTAGGGTCAGTAGTGTTTGATCCTTTGCTTGCGTCGCTTGCTCCTGCGGGGGCGGGTGATGTGAGCAGGATCAATCATGTTGCGCGTCGCTCGCGCGGCATGAATAAATAGTGGCGTGATTCGCGGATAGGGTCAGTAGTGTTTGATCCTTTGCTCGTGTCGCTTGCTCCTGCGGGGGCGGGCGATGTGAGCAGGATCAATCGTGTTGCGCGTCGCTCGCGCGGCATGAATAAATAGTGGCGTGATTCGCGGGTAGGGTCAGTAGTGTTTGATCCTTTGCTCGTGTCGCTTGCTCCTGCGGGGGCGGGTGATGTGAGCAGGATCAATCGTGTTGCGCGTCGCTCGCGCGGCATGAATAAATAGTGGCGTGATTCGCGGGTAGGGTCAGTAGTGTTTGATCCTTTGCTCGTGTCGCTTGCTCCTGCGGGGGCGGGCGATGTGAGCAGGATCAATCGTGTTGCGCGTCGCTCGCGCGGCATGAATAAATAGTGGCGTGATTCGCGGGTAGGGTCAGTAGTGTTTGATCCTTTGCTCGTGTCGCTTGCTCCTGCGGGGGCGGGTGATGTGAGCAGGATCAATCGTGTTGCGCGTCGCTCGCGCGGCATGAATAAATAATGGCGTTAAACGGGTTAGGCGTGAATGTTTCATGGATCGCATCACCAATCGCTGGTGACTCCCAGATCTTTACCTTATCCCACTAACCCAATATCCTTTCCATGACAACTGTGGAGATGCAGAAGATTCTTCGGTCTCTAGTAACAACGGTTGTCTAGCTAACATTCCTTCCCTTCCTCGATGACCGTAAGGACGTGGCCGGCGCTGTTATTGACTTTTAAAATTTGAGCTCTCGATTTGTGCACATTGAAGAATGGTTAGCTAATCCCAAGCCCCATTCATTGATTCCCTGTGCAACTTCGATTGCTCTAGTCAATCACGGAGTAGCAACTACGAATTGTACGGTCATATATGCTCATGCTCATGCTCATGCTCATAGAGTATCTTCGTACCTGCCACACGAAATACGCATGCAAAAATGGTCATTGGCATAGTAAGCTCTCAGTTAATAACTGTGGAAGTGCTCATAAGAACACTAAGCTGAGAAGCAGGCTCTGTCCCAATGGGGACGTAACGCCAGAAAGAAGAAGAACCTAAATATATAACGCATTAATCGTAGCAATAGATGATTGTAACGATTTTTGCCTGAAATTATTAATTATTTTATTTGGCATTTGTTTCAACATTGGATATTCTATGTACCTCATTGGTACTATACCAGGGAGGAATCTTCAGAATCATTTTCAAAATTTTATTTTAAATTCTCTACAGAGCTTTCTTTCTGGTATTACAAAAGCTAGTTCATATTGGTACAGCATACAACATGGCTGGCCTTAAAATTTGTTTGAAGATAAAGTTTTGATTTTCTATTAATAAGGGGATAGAGACATTTTACATATTTATTACATTTGGCTTGAATGCCCTTAATGTGATTTTTGATAGTTATTTTTTATCTAGCATGAGCCCTAGATACCTGACTTCATCTGACCTATTTATTGGAACCCCTCTCACCGTAACAACATGTCTATTTGAAGGTTTCAAATAAAGAACTTTTGGTTTATGAGGGAATATTATTGGTTGCGTTTTAGAAGCATTAGGAGAAATCTTCCATTTTTGCAAGTATGAAGAAAAATATCCAAACTTTTTTGCAATCGACTACAGATGACACGCAGGCTTCGTCCTTTGGCGGAGAGGCCTGTGTCATCCGCAAACAAAGATTTTTGACATCCCTGAGGTAACTCAGGTAAGTCAGATGTGAAAATATTGTATGAAATTGGTTCCATGTTTTTTTAAATTTTTCGATCAAGCCTTCATGTCAATCACTGTCGAATGCTTTTTCTATGTCTAGAAGTACAATATCAGTAGAATACCCTTCAGACTTGTTGGAACCGATCTTCACCAATGCACTATAAAAGCTACCACGTTGCCTATTAATCAAAGCTTATTGCTTACAACTTTATTGCACCCTTTGGAATACATGTACATTACTGGCGAAATTAGGCCACGCTTGAAATAATCTTAAGTTTTCGCAAAAACTTTTGCCTAACACATGACAAACACCATTCAAACAAACAAACCATGTGTTCGTTATTAGATGATACGTAAGGTGCAACTGGATTACAACAAACAATCTTCTATCTATCATACACGTAGTTTAGTGCAACTTTCTCGCAACTGGGATGAATCTTCTTGAGTAGTGGCATGGGAACTTAAATTGAATGCAAGTTGCGGATGGCTTAAATGGAAGTTATTTGAAACATAACATTAAAATCGGCATTTTGGGAGAAGTTGCAAGAGGTTGTTTGAAAAGTTACTAAACACATCTTGATAAATTTAACTTTATTTATTAAATGGAAGCCAAATGAAGTTACGTTATATCGAGGTAAAAATTACGTTATATCGAGTTACGTTATAAGGAGGTTACGTTATAACGAGGTTACGTTATATCGAGGTATGACTGTATTTGCAAAGCATATTTGCAGTAAATCTTGTCGTTTCAGAAAGGTTGAACGTCAAACACGGAGTAAAATGCATGTTCTTTGGAACGGCAATGAAACTTTGAGCTTTTGATATTAATTTGCAATCGAACTAGAACTAGGTACGTTATATGTGCTTTTATTGATACGTGGTTGAAACCTTTTTTGGAAAACATCTCTTTGGAAGATGTTTCACGTGCTATCTGGGCAATATCGAGATGTGTTTTCTGCTGAAAGAACTCCGGAATATCCAATCGCAACAATTGTTATAGAGTTCATTCGGTACACGATGAGTTCACATCCAAACGTGCGACAAACCCGGTCACAGACAAGGGCTCAACAGGCGAATGCTAACCCCAACGTTGGTGGTCATGATAGGGTGTCAAGTCATTCATCGAGGAATTCATTCATCCCATCTGTGATGGATAATTACGGAGGCAAATTACTTGATTGTGACGGCTGCTACCGGTCGAATAACTCGAAGCAGTATATGGTACAGTGTCAGAAGTTCAGTATCTGCACACTAAGCTCATACGGTGAATTTCACCGTAATCTCAACAGCTGAACATTTCGGTGAAATAAAACACCGTGATTCCGTCGAAATTTTACGGATTCCGGTGATTTTTCACCGAATACTGTAAAAATTTACCGTACTCCGTTAATTTGTTTCACCGAACTGTTCAGCTGTTGAGATTTTACAGGAACCCGTAAAATAATTTAAGTGTGTGGTTTCATTTTTCCCAGGCTTTGGGAAATTTAACCATCATTGATACACGGGCCAAAATTTCATTACATTTATCCACCTGCATTCATAAAACACGCATGACATTTATCGTTCGTGGAATATAACGCGCCTCGAATGGAAAAAAGACAGACACACACCACCCACTGTTTGGCACCGATCACTGTGTGTCAACACTTGTAGCATACGCTGACACATTCTTATTCTGATCAAGAAACAGTGGCAAATATTTTCCATTTTTGTGCTATGTTTTCAACTACATTGATGTTCACAGCGTTGATATACTCACAATTAAATCGCAATCAATACGCTCTCTCGTGAGAGCAAACTCATTGGAGATCTGCTTAATGACAATCTATGTTGACAACAAAACATGTTATAATGCAACATATAATCTCGTTAAGTGGTATAAACTGACAGATCATATATCAATCCAGAAAGCATCATATGAAATCGCAATAACTTAGCAAAAATTGCCACCCGAACATGGTATCTGCTGACGAAGGGTCTCAAAGAACCAGGGTAGACAATCGTCACCGTCAAATGGAAAAAGTCGTCGACGAAACTAAAAAAAGAATCGTCATCGTCACTCAACCAGCGTTGGATGACGATTTGCTGCAGTGGTCCGCCACAAAGGCTCGGGGTCATGACGAACAAATAAGGCTCCTTCGTTATGGTCGAATCATCGTTCGAGAGCTCTGAGCCGACTAAAATATGAACCGTGCCATCGATAGATTGTGAGCCTTTTTTGAAAAAATAAAACAAAAACAAAACGTATCCGGAATTGAACAAACGATCTCAGAATAGTCAACGTCACGCGCTTACCAACAGAGTTATTGTTTATGCTTGAGGAATACAGGTTAAATCGCCAATACAAGCAATTTTGGGATGGCCTTCGCCGTTTTGTGCACAGCAAGCGAATATACTAAAAACGCCTCCTTCGTTTGAGAAAGGGAGCGAACGGAATGAAGACAAAATTGTTCGTTGACGATTTTGGATTGACGTTCGTCGTGCATTTCAGACTTTCAATGCACATTCTCACATACCAGCTTTGCGCAGTTTTTGTCTTGTTTGGCGCATTTTGTACCATTTTCACTCATACGGAAGGTAAACATTCAACAAATACAGGAGTGTGCGTGAGAATTTCAACTGGAGTATAAATTTATGCTCCCGATAAGAAGGCACAACAAGACCTGTCAAATACCATAGTGAAAAACTATGATGCCATCCCTCTGCCCGGATAAAAAATACAATACAAAAACAATATAACGTATTGAAACAGTACCATTCAATATATTGGAAATACAATACAGTGTTTTGTGAAATAACAATACAATTACAGTACAATATATTGTTTTCAACAGTTCACTGTATGGTATATGAGATTTTTGCAATATAATGTATGGGTGGTTAAGTATCGTAACAATACAAATATAGATATTTTCTCATACAAATATTTTGAAAACACAATATGATATATTGTTCATGTATTGTCTTGATAAGCAATTCGTGTATTGTTGTACAATACAAAAACAATTCAACAAACTGTATCATGGTTGCATGTCAGCTAATGTCAAGTGACTTCTAAAAAACTACTTATTTTGACTTTTTGAATATTTTCCACCCAACATTTCTTGCTTTTTGAACTTGTTTTGTTTATTTCTTTCAGCAAAGCTACATAAAAAAAAGCAACAGTTGTTTTACGCGAAAATAGGAATTTGACCAAAATTGTAAGGTATAAAACCAATTAAAAACAATACAATGTTCTGTTACAACATATTATATTGTTTTTGAATTGTATATCCAAACATGAATGATATTGCTTCGACATTCAATTACAATACACTGTATTGTATCCAATACGTTATATTGTACATTAATGGTTTATTCCATTCACTGTATGATACGTTTTTATCCGGGTGGCCTGCCCTAAAGAACTACATAGCAAGTGTCGCTGTACATGAAAACATGCATTTATATTGGCAAATAATCAATCAACTGGTATGCAACCCTTGGTGGCACAGTGATAAAGAGTGAGATTTTTAATCCAATCCAATCTCGCTGGAAACTTTTTTTTTTTCATTTTCATCCAAATTTTGTGGCATCGTATATCTGATCGCAGAAAGTCTGAAAAAGTCGTGCCAAGTACTCATATAGCCTCCACTTTGGTATGTATATAGCTATATCATACGTTCTATACGATTGAATTGATTCATAAGGAATGATGTATAACAAAAGTTATACCAACCAAAATGTTGACCTGCATCCAAACTAAAAAAAATCCTAACTTTTTTGTTTATCGTAATGATCGACTTGCAAGCCCCAATGTGGGAGAGTTGCAATAATCATTCATAGGCGTATAAAACATCAACTGTTTTCATCATTTGAAACTAAAGTTTTTGAAACTTTAGGTGTTTCTGTTGAAACACAGCTTGGTAAATATACTTTCATAGCTGCCTATTTGCCTTTTCAATGCTCTGTACAGCAAGATAATTTGCTCCAAACTGACTTGCGAAAAGTGACTCGCAATAAGTTAAAATTTTTTGTCATTGGTGACTTTAATGCCAAACATCGGTCATGGAATAATTCTCGAAGTAATTCCAACGGCAGAATTTTATTTGATGAGTGCTCTTCAGGATATTTCTCAATTCGATAGCCCTACATGTTTTTCCTCTTCTAGAAATCCATCTACGATTGATTTGGTCTTAACCGACTCTAGTTATCTTTGTAGCCAACTGATTACTCATGCTGATTATGATTCTGATCATGTCCCTGTTACATTTCAAAAATCCCATAAGGTGATTCTTAATCCTGTCAGATTTACTTTCAATTATTTTCGAGCCCACTGGAATATATATGAACCATATTTTGACTCTAATCTTGATGTTAACATTTCTTTACAAACTTTACAAACAAAACTTGATATTGAAAATGCTCTTGAAACTTTAACAAATTCTATTGTAGAACCTAGGAGCAATGCAATTCCAAAATGTGAAGAAATTTGAATCCGTGATTATAGACGATGATCTTAAACTCTTGATCCGTCTTAAAAACGTGAGGAGAAGGCAATTTCAACGCACTCGCGATCCTGCTATGAAAATAATATGGCAGGAAAGGCAGAAAAAAAAAATCAAGAATCGTTTTGCACAATTAAAAAACAAAAATTCTAAGCACTTTTGGAAATTATCTAAAATTTTGAAAAAAAAAACCTCAGAACCGGCATTGAAAGAGGAAAACAAATTATTACTATTTAATTATAAAAAAGTTCAAAAACTTGCTATGCAGTTTGAAAGTGCGCGCAATTTTAATTTAGGACTTACTTGTCCAATTGAAAATTAAGTTACTCAGGACTTCGAAAACATCTTCAATCAACAGAACGTTTTCGAAAATTTCTGGGAGACTGATTTGGAAGAAGTGAGAACTATTATTAAAAAATTCAAATATATGAAAGCTCCTGGCGATGATGGAATTTTCTATATCTTCATCAAGAAACTTCCAGAAAGTAGCTTATCATTTTTAGTTGATATACTTAACACATGTTTCCGATTAGCATATCTTCCTGACAAATGGAATAATGCTGAGGTTGTACCAATTTTAAAACCAGACAACAATCCTGCAGAAGCTTCTAGCTATCGTACAATCAGTTTGCTTACCTCCATCAGTAAACTTTTTGAAAAGGTAATTTGGAACAGAATGATGGCCCACAACTACGAAAATTCAATTTATACCTATGGACAGTTCGGATACCACCATGGACATTCGACCACTTATCAACTTTTACGTGTAACAAATTTGAATCGTTCGCACAAATCTGAAGGCTATTCTATTTCTAGACATAGAAAAAGCATTCGACAGTGTTTGGCATGAAGGTGATAACAGAAACCAGCAAAGTTTTACAGATTCTACAAATCTGAAGCAGGAAGGATTGGAGAATCCAACCCTACTTGAAACATGACGTTGTACCCGTTTTGATCTAAAGTCGCTGTTTTTAATCTATTGAATATCATAATCTTCACTCTCAACAAATTAATTAAAAATAAAACTACCTAAAGTGCCCCTTTTTTTCCTTGCATCTAGTTGCTTATAATTTATGATTTCAAAAGGCGAATATGGAAAGGATATGCAAACAGTGGTATGCCGTGTTCGGTTCCGGCGGTATCCTTTTCATTCTGTTTTTTTTACGAAACATACAAAATAGCATTTGGAGTTCACGTATCACCATAACCTATTCGTGGCGTGATTATGAACATTTTTTAAGCCGACACACCCTCCAAAGCATATGGAAAGCATTCACAAGTGGGAACCTTCCTGCCTAGATTACGCCGACAACTATCAATTACCGCTGAGAAGGAAAGTGTGGTAAAAAGTCTGCATTAAATTGAATCGGTCAATAATGATTTCTTGAATGGAAGAATGAACCTTTAATGCATCGAAGCATGACAACTTCTCTCTCTGTTGAAAATCGTCACGCGATTTCGCAGTGAAATCGACTTAAAATCGTTCTCGTTTTCTCCTCGACGGCGGAAGAACTTTTCCTTCCTTATATGCGCCGTTAGGGAAAGTGTTCAAGTAAGTTGTACCACGACACGATCTTAGGAACTTTGCAATAAAATATAATGTTAGATTGATGGGGAAGGTGAAGGGCTTTCGGGAGGAAACGGCGCACAGTGGCCCATAGCTGGACAAAAGCCAAAAAAATAAATTTTTCTTACTCTCTCTTATATTGAACAGCTATTCTTAAAAGTTTCAAATCGATTGATGTAGGGGAAAAGCTCTATTTATTTTACCTACAAGAAATATGTGCCAATTTTCGATTTTTTTGATATCCTAGCCTATTATAAGTTTTTGGAATACGTTCAGTATCCGCAGTAATCATGTTTAAGAAAGTCAACTTTTAAAAAAAATCTACGTTATTGTTCAACTTACTAGATTTTTTAGAACGTTCTTTTTCTTCGTCTTGGCATTACGTCCTTACTATGACAGAGCCTGCACAGTTATTATTGCCAAAGTTGCCATTTTCATATTCGAATATCGTGTGGCAGGTACGATGATACTCTATGCCCTGGGAGGTCAAAGAAATTTCTATTACTAAAAGATCCTGAACCGACCGGGAAGCGAATCCAGACACCTTCAGAATGTCTTTGCTTTGTAGCCGCGGACTTTAACCACTCGGCTAATGAAGGCCATTTTTAGTACCTTCGTAGCTTAGCTTAGCTTAGCTTAGCTTAGACTGACTACACATATCAATGGTTGCTATTCCGTGATTGACCGAGGTCAGTGAAAATGCACAAAGAATCAACTAGAAGATCGGCTGGGATTGGCCAAAATCTTCTTCAGTGTGCATAATTCAGTGCCTCTATTTATACATGGTCAATAACGGCGCCGGCCACGTCCTTGCAGTCAGGTGGGATTGGGGGAAGGAATGTTAGTGTGTAACCTTTGCTATTTGGAGACCGTGTTTGCCTCTGCATCTCCACAAAGGTTACTGGGAGGGATGTTTGTTAATGGGGAGGATCGTTGGGTCACAGGATTCACTTTGATAAGTGATTAGACCATGATAAATAATTATTTGTGAGCTATAAATATGCTTATATGTAAATATAAAATTTTCTATTTGGTGTGAACAATATCTATGTAGAGAAAAATTATGCCGACACTTGAGGTGACGAACTTATCAAAGTTTGTTGAATAAAGTGAACCTTTCGCAAGTCTACACTCGTAGTGTCGAACCATTCAAAGTTTTTTTTTAATTACAAAAATAAAAGTAAAAGGAAAAAGGTGTTTTGAGTAAAAAAAATTTGACGTAAATAATTTATGAATCAGAGTTTATGTCGACACTCACAGTGACGAACATTTCATAGTTTGTTTAAAAATTATTAAAGGTGCAATCATACATATTTTATAGATTAGATATAGTAGCATGAAACGAGCTCACCAATTGATCCGTCATCCTTGAGCAGCAACAATCCACTTTCAGCTTCACTCGTTTGCTCGGCTATATGAAAACACACAGAGAAAATAGGCGCGCGTCCCGAGAGGGAAAACAACTGACGACTGCTCGGGCTTTCTTGACGCACTGCCAAGGAGCAAGCGTCAACGTCGAAAGATCAAAAAGAACTTATCGAACGCGGCACTTTTTCACTTTACTCGACCGATGCGCGACATGTTTGATCCTGCCCTCATCGCCGGCCCCCGCAGGAGCAAGCATCAAGGTCGAAGGATCAAACACAACTAAGCGATCACGCCACTTTTTCACTTTCACTCGACCGACGCGCGACATGTTTGATCCTGTCCTCATCGCCGGCCCCCGCAGGAGCAAGCATCAAGGTCGAAGGATCAAACACAACTAAGCGATCACGCCACTTTTTCACTTTCACTCGACCGACGCGCGACATGTTTGATCCTGCCCTCATCGCCGGCCCCCGCAGGAGCAAACGTCAAGGTCGAAGGATCAAACACAACTAAGCGATCACGCCACTTTTTCACTTTCACTCGACCGACGCGCGACATGTTTGATCCTGCCCTCATCGCCGGCCCCCGCAGGAGCAAGCATCAAGGTCGAAGGATCAAACACAACTAAGCGATCACGCCACTTTTTCACTTTCACTCGACCGACGCGCGACATGTTTGATCCTGTCCTCATCGCCGGCCCCCGCAGGAGCAAGCGTTAAGGTCGAAGGATCAAACACAACTAAGCGATCACGCCACTTTTTCACTTTCACTCGACCGACGCGCGACATGTTTGATCCTGCCCTCATCGCCGGCCCCCGCAGGAGCAAGCATCAAGGTCGAAGGATCAAACACAACTAAGCGATCACGCCACTTTTTCACTTTCACTCGACCGACGCGCGACATGTTTGATCCTGTCCTCATCGCCGGCCCCCGCAGGAGCAAGCATCAAGGTCGAAGGATCAAACACAACTAAGCGATCACGCCACTTTTTCACTTTCACTCGACCGACGCGCGACATGTTTGATCCTGTCCTCATCGCCGGCCCCCGCAGGAGCAAGCGTTAAGGTCGAAGGATCAAACACAACTAAGCGCCCTCCCCTTGGTTATGCGACCTTGCCGCGATGGGAGGGCATAATCCATTAGCCCATATGATGGAAACCAAAGGCGTAACCTGTAGTGGTGGTATCACATTTTGGCATTTTTTGCTTAAAGCCGCGTCATAATTCATATGGCATAGACGCAATAATATCTCGGATGTGATCCAACGGACATTCTACGTCATTGATAGAATTGATGCCCATTTCAAATAATTAATCTATTCGAAGTGGACATTAATACTATTGGTGACGTTCAGTTTGCCTTTTGCTAACCAGAATGATCCGTAGCCACTCTTACTATTAGCTAGCTAGATACATCGTTATCATATACGACGTAGGGAATACTTAGGAACTCTTAGGAAAATGACTAGTAGATTCACTGAGTAGAAATAAGTGGCGACAATCTTATTTTAATATGGTTTTTACATTGCCATAATAAGAAATACCTCTTTTGTAACAGCGGTATAAATAATCTAATTCCAGCTTCATTTTCGCAAAATTTACAAGTAGAAAGTAGGCGTTGTGAAGCATTGCATTTGCCACCGAAAAGTGAATCTTGTAGAAGACTGTAATAGAAGCCTAAGGTAACTTTACTCTTCAATATTCACTATAAAAATGACTATGGAAAGTAAGACGCTGAGATCGATCATTAGGGTACACTTGCTAGTTTCGAAAAATTGTTGAACAGACAAGGAAAGCGACTTTTTTCTTTAAGGATATATGAACGTAATGACCAATAAATACTTTTAACAACAAAAAATGAAATTAACTAGAACTACTACTAAACAGCCTAATTTTGTTAAGACTTGACGACACTTGACATTTAAGACTCTAATCTTACGTTAAAGACAATAGTAATCAGAATAGCACTTGAATGACAAATTATTCAAAACCATTTCGACTAGACAGTATTAGTAATGCACTACTATTTCAAACAAATTCTACACTACTATTTCAAACAAATTCTAATGGAGCTGCTGATTTTCATAATGCTTCCTTATCTCAGAAGCAAGGGAATATGGGTACTTTTCAAAAACTACCACGTCACAATACTAATAAAAAACAGTGTTCATGTGGGCGCCATTGCCTAGTCCGTCTGAGTATTGGTCCTGGTAGAGGGGAAACTTGGCAAAAGCCAGACCGAGGGTTCAGCCTTGACAAGTTAAGCTGTCAGGCAGCTCCAACTGAATACCATACAAAAAAAAAAAAAAAAAAAAAAAAAAAAAAAAAAAAAAAAAAAAAAAAAAAAAAAAAAAAAAAAAAGGATCAAACACAACTAAGCGATCACGCCACTTTTTCACTTTCACTCGACCGACGCGCGACATGTTTGATCCTGCCCTCATCGCCGGCCCCCGCAGGAGCAAGCGTCAAGGTCGAAGGATCAAACACAACTAAGCGATCACGCCACTTTTTCACTTTCACTCGACCGACGCGCGACATGTTTGATCCTGCCCTCATCGCCGGCCCCCGCAGGAGCAAACGTCAAGGTCGAAGGATCAAACACAACTAAGCGATCACGCCACTTTTTCACTTTCACTCGACCGACGCGCGACATGTTTGATCCTGTCCTCATCGCCGGCCCCCGCAGGAGCAAGCATCAAGGTCGAAGGATCAAACACAACTAAGCGATCACGCCACTTTTTCACTTTCACTCGACCGACGCGCGACATGTTTGATCCTGTCCTCATCGCCGGCCCCCGCAGGAGCAAGCATCAAGGTCGAAGGATCAAACACAACTCGAAGGCCATTTTTAGTACCTTCGTAATTGATAAAGAATTTCGAAGCCCATAGATCATTTAATAGTTTTATACCTACTTGATGTGAAAACAGTGCCTCGTACGAAAATGAGTTTCAGTCACTGTATATCTAAAACTAACGGTTCAGGCGCAAATATGTTTGTCTTCCAATACGTCAACTCTTCCTTACTCGATATTTCGTACAGTAAAACTTTCTTGAATCGATGTTCCATGACTCGATATCGAACCATACTAAAAAATTAAATTTCATGGTTATTATGATGCCTCAAACGGCTTTCAAAGGCATTCGTTTCCACGACTCAATATATCCATTAGTCGATGATACCTTCAGATATCGACTCATGGAGGTTCGACTGTATCTCGAAATCGAGCTAGAGAGCCATATTAAAAGTTAATTTCATGGCTACCTCGATAGTCCCCTAGATCACATTTGCACTTGTTTTGTGTTCTGTAACGCGATACCTCCCTAACTTGATGGTCCCTTCAATATCGAATTAACTAGAGTTCTTTGTATGTTATTTCTATTAAATACCATCTCATTGCTGTCAAAAACCATCTTTTGTCAATCAAATCATGATGGTTTAACGATTTGAATGGGAATTATTATTTTGTCAAACATTTACATAGAGGGCCGCCACTGTGCGGCGGTTGATGAAAGCACACGATGGAAGAATAGATGCGGATCTCGATAGTGTCATCGATTCGGGATTTCCTGCTTGCAACAGAGCGCGGTGACACGTTTTGCCCGGAGCAAATGTTGTGTGACCCATTTCTGCTAAGCCGGTGAGTTATTGGAGTCGGTGCTGAGTATATAGGTTGGTATGCACGTGCTTACTTTTACGTTTTCCATTGAGCGCAATCGTCATGATGAGTGCAAGCGTTAGCGTACCAGCAGTGAATAAGATATATGGCACGAGATTTATTGGCTATAATTTAACTAATCACATGAATGGTTTATAACGTTTTATTTACGGAAACCACAGGGCGTAGTTTTTATGTTGATTGAGTAATACATTTACCGTTTTGATACATATTACGGGCACTTAAGGCCTCAGTGAACTATAACTCATCGAAAATCATATAAAATAAATCATTTCGTATGATTCCTTCGCGTTATCGAACCTTCAAAACACTTAACTTTTGAATGGTGGGTAAAGATCTCGTTTCCGCAGCGTGAACAATTAAAAAAAAAATAGGAGTGTGTGACCTTTTCATAATTCTAATGCCGGACACATCCATACTTTTGCCTCACATTCCGGAAACGTTGATGCGAATTCCGGACAGCTGTTGAAAATCATACATAGAAAAGTCAAATCATCAATTGAAATAATTTAACAACAAAAGAGACGTCTATGGAAAAAGCATATTAAAACCTGAATATCAACAAGCAGCCAGACTGCTGTTAAACTAAAATTTTCGTAAAAATGATCTGAGTGTGCCTGGTCATGATTTCGTCACGCTAAAAAATGTTATACAATTTATGTACCACAGAGACCGCCAACTATTGAAGAAAAGTTCAGATTGGTCCAAATTAAGCATAAGTCTTTTACAACTCTTCTAAAATATGTTTCTAACTTAAGTACAGCCAGAAACTGTCTGATTAAGTTTATTTATTTGTTTTATTGTCTGCATTGAACTAATGAAGCTTTGTGTGAAATATGTTAGGAGTCCGCCTTGAATGTTTCCTGCACTGAGGCAAAAATACTTAGGTTTTCCATAAATCAAGACTTATGAACCAGCCAAATTATGGTTTCATTGCACGCTTAAACATTTCGAAAATGGGATCATAAGTTTCATAAGTGAGAGCTTTGAATTCTTTAACAACAATTACTTGAAATAATTATCATAGCAATCGCTAGAAGAACTACTCCGCTTTCGATGTTGGCTACAAGTTAATCGAGAATCGATCACATGTTATCAAAACATGCCAATTTTTGAGCACGCTTGAAATAAAAGGCGAATAATATTATCGATTGATAATTCGAATTAAGATATTGTCATTGCGTTTATTACCGAATTTCATTGATTGTCTTATGAAATTTATTACTGAAATTCTCCACCAATATCATAAGTAAAACTTAAAAATTTCAACAATAATCGTTGTGGCGCCAAATCATAATTATTCCTTAAGAAATTATTAAGTTTTTTTTGCCTCAGTGTGCGAGACAAGCAAACATACAACGGTTAGCACTCGTGGAAAAGAATGTGTTCATTTTGAACGACCTAAATGTACGAGTTCGCACCCCCTAGATTAAAACGAGCCTCAAAAGTGAGAACTTTTAAACGGCAAAAATTGAAACATTTCGTGTGAATTTTTTTCCATACAAAGTAGAGTGTCCGTATTTTGAAGCTGTTTGTAATATGAATCTAAACGGTATCTACGGCATAGACTGTGACAGGTCATGGTTTACACATGCCTTCAGTTGTGTTCATGATTATTAAAGCACAGACAAACTGACGATGCAACTAAAGCAATTATAAATTCAAATCATAGTTACGCGAATATGAACGCCCAGTGCTAAAAATATTGTGTTTGGCAAACCGGTATCTAGGTGGCGGTAGTGCGCAAACGTCAAACACGAACAAAAGTGATTCGAGTGCCATTAACTAGAATAGAGCACTGTTCTGTTGCACGTTAAACATTTTCGAGTGTTACGTCTGTTTGTCTGTGATTGAAGTGCACGTGTTCACTATTTGACGTTTGTGCGGTGCCGTGTTATTTATGTAACCATGGCAATGAGTGAATTCGGCACCGCTCAAACTTCAAATTCGTGAACTTGTGCATCGGTCCATATTAATAAGAAAGATTTTTTTGCAATTGTTCAATAAGCCCTTTTATAAACGTTTGTTGGCCGAAAAAGGCCGAGTGAGCTTGGATGCAGTCACAGATGAATAGATCTACTGGATGTTATCAGTTGATTACCATGGTTACACAGAGAATCGCCAACGAAAGCGTATATCTGAACAAGTTCTCTGTTTATACGACAAACCAGCTGAATATTTCATGGATGCACAACAGCAACAGCGGATTACAGGGTTTAAATGTCGAAATTTGGAAACGTAGCTCAATCTTGAATTCTTGAGCGATTTCACAAGCCCGACGCTCAATTAGTAGCTTCTCGGATCAGCCACTCAGGGGGCTCTGGTATTGGTGTCTAGCGGGCTTGTTTCTTGACTGCTCAACCGATGCTAAGTTCATCACGAGTCGAAATCTGGAAGCGCGGGTTGGAGAACCTAGAAATCTTAAGCGATTTCAGAAACCACAAACTAGACGCTGGATTGGCAGCTTGAAGATAAATTATAACCTAAGAATAGCAGACGATGATCCTCCCTTTTGTGCTCTTCTCTTTCTGATTGACCAATTTGAAAATGGGTATGTGCCAATAATGGATTGGGCTTATAATTACTTGAAAATTGCGGAAAATGCTAATGCGTGAGAAATTGGTTGAACATGAATTCTTGGAAGGGTTGACATTTACTAAATATACAATATAATAGGTATTGATAATCAATAGTTTTCATTATTATGAAGCTAAATTTCTGATCCATGGGTGCCAAATTTATGAAAATTGTTCTAGAAGAATTCATTTTCAAAGCATACACCCGATTCTGTTTTTGCACGGGGGATGCGTACCGTGCAAAAAAAGCTTTCAGTTCAAAATTCCAAAAACCGTGCAAAAAAGTAAAACAACTTCTCGCCGTTTCATGCAAAAATGAGGTTTTGGCAAAAAAAAAATGTATGGAAACTTTTTTTGCACGGCCATGTAAAAAAATCCGTGCAAAAACAGAATCGGGTGTATTACGAACTTTGTTGTATGTGATCATTTCCATAATCGAAGTGTTCTCATGAAATATGGAAAATCAAAGACGCTGTTGGAAATGCCGCTCTATTTTACAATCGCACTCACTCCGACGCTGCAGCAGGTTCCGCGAATACAGTCTCAAATTGTCGTGTCATAAATTATTCATGACAAATGAAGTTTTGTTTGAAGCTATGAATAATTTAAGTCGGGAATATTATTCTTTTAACTCTTTTCCGCACATTTGATGGCCCTGAAAAGGGCCGATGGGTTTCTTAGGTTTGATGCTGTCACAGATGAATAGCGAATGGGCAAATCAATCGTCAATGTTGCGATGGTTTAGACACAGCAAACAACTCTTCCCTTGAAGCCAATCGAGATTTTTAGTAGTCATAAGAAAGAATTTTTTTTGGGCGTTCCGCTGAGTCGGAATCCGTACGATTTACATCCTTAGATGCGGGCTTCTTTGGGTCGGCGATTCTCTTGACTGTCGGCTTCTTCGGAGTCTTCTTCATAGCGGCGGTCTTTGAAACTTGGTGGGATTTTGCTTAGGAACTGCCTTCTTTTTCTCCTTTTCCTTCAGCCACAGCCACAGTTTCCCGGAATTTCATTTCACTCTTGTCAATCTTGCAATCTTGCCGGCATCGCGGTTATAGTTTCTGCCGATGTATTTCTCGATCACCTGGCCTCTCATTGAGTAAGTGCTACATCAACATTTCCTTCCTCTATCCCAAGTTACGGTAAAGATGGGCGTGGCCGGGAATAGCGATATTCATGCTTTTAGTATTCTTGTTTATGATTTGAACAAGGTATACTCCCCTGCCTTGTTCTTGAAAGTATTCAGAATGAGATTATTAAAAAGAAACATGAATGTTGCTAGTATCCAATCTACGAAGTATACCGTAACTACGCTAACGCTAACACTAACGCTAACGCTAATGTGCTTTCGTTGTGGTTCATAAAGAGTTAAAATGTGATTTTCAAAAAAAAGGAAGATTTATGAAGCTTGACTGATATGCAACTAACAAATGACCAAATTTCTAGGGACCTAATAAATCGCAATTTATTGTTAGTCGGCAGTTCATTTCGGGTATCAGTTTTGTTCGCTGAAATCAACTCGTTTAAATTGGTCGGCGTTACAATTTAAGTGTTTTAGGAAAATCCCCGACACAAAATTCAGAATGATTTCGAAGTTAATACATTGGTATGATTTTGAGGAATTTCTAAGATTCAGAACCCCAGTTTTCTCGTTTAAGCTTGATGTCAGCTGTAATCAAAACGTTTGTTTAAGAAAAATACTTAAAAACCAAAAAAAAAACGCCCGAAAATTGGAATCTACTTAGGGGCGGTCCATTAATTACGTAAGACATTTTCTGGGGATTTTCAACCCCCCCTCCCCCCATGGTAAGATTTTTTGTATGAAAACTAAAAATAATGTATATGGCGCGTAAGAAATCTCAAACCCCCCTCCCCCCATAACCCCTTACGTAATTAATGGATGGCCCCTTAATAAAAGGAATGCCATTTTAATAAAACTTTCTTGCTGTTAATCAATTAAGAAAACTGAGGTGAAATTCAGTGTGAAAGAACAAGATCCATCCCTGAATCATCAAAAATTCTATAAAATGTGCTTTCATTTTCGGTCCGGATATTTCAAACATTAGTATTTTGAGAAAATTTTGAAGATTTATGTGCTACTAATTCCTCCTCTTCATAGCTCTGAGACTAAGGCAATCGTTATTCAGATATAAATGTTGAGAAAACATTTTATTTCTATTCCTGATAATCATTCAATTGTTTAACATGCAGGATCGCTTAAAATATTGCCAAGATATTAATGATATACTGCTCTCAACCATGTCATCATGAAATCACATCACGCGGGCCACATTACACTAACGTTCAAAATCAGTTCGCGGGCCGCACAAAATCTCTCTGGGGGCCGCATGCGTTATATCCGTTATATCTTTTATTTACATTCTCAGTTTCGCTTGGTTCGACCGTTTTGATCAGTTTTTCCCGTTTACTGTTAGCCCATTTACTACACGGAGTTTGATAATTATGTTCAGATTGCGCATTCTGTCCGGGCGGGTGTTACGCAACTAACAATCGGTTGTGGATGCTTTTTAACCGTTCGATGACCCTGGAGGGATCGATTCTGCTTTTCGTATAATTTTGAGCAGAAAAACCGACTGTGTTATCCCAGGGTGTTTAGTTCGAACGCGCTTCCTTTCGTTTTTCGATTATCTAAAAATACAGTACCACCCAGTACAGTTTTTCAATGGGCACAGTACAGTTTTTCAATAGGCGTGATTTTTTTTTTTTTTACGCGTATCGTTATTTTATACAATCCGATGACCCTGGAGGGATCGGTTTTGCTTTTTACTGGTTATTGAGCAGAAATATTACTGCACAATCGACAAGCATTTCGCGAAATACTATTTATACTATAAATAAACTATTGTTTTCTCTTTTGATTGCCGGCATTCAAAAGATTAATTTGAAAACGCTTAAACAACAAATATTTATGGTCTATCGCCAGCTTTCTAGGCGAATCCTGACAATATACCTTCCCCAACCTCCAACTCCGTAGCACTTATGAGGGTGTCGCTGAGTCGGTGGCCTCTCATTAAGTAAGTGCTACATCAACATTTCCTTCCTCTATCCCAAGTTACGGTAAAGATGGGCGTGGCCGGGAATAGCGATATTCATGCTTTTAGTATTCTTGTTTATGATTTGAACAAGGTATACTCCCCTGCCTTGTTCTTGAAAGTATTCAGAATGAGATTATTAAAAAGAAACATGAATGTTGCGAGTATCCAATCTACGAAGTATACCGTAACTACGCTAACGCTAACGCTATGTATTTCTCGATCACCTGCAGGGAGGACCCGTTCCTTTCGTTTAGGGCTGCGATGGCGGCCTCAACCATCTTATTATCATGTGGACTGCTTCCTCTTCTTCTTCTTCTTCTTCTTCTTGGCGACGGCAGCGGTGATGGTTTTGGCTTCAGACGGCATCTTCTCTTGGTCGGTCGACGGTCAGTTTGATTTGAGCAAAGCAAGCCAAACGGGGATGTCCTTCGCTATCGATGTCTGTGCCTGAGAAGCACGACCGGTCAGAGCAAGCCGATCCACAGTAATTCTCCACACAAAAGATGGACAAAAGTCTTGAAATAGATTTATCATATTCTCATAAAGTTTTTTTTTACTCTGATTGACTAGATTGTATATGTTTTGGAACTATTTATTACCATTGTGTGATTAACCTATTTTTAGAGGTTTCTTAATATATCAGAATTTTATGTTATCAACATGCGATTTAGCTTCGTCAAGCTATACGGCACTTGAGCCCAAATAGTTAATGGTTTGGAAATGGAATCCTTCAGTATCATTATATAAGTATCTTATCAAATGATTTTTAAACAAATATGCCTTTCGATTAGCACTCGAACAGAAGTATTCACTACACTCATTAATATATTACCATACTCAGAATTGTCACATTAAATCCGGTTAAACAAATGACAGAAAACTTATGTTGCGCAAGATGAGTCTATGATTTACCGAAACTTGATTGAAAAATCTTCAATTTAAGACTAGCGTCATATTTGCGCGAGTGTGTGCTCATATTTGAAAACCAAATTGAATTTCATTTGATTTGCTCCATATATTTTACAAGGGAGCAAAAAAAATACAATTACGTTGATCGTGTTCTTCAAAATGCTTTCAAAACTTCAATTTTCACTCAATCTTTATGAAACCTTGGAAAAGGCTATTCAATTATCGTATAAAAATACAAAACTATTTTGATAATTAATAGTCCAAGTTAGTTTTTCTACTATTTTCCGCCCTTGCATCACTGTGCGATCTGTTGCCTGCTGAGATGCGATCCAAGCGGAGAGTGAAAAGCAAATGACGTCAACTTTTCTCTAGCATCCCTATTTATAGAATTGCTTGAAATCAACGTACTCTTTTAAAACAGTTATTGAACTATTTGGACAGGTATGTGGGAAACAAGCTGCATCTGTTGGTTCCCTGTACAATTTTGATTATTCCAGTCAATCACGGAGTAGCAACTACGAATTGTACGGTCATCAATGCGTATGCTGCTTATGCTTATATTTGGACAAGTATGTGGGATTCAGTAAGTAAACGACATGAACCTTTGATGCATTGTCTTTCGATTGAAGTGCTTATCAAGGAATTTCGTTAAGCAAGAAAAAAGTTATAAACGTTTAAAATATTTCATGCCGACGTAATGCTCTTGGTTTTGAAATTCCGATTTCACTCCTGTATAGAGAAGAAAGACGTAGTCCTACGTTAAAAATGAGAATTATTTCAATACCTTTCTGTAATTAAAGTAAAGACATTTTTTTCAAGAGAATTTCTCTCTGGAATCCCTAAAATTGGATGGCATTTTCTCCCGGGTGCTGTTTTTTTGAAAAATAAACATTATATTCAAAAAAAAAATGATGAAAGCGTAAAAAAAATGTTCACTGTATGACTGAAAAAATGTATTAAATTTTTTATTGAACGCCTGTTACTAGAGATCTACTTTCAGAATAGAGTACCGTAATCCGGGGTAACATTGATCAGCGGGGAAGCATTGATCAGTATGACCCTTCTCGCGTTTCTTTTATTTGTAAATTTGTCAACTTTTTGAATCAATTAATTTTATCACTATGGATGACACTACGAAGATTCATGTCTCACATGAGTTCTGCAAATGGTATGAGAAAGAAAATGCGGTTGTTGCTAAAAATGACATCGCCGAAATCGATTCCGTTGTCAAATCTTTACTAAGTTTATTAAATTTAGTAACATTAACGAACTACTATTAAGGCCCAAGTAAAAATGGAGCAAATGTCAAAAATGAAAAAGCAGTTTTCTCCGTTAATATCGACAAATCGAAAAAAATAAAAACACACAGCTGTTTTATTTTTAAAATAAAAAGGCTGTGTGTTTTTATTTTTTCCGATTTGTTGATTTCAAGGGCGAAAACTGCTTTTTCATTTTTGACATTTTCTTCATTTTTTCTTGCACCTTAAGAATGCAGAATTTCCTTAGGAAATTGCCTACCTTTAGGCGTATTACGCGGTTCAAAGTGATTTTATTTTTGAAATAACTCAAAAAGCATATGACTTGTAAGAGTTTGGTCTTCATATTCGGCTTCAGGGGCCATGATTTAAGTAAGCAACGACATTTTCAACATTACCGAATGTTGTTTACATGGGTGATCAATGTTACCCCATATCAGTTTAATCAAATAATCACTTAAAACATTTATTTAAACTTACATAAATATTTTCAAAACTGAAATACAGTATACAGTCACGAGCGGTGGGTGCCAGTACTTGTTTTAAAAATATAAAACTTGCCACATTTGCATTTTCAAATGAACAGTTAAAGAAATATCCCAAAAACTGATCAATGATACCCCGGATTACGGTACCGGTGTATGGAAGATCGCCAAATGTTAACGGCAATGCTAGAAACGCATAAAGAAGTAGAGCCAGTCGGACGCATTTGACACGCTCGAAAACTGAACGCAGTGGGTCAAGCTAAAAATAGCCTACAACGGTGATAATAGTCTAATTGTTAGCAAATGCACAGCATCGTACAGAGCACTTCGGGGATGTAGGACCCCGACAGTTACCACCAGCAGTGTTGCTCAGACTCATTTCCCCGAAAATAACATTTTCCGAACTACGAAGCCACGAACTACTACAACCATGCTTTATCCTCCTAAGATAGGAAAGCAGATGGTTAAGCTTGAGTACTGCACACAAAATCGATCAATTTTGATCCCAGAGAGCCACAATTCAAGTTTCGGTGAAATGAAATGAGTGAGTGAGTGAGTGCGAATCATTTCACCGAAACTTGAATTGCGGCCCACCGAGATCGAAACTGTCGGATCCCATGTGCAACATTCAAACCCAACACCCTCCCCCTCAATCTCAGGAATACATCGCACAGT